>NC_071116.1:9530000-9845000 GCF_024256425.1 Clarias gariepinus | reverse complement strand
TTTATATGTAGGGGTTACTTGAGAGAATTCTACTTAAAGAATAGGAAAAAAATACAAATGAATTTAAAGGCATTGTGTCTGAAATTCTTACTTTTTATATAAATTTCACAGGTTGGAATTTGCTTGCTAGGTGCTAATAGTATCAAAGCAGTCGGAATAGAAAAGATAAACATTGCCCCAATGTGCCTTATGTTTCTATTTTCAACTCATCAAAACATTATACATTTCCAGTATTTAAAACTTAGCAGAATAGCAGTGCGCTCACCTCACCTTCTTGGTAAAAAAGTGACTCTGGCGTTCTAAAGCAGTATGTTATGTTCACATGGCTTCTTTTATCTGCTTAGATAAGCACACACAGAGAATCAGGGGAAGCAAGTCACAGCATCTTGGCAGATTTTGAGGCTATATAGTTTATGACCAGTGCGTGTACTAAGTTTAGTTTTTAGTGAACATAATTCTTTTTTGTCAGTGCATAATTAAAAAAAAATAATAAATCTTGACATGGATGGGGTACAACAGCAAAAGGCAACAGCAGGACCAGTCTCGTCCATAAAAAGCAAGAATCTGAGGCTATTATAGACAAACTGGACTAGAGTTCGAGTGAGCCTTTATCCATGATAGCCACACTTTCTTGTTCTTGGCCAAAAGAAGCATACATTAAGTATTGTGGTCTTCTACTGTTTTATCCCATCCATCTCAAGGTTAAATGTTTTGTTTATCATGCTAGGATGCTTTGTTGCTTTTCATTAGTGTAAAGGGTGAATAATTAACAATTTCCTGTTAGTGGATAGTGAGTGGATGATGTTTTGCTTCTCCATTCCCTGTGTGTTAGCATTTTTCTTTTACCAGGAATGTGAAATGCTCCCATTCACCTGCGAAAAGTAGGAGCAAAAATGTTATCATGATAGTACTGTATGCCTGTGTATTTGCTTGTGAAATAAAACGTGTCTGTGGGAGTGGGTTTTTCTTTTTTTCTATCCTTTTTTTTTATTGAAAGCCGATAACCTCACCCGATTAAAAATGAAGAAGAAAACCTCATGTAATATTTTTAATGGATAACCTACTTTAATATGCAGTGTTGAATGTACTGCCTGATGTTTTGTACTGATCTTCATATCAAATTAAACTATGTTGGGTTCCTGTGATGAATTGGCACCGTACACACCTTACGCCCTGAGTCTCCTGGGATAGGCTGCTTTCCTCCTGCGACCTTGACCAGATCAAGCAATATAGAGAATGGGTGTATGAGTGAGAGAGTGATTGAGTGAGTATGTGAATATTTTGTGTGTTTTTAAAAAAAAATTATGAATCTGTATATCATTTGTTTTCACATTGAAATAAGGACCAAATGTTAAAAAGAAAAAAAGGCTTTTTAATTTTTTTACATTTTCAAACTGATCTCATGCTCTGGTTAGAAGTACGAAATTAAAATGATGGGTTTAATTTTAACATTTATTTTTTTGGTTTGCTAAGTTAATCAAGTAGCGGCAAAAGCAGAAAGTGAGTGTTGCGATAACAGTATGATGATTACAACGATGCAAAAGAACCTTAAAACAAAGCACTGGAAGAGGAAAATTTGAAGTCATAAAGTAGGCCTGGTTCGGGTGATTTGCAAATGCTAGGCAAAACAAGGTGATATGCAATGAATTGGAATTTTATTGCTACTTTACAGTGTGTATGTGTGTAATAGAGTTCAGATGTAAACAATCAGTAATCACATGAGCTTGATTGAGTGTACAGGGAATTCTCAATGGCCTGTTTGTTGACTTGTAGTTAATTTTAATGTACTGTAGAGCTGGCAGAGTTCAAGGACACAATAAAAGGAAATTAGTTGAATTTCTGCATGGAATCATGAGTTCGGTGCATACTTCATCCAGGGACAAATTGGGCTCAATCATATTGGATTTTAGAAATCAGCCCCTTTATCATTTGCTCACACTGCTGATTTGGGCGTGATTGCCTGATGTTAGGCTAACTGACCCCCAGACCCCCCCCCCTTCCTAGTTTCTTCCCAAATCCCATCCAGAGACTAGATATGTGTCCTGTTGGATGGCAGATTATCTGAAAAACTTTGGGAAAATTATCTTATCAGTTTTGATTGCAGTGGGAATGCTGGGCAAGTCAGTGAGGTACAGTATATGGACTTCAAGAACTGGTTCATGTTCAAAACAGTTGCTATGACTGTGGTGTTCAGTGAGGGGGGAAGATCCAGGACAACGTTGTAGAATGGAGAAGGGACTTTGGGGAGTGGGTGGAGGCCAGTTGAGACTGAGGTAATTAACCACATTTAAATTTAGAATCGCACCAGCAACAGTTTTTTTTTCCCTCAGGGCAGTGTTTGGTAATTTGTGTGAATTGTGTATTGTCAATATTTATGTCTATGTTCCAGCTTATGGCCCCCATAAAACAGGGTCGCAGTTAAGCTGCTGTCATTGCTGCTTTGTCAGAGTGTGGAGGTGTCGGATACATTTGAGATGAGCGAGACTTAGTGTTTTGGACCTTGGACTGTATGAGATGGAGTTGTCAAGTCGAGTAAAGATCAATGCCCACTGGGCTTGGCAAAAGATAATTCATTTGGCAGACTTAATTTGTTCATGGCATTTATTTGTAAAAATGACAACAAATTGTTGTGTCCCCACCAATGCTGCCATGCTTCCAATAATAATAATAATAATGATATATAATTTCTGGTTACTCAAGGTGGCCTTCCAATTCAAACCAAGCATAAATTAAAATATAAATCAAGATAACACTGATGATAAAGATACCATTGAATAGTAAGTGATATTAAAACAATAATAAATGAAACAAGAGAGTCATAATTTAAACATTTAAAAACAAATGGCGATTTAAAAAGACATTTGAGGGCAGCCATAAATCATGTAGGATAAGCATTTCTGAATAAATAGGTCTCAGGTTAAAATTCGAATTTGTTTGGAGAGAGATGGAAAGAGAATTTCAGAGAGAGGAGCAGTACGGCTAAAGGCTCTAGGTTCCAGGGTGGTTGGGCAAGCATAGGTTGTAACAATGAGCCTTGATGAAGAGAAGCGAAGAGTGCAAGAGGTAGTGTAGAACTGAACGAGCTCTGATAAAAAAAAAGGGGAGCGAGATGTATAATATAATAAAGAGAATTTTAAACTCTATACGGTATTTAAAGGAAAGCCAGTGGGGTTTGTTACAGTAAATGGTGCCAGGTTATGATACGGGTAGCAAAGATCTGGATAAGTTGGAGTTTATGTAGGGGTTTTAGAGGTAGACCAGTTGGAAGTGAATTACAGTAATCTATACAAGAGGTGACCATGTATGAGAGTGAAAATTGAAGGAAAGCCAAGTGTTTATTTAATTTAAGCCATTGGTAAGACAGGAGGGTGGAAGAGCAGAGTGGAGATATGTAGTTGGGTATCATCTGCATAGCAATGGAAATGTACAGTATGCTGAAGAAACAGACAAGAACAGAGCCTTGGGGAACACCACAACTGATTGGAAGAGGCTGAGAACAATTTTTTTAGTTGCATAAATTGGGAATGGTTAGAAAGATATGAAGTGAACCAAACAAGAGGATTGTCAGTGTGCCAATAGTAGCTAAACCATGTAGTAGCATGGTGTGTGAGATAGTGTTGAAGCCTGCACTCAAATGTAGCAGGACGTGGATAGGTAATAGTCCAGCATTAGCAGCCACCAACAGATCATTGGTAACCTTTATCAGAGCAGCTTCCCTACTATGTTTGGTATGAAATCTGGACTGAACTGATTCAACAGGGTTTCCGCGGAGTCTTAAAAAGTCTTAAAAAGTCTAAAATTTAAAAAACGAATTTTTAGGCCTTAAAAAGTCTTAAATTCGCTGTTCTAGGTCTTAAATATTTTTTTCACAGGTCTTATTTTTCCGATGTCCATGTAAAGCTCATTTTAATTTTATTTCTGTTTTTGTTGTTGCTTGGTTGATTCTGCGGTGTTGTAGTTTTTTGTTTCACTAGTCCAAATATAATTCGCTGTATTACGACTACAAAAGAGACCAGCATGTAACAGCCAATCAGCTTTCTGTTATTGGCGTGAGTCTCTCTCGGATTGTATGTTACCACAGATGTAAAACCGAGTTTACGTTTTAACTAAGGGGAAGTGCAGGTTTAGCTATACGTGGCTTGAAAAAAATGAATATAAGGATTGGTTAAGGCTAGTTGCTAACAATGCATTTGAAGCATACTGTTTATTATGCAAGAAATAATTAAACTGGGAACGTTAGGTGTACGAGCCCTAGTGTCTCATGCAAAAAGTGAGAAACATCTGACTGCTGTGAAGGGTCTCCAGCAAACGACAGCCATCAGCCAATTCCGCCAAGTATCTGGTGGCTCCACGCTGCCTAACGTTAGACAAGGCCCACACTGCAGCTCCGCGACCCTGGCGATTGTGGATCAGAGCCCACGCTAAGAGCAGAAGTGCCCTGGGTCCCCCACGTTGTGACTAGACACCAGTCCTATAGTGCGAATGAGGAAATCGGTAATTTTGTTTTTTCGACAATGTTTCCGGACTCCGACATCGCTAAATCATTTAGGTGCGGGAAAGATAAATGTATGTGATTCTGCAATTCTGCATTTTCTTTTGTGTTTTTGATGCTGTGATATAGGTCTTAAATATAAATTATATTGGTCTTAAAAAGGTCTTAAAAAGCTCATTAATTGGACATTACGAAACCTGCAGAAACCCTGTTCAAAATGGTTATTGTGAACCTGTATTGCAACTATTTTAATAAAAAATTTTTTTAGTATTATAGAAACGAAAGGAAGATTTGAAATCAGATGGAAATTGTTGAGATTATTAGGGTTAGCACCAGGTGTTTTCTTTAAGGATCAGAGTTATTTCAGTTATTTTGGGGGATGATAGGACATTGTCGGAAGTGAGAGAGGAGGGAATAATACGCGGTATGAGAGAGCAGAGTGAGGGCGTAAAGGCTTTATTTAACCAGCTGGGTTGGCAGTGCATTGAGCTGACATGTGGAAGATTTAGACCTAGTAATGAATTTTGAAATTTCAGATTCTGTGGTGAGTTTAAAAGGGGAGAAAAGAGTGAGAGGATGTTCAGCAGATAAGCTGTGAGGTGAGTTACAGTATGTGGAGTATTTGGTGATTAACCCTGCTGTTGATAAATATAAGTAATTTGGGCATTAAAGAATGTTGTGTAAAACAAGATTTTTGTGTTTCCTTCACCAGATGCAAGCAGCTTATTGTAATGAGCAGATTTAGCTGGAGTTAAAGCGTTTTTATTTTTAGAGAGAAGAACATGCTCACTATACATTTCTCTGTGTACAGTATGTCTAGTTCTTCTGTACAGGTGTTCCAGGCAATGGCCTGTGGATTTGAGCTGATGTAGCTCAGGAGTAAACCAGGGTTCAAAAAAAGAGCCAGTTTGTGTTTTAGAGGTGGAAGAGCATCCAGGAGGATCTGTTCTAGTGCTAAATTAAATGCTAATATTTCTCTATTGCCAACATCATAATTTCACTCAGCTGAGTTGAACTTCTTAGATATGTATGCAACTCAATGTTTCAGGCTTTCCTCCAAATCCTTATGACAGAACTGTCTTCACCAACATTTGACTTTGACTATAAGTGGCTTAGAAGGGGCTTGGTGTTTAAGGATAAGGGCTAATGATGAGGGCTAAGTTAAAGGCATCATTTCATCCTTAAAATGCTTGTTTGGCCTCACAATTAGGAATTGTGTTGGCAAATTTGTCATGTAAATCAAAATGTCATCTATTTATGTTATGGCAAACATCTGGCAATACGTCATTTATTAGGCCCTGAAGTACAACAAGAGCCAAAGCGAGCCCATACAACATTACATTGTTCTCTTAGTGACCAGATGTGGTGCTAAACACAGTCTTTCACTCATCACCTCCCCTCATGTACACCAGGTTAGATTTATGTGCAATATGTAGATCATATTTTGTAAACACTTTAGTTTAAGTCTTCCCAGGTAGTTGTTACCACAGTAGTTACCACCGTAGTGACTATAATCAGTAAATTAGTTTAGTCCCCTCCCCCTCCCCCAGCCCTGCATGTCAACAAAGAAACGGTTTGTGTAAACTGGCGATCTGAAAGGGTGAATATACTGTATCTTCGCCACAGGGCCTCTGCGATATTACTCTAAATGGCTTGTGTCTCAAATAAGAAGGGGTAAATACAGTTGTGATGGGTATGGCTTCTGCTAGGAGCTTAATAACACAGTCGTAGCAGCTGTGAGGCAAGAGTGCTGTTTGCCATATACAACATTTTTCTTTGTTTCCTGATTTGAGCCTCTCCGTGCTAGTGGCAGATACTGTTAGGGCAGGAGTGCAGAGAAAGTAGGTCTGACATTGTGCTGATCAATGTAGAATTTTTCTCTTCCTTCAGGAGATCTAAATCATGAGTCTGCATACACAGAAAACCCAGTATGATGGGGAATTTGGCAGTACTGGAGACATGGAACAAGATAAATCTGAATGAAGTGCTCTAACTCGTAAGCTGGGGTCCGGTGTCCTTGAAGTTACTCAGCTTCCGTCAGAGTGTCCTCCATCTCCGTCTCTATTGTACTTAAAGTGAGTACACAATCTGAACTATTGTAGTAATTACAAATTATGTTAGGATGAAGAAAAACTTCTCACCATGTTGGAGAAAGAGAAGGAGGCTGCTTGCTTTAATGCTGATTTGGGTTGGTCTAACCAGGCTGCTTGATTATGTTCTGCTCACTACCACAGGAGTAACAACCCATGAGCTGATATTTTTTTCTTTGTGTAGGCACCTATACTGTATATGTCCTCTTGGATCACTTCTGAGATAGGTAGGAGTTTGGTGTGCTCCAGTCTTTGGTTAAGAAAAGCATCCAGATGGATGACATCAATGCGTTGATTCAGTGGCCTGGTCGTCACTACTAATTTGTCCTAGGTGAGAGCTCTTTCCATTTGCAGGGCAATGAACTGTATTTTCATGGTTGCTAAACTACCACATAAAGCATAATGAAAGATAAGCCAAGTGCCACTAGCAAACCGAAGCTATCTACAGTGGTGGCAAAAAGTATTAACGAAACACGAGATTTCACTAATTTTATTGTGTCTTTTTTGGCTGAAGAATTGTGCATATTAGAATCAGATGTTATAGTTAATAGATTGAATCTCAGCCCCCAAATAACTAAAACTCTATAGGAAATCTCTTAGAATTGCAAACTTCTGTGGCTATTTCTGTACATGAGCTTCATGAAGCAATTAAACAGTCATGGATTGATCAACTTACTCTATGTTTAGCCGGATCCAACAGTTTTCGAAGAATAAAGGACTTACTAAATACTAAATCTTGATGTTGTATAGCATTTCATTCCATAAAATATCAAATTATCCATATAATGTTGATTTTCACTATAAAAAAATGAGTGTCATCACAACAAAAAATTTATATATTTATTTTTTCCTTTATTATTTCCTATATTAATTATTAATACTTTTGGTGTGTGTGTGTGTGTGTGTGTGTGTGTGTGTGTGTGTGTGTGTGTGTGTGTAAAAGAGATAGAAGAGATGGTTGTTGGGTTAAGCTAGCACTCTCTTTAGACCAATCGCTACAGTTTCCCATAACACCCATAAATAAATGGGGTTAAACCCCTTGATTCTTCATCCTCAAATGTCTACTAAAAATAAGAAACACAAAATCTCTCTGTTACTGTAACACTACAAAAGAACAAGGTGGACTGGAAGGCCCAAACTTCCAAATTTACTTCTTAGCAAACCAATTACAATACCTAGTCAAATATATTCAAAAAGACTCTTTAAGGGACAATAACTCAGGGATACATTTGGAACATATTAATATACCCCAGTTGTAGATCTCACTGTCCTCTCACAATCAATTACTAAAATGAATTATTGTAAGATTATTCCTATGCCAACCTGATGGAAAGCAAACAAAGACGCCACTAACACCATGTGGATACCTCTTCATCTGGAGCAGTCCTGATTTTCATTTAAATAGCATTCTTTTTAAGAAGCCGTCATGGTAGTGTATCAACAATTTAAATCCATAATAAAATTGATGGGGAATGTTATGAATAATCCACATCAGCCTTCTAAGTAGTTTAAAGAGTTACTCATACATAAAGAAAATGTAAACTCTACAAACTACACCCCCCTCCTCTCTCTCTCTTTCATGTATACTGTACATGCATACACACCACCATGGCTTTATGGCTTTATGTTTTACCTTTTATGGCTTGAAGTTCAGTTAAGCCTTTATTTGTCACATATACATTACAGCACAGTGAAATTCCTTCTTCGCATATCCCAGCGTAACTGGGGTCAGAACCGTCGATCTTCCGATCAGTAACTCAGTGCCTTAGGCCTCTGAGCTACCACTGCCCTGAAGCTAACTGTAAGCCATGTACAGCCACATGGCTTTATTTACTAACCAAGTCAGGAAGGGCACCCGGTGTAAAACCTGTGCCATGCTTGTGTTGGATGGTCTGCTGTGGGAACCCCTTGCCAGAAGCAGCAGCAGAGCAACAGCATTTGTTACCCTTTCTATCTTTGTCATATAGGTCTTTAATGGGGTTTATTCTTTCTCTCAGTTCCCTGTTGTACCCCCTGATGTTGGTTTACATGTCTCTGTTTCTTTGTATGTAAGAACAAGAATAAAACATTTTTTTTAAGATGGCTATGGAAAAAAAAACATTCAGGCATATTCCTTTCGCAAAGAACCATTAATCGCTACAAGTTGTTTAATGTTCTTTTCACTGATGGAATCAAGGAGGACATGGTTAATCATCATGCACAACCATGTTTGGTGAAAATCAGACAAGGTTTATCACCACAATCACTTCATAATACTGTAGCTTTAAAGCCTCACAGGGATGATGAAGTCCTCTTTAGCTATAATATAATGGAACTGTAACTTTATTTATTTGTAATTGGCATGTCTGTATAGTAAAGATATTAGTGAAAAAATAATTTGGGGGACGTCATATGAGTAACACGTGTTTTTTTATTCTTTATTGTCTGTTTGTTCGTGCAAGCGTCACGTGGGAACTACCGAACAAATTTTAAAGGTGTATTTCCAGGTGTATTTGGTCGAACTTGAGGTATCATACAGTATAGGCTTTGTTTTATCGCACTTGGTCCATGGGAAGAGAACATATGCTAATTTAGAATTTTAATGGAAAAACCTGGTTACATCATAAAAACAGTCAACCTTGAAAAAAAATCATAACTTGACTTTTAAATTCAACAGATGGCGCTGTACATTTTTTAATACACGCTTATGAACGTGCAGTTGACATCTACCTATAAAACGTGACCTCACACCTACATTCCGTGCACTTCGCGGTAACACAAAAAAAAATTTGTTAATTCCAAAATGAACACAGCTACCGATCCTTGACCTGGGTTTGGAACATGGTCTGTATATAGTACATTAGGCCTGTTCTCTGCATATTTGGAAGCACTCCTGATGTTGCACCCAGTATATCATTCTTCCAGGTTTTGGCCTTGATGGGATTTCAAGCAAAAGAAGGGATAAAAGCAAGCTTGGGAAATGTTGACTTTTTTTTTCTTGGCTTTTCAGCAAATTGGTTATAGCACATGTGCACTCTGCTTGGTGCACTAGTACACCCTGCCACAAGTTTCTCTCTCTGGGCTTCTCTTTCTGCCAGAACAACAAACTTGATTTGGAGCTAAAGGTGTAAAGCATTGCATGCTACCTCAGTGATACCCTCAGGGCTGAAATATACCTAGGTAATATAATGAACTGAATTTTATTTTATTTAAACCATACAGACATGACTTCAAAAAAGTGTTCACTGTGCCCAATAATAAAATTTACATTTAAGCATATGGAAAGGCTTTTATCCAGAGTGACTTACAAAGTGCTTTGAAGTTTCTATCATTGGATAGATCCTTACACTGAGTTACTTACTTATTAACCCACATTTTTTCAGGAAACAGGTTAGGATTCCTAGCCTAACAATAGGTTTTTAGTCCTACTGTATAATAATAATAATAATAATAATTTAAAAATATGCTAATTTTGCGAGTTCTAAATTTTTGCGATGTCTTTCCCTTATTCCAGTAGCAGTAAAATTTTCATGTTTAAAAATTATAATAATGTTGGTACTACATGACATATCAGAAAACCCAAATAAACAGTTTAAGAAGCCACCTCATGAACACACACCAGCAGGATTTCTGTACAAGTATAAAAAAAAAGAAATCAGTCATTGGTTATCACTTGTTTAATCTTTCTTGTCTTTTTAAAGAAGAGCCGTTCACCGTGCTAAACTGTGTTTCTCTGCGGATTGTGTGCACCGTCAGTACAACTTCTTGTTCTCTTTGCTGCCTCTCAGTACACTGCTCTTGTACCTGTTTATCGTGCTAATGTGAGTGGGAACTGACCGCTACTAATTGATTGACAGATTTTTAAAAAGGGTTGCCAAATATACTTAAACGGCTGTCAAAAAGGCTTTCTGGATATTTTATGGCAAGGTGGCATAGTGGTTTGCACCGTGGCCTTGCAGCTCCAGTTGAGGGTTTGATTTCTGCCTCGGGTCTTTGTGTATCCAGTTTGCACGTTCTCTCTGTGGTTAGTTAATTTCCTCTGGGTACACTGGTTTCCTCCCACAGTCCAAAGACATGCCTGTGATGTCCTGGCAACCTGTCCAGGTTTGCCCCACCTAGTACTCCAAAACCCTGGGAGAGGTTCTAGGTCACCTGCGACTCTGTAGTAGACTCTGTCACGAAAGGTGGAAAGTGACTTTATACAATTACTTAGAACTATTAATTTTTTTACACCCTTGAAGTAATTCAGTACAGTTAAACCTTAGATTGAGTACTATTTTTGTTCCCGAAAGCATGCTTGTATATCAATTTACTCATATATTAAAATAATTCCCCCTTGAGAAAGAATGGAAACATTGATGATTCGTTCCACAGTTCTAATTGTTCATATAAAAATAATTAACCCAAAATATAAAGTAAAATTAAACAAATTAACCTGCAATTTACCTTGGTAAAGAATCATGACTAGTGTTAAACAATAGAAGAACCAGGAGCAGAGGGGCTACGGTGTAGGACAACGTTCACAGACACACACACACAAACAGAAACACTCCTCGCTGACAAAGTCTCCGGTTACTAGTGGTTAACCACACTGCGACAGATTTTTACCTTTTTTTTTTTTTTTTGCTGCAGGATATTTACTAAAGAACAGTCACTACAAAATAAACAAAATAAAAAAAAAGATGCTTTACGCGCACGCACACACACATGGTCACAATGTTATAGTAAACAGTACTGGTAGTGTTCAGTAGTGGATGTTGACTATACGGGTGACGCGCACTAAGAATGAGCACGGAAGATTATTATCCAAAATTCCACAGCGTGAGCCATTGGCCCAGTTGCGGTTACATGATGCTCAGCAGATAAAGCGTATACAGTACATACTACAGTACTCGTATATTAAGACCTCGCTCGTTTAATAAGTTGAAATTTCTTTTAAAATTTACTTCAAATTTAAATTACATTTACTCGCAATCCAATGTTCCCCTGTGTATTTAAATCTATCATGCACCTCTTCTTTTGCATGTTTAGCAAGATTCTAAGTAATTGCTTAATTCCAAAATTTTTTGTACTACACCTAGATCATTTACACTACTAGCTAAAGGTTTTGCCATGAAAAATTGATTACACACACTTCGACACACTTCCGGGGAGACGCTGGCGCTATTAGCAGCTGCTGATCTATGGAAGGATTTAGATTTTTAGATCTCTGATTTTAGTTTATTTTTTTTATTTATGTTGGACGAGTTTAACGCTGCTATCTTGTGACTGTACGCGACATCGCACGAATTTGGTTGGACTAACACCGGTTTGGATATCGCCGCTAGCTGGCTTCCTCTCGGCTGTGGCTATGGTAATTGGCAAATTACTTCTGTGGCTTGCGGCCGCGGGGATTTTTCTCTCTTCAACTCTCCGCCCGGTGTCATCTTTACATCAATACTCGGCAGCGGAACTGTTGCAGTTACGTGTTCGTTACAGCCAATCTCCACCAGTGCTGTATCTTTACCAGAAAATAGTTTATTTACCTCGCCGCAAATATGCCCACCGTGGATCGCGCCGGAGGTTTCAGTTCGACTCTACACGATCAATTCCATTTTTCTGGTCTTCAAATCCCTGTCCTCGAAGGAAACACACTCGTACTGCTGATCCTAGTCTGCCAGTAAGGCTCACTTAGGTGACTTCCACAAATACCGGTAAGAACGATCTCTCATACGGATTGTGGAATCTATGTTCACTGACCAACAAGGGGCCTTTTGTTGATGATCTGCTGACGGATCGTAAGTTCAATTTCCTCTGCTTATTAGAGACCTGGCAACAAATCAATGACTTTTTTTTATTTAAAGGGGTCATACAGGCCTACATGCACTTTTTTAAGCTGTTTGGACTGAACTGTGTGTTAGGAGAGTGTGTACACAACCACTCTACGATGATAAAGAGCCGCCCAGTGGTTTTCTTTTAATTTATTACAATAACATGCCCCTTCTGAAATCAGGCCAATCGCAAATGCCTGTCGATGTGACGCCACACCACAAGAGGCCGCTCCTACACTAGTTGATTGACACTGGTGTTTTAGCAAAGACCCGCCCCGAGTGAGAAGAAGCTGTCGGCCATTGTTTTTCGCTGCTGGAGCAAAATGGCGCCTAAGCGAGTGTGGTGTACAGTTGTTGGGTGTAATAGCGAACGCAGCAGTCGTCATTCACTACCTAGGGTTAGTGACCTAGGGTACCTACCTAGGGTTAGGTATCTGAGCCACCAGAGGCATCTGACCTCAGCAGAGGTCATGAGCATTTAAATTAGCATGTACTGAAACAGGTTGCTGAGAACAGAGCTAGTTTTTACCAGGTAAAAGTAGTGTTTTTTTTACACAATCCTTTTGAATTTTTAATTAAAGTATAATACAAACATTTCATTAGGACCCTAAAGATACTAACATTTAATGAAAAATGGGATGTGTGGGACCTTTAAATCATTCTACTCCTCCTGGATATGTCTTTACTAGTAAACCACGAACTTTTGGCCGGGGCGGGGGGATTGCAATATTGAATAAGGCGAAATGGAAAGTTGTCACCGGTCCTGAAATCGAATACACATCATTTGAATCGGCTGCAAATTAATGGAGTTGTCCTTTCTTGCCGCGGTGTACAGACCTCCAAGGGCCAATCCAGCATTTCTACAGGAATTTTCTACATTTTTAACTTCTCTTTGCTCTTTGTCTCTTAATGTGGTGTTGGTTGGTGATTTCAATATCTATGTAGATGATTCAGAAAGATCCTTTTCAACGAAGTTTTCATCATGTTTGGATAGTTTTGGACTGCAGCAGGGTGATTCCATCTCAAATCAACCAGTGGGTTCCACCACATGATCACAGATTTTGCTGATTTTTTTCACCAATTGTTGGTATTGCCTTAAAAATAAAAACCCCCAATTTTTTTGTCCCAACTCCCACTCGTTAAAAAATGGCAGCCATCTTAATTTTTGGCCTCGACGCGCCTCGAGACGTGCCACGCCCCTTTTTGAAATCCTCTTTTCCTTGATAACTCACTTGCTATATGTCATATGGAGATGAAACTGGGTATAGTTATGTAATTTTTTATGTAGATTCAGATTCTGCAATCAGAATTCGGCTATAGTGGTTATAGAGATATGTCTGAAAAACCATTTTTTGGGGGTACCCCTTTTCGACCCCCCGGAACCCAAGGTCTGCATGTATATATGTTACTCAAAAAAATAGGGGTTACTTCACATCACCTCATCTTAAAAATAAATAAAAACCAGGGGGGTGTTATGCCCTGTTTTATAGAAATCATCAAAAATCAGTTGTCCAGGTTTTGCAACATTTTATGATTTGACACACAGAAATGTACTGCAATATCTGTGGAATACTTAATGCATACTCATAAAATCTGCTCCTTTCAAAGTAAAGGTTATCTCAAATTCTTCTGTAATGCATATCTAGTCAAAGACACTGAAAGGACTAATCACAGTTTTTTTTTCATCACCCTGGGTATCTGATTGAAAGAACAAAGCCCACAAAAATGAGTTCATGGAATAAGACCAAAAGGGTACATGTACATGTACAAGACCTGTCAAGTTGCAGTGACACAAATAATATCAACTAGGAAACGGCATGCACTTTGTAGCTACCAAAGTCATTTTGATAGGAAATGCCTCCACAAATTTGTAAAATTCTTGTACTGGCTGGCTGCACCATCTGAGAAGTAATGCACATGATTTAAATTTGGTAGAAGAACTTTCAGTGGATTGAGAACCTTAATAAACTTGTGAACAACAATAGCATTGTGTACTCTTTCATTACTGACAACACAAAAACTTTTGCAACTTGGTGAACCATCGTTTTCACTACCACCCCTATAGTAAACCACAAAGGGATGCAGAATCACCTGGGATGTATTCCAATGAAAACCTTGAACAGCATCCTGACAAATGAAAAATAGCATTCGGCAAAATCCATGAGGATAACAGCCTCCTTTCCAATGGGAAGTTACTCTTTCAGTTCTTTCAAATAAGCAGCTTGGGCCTTGGCTGTATAGTGATGAGCTGTGCAGGAGTCACATTTTTCACAAAGTCTCATAATGAAATCCACTGCTTGAACTGAACAGTGTCATCTGGGTCCAAATCAGCATTTTCAAATATACCATCAAGATTAGGGCTGGGCCATATTATACCTTTCACGGTAATACCGGTACAATGTTAGGCAATGATAAGAAAATGAAATATCGCGATAGAATATGGGTAAAACACGCATGTGCAGTGCCTTTGTTTCCAAACACTTATGAAAAAGCATGGCGGCGGCGGAGAATAAGAAGGGCGAAAGCAGATCGTTGAATGAAAAAGATGAACCAGAATTGGTTTGTAAAAATGGTGCAATTTCAGTGGTATGGAATTTGCATTTGCACTGTTAACATTTTATATAGCTTTAATGCACATACAAACAGCTGCTTTGTCTCGTGTCAATCATATCGTCAGTTATATCATTATCGCAAATATTCAAATATATATGGTGATAAATATTTTTGGCCATATTGCCCTTCCCTAATCAAGATAATCAGATAGTTTTGATTTAGGGGGGCACTGCTCACACCTGTGCAACATATAGTCACGAGAATCCAAAGAACAGACAAGCTTTGCCATCAAGTCTTTGTAATCAGATTGTGATTAAGATAACAAACTACATTGGAAAGCTTCAGTTAATAAATTAACATAAATGAAACACACTCACATGCTTTTGTTTTTTTGCACTTAATTAGTACCAAGAAAAAGAAGATGCAATCACCAAGTTCCTTGAGTGCGAGGTCACTCATGGAGTTGGTTAGAGATAATTCAACTTTCTGATCAGTATGAACCTGAATGGTTCAGTTACAGGATACTGTTTGACAGTGATACATGTATCTTACATGTACCACCATAAAATGACACATTTACTGGTAGATAAGGCCTATTGTGTACATCCATGTACATTCTCTGTATATAACCCCTGGTTTTTATTTATTTTCAAGATGAAGTGATGTGAAGTAACCCCTATTTTTTTAAGTAACATATATACATGCAGACCTTGGGTTCTGGGGGGTCGAAAAGGGGTACCCCAAAAAAATGGTTTTTCAGAAATATCTCCATAACCACAGCAGATAGCTGAATTCTGATTGCTAATTGAATCTGAATCTACATAAAAAATTACATAAATATACCCAGTTTCATCTCCATAGGACATATAGCAAGTGAGTTATCAAGGAAAAGAGGATTTCAAAAAGGGGCGTGGCACGTCTCGAAGCGCGTCGAAGCCAAAAATCAAGATGGCTGCCATTTTTTAACGAGTGGGAGTTTGTACAAAAAAATTGGGGGGGGTTTATTTTTATGGCAATACCAACAATTGGTAAAAAAAATCAGCAAAATCTGAGAAGTGATGTTGGAAAATTTCTCTTTCATTGGTTGATTTGAGATGGAATTACTCAGCAATTTATTAAAGCGCTTACTCACTCAAAAGGTCATACTTTGGACTTGGTCTGCTGCTCTGGCGTCATCCCTGATAATTTTACTATTACTAATTTATCACTGTCTTATCACATGTTGGTGTCTTTTAATGTTGTTCTATTTATAGTCAAGCCCAATTTGAATCGTACCATGACTTTTCATAATATTAAGAACATTGATGTTTCAGTGCTCTCAGAACGTTTGTCTACACTTCCATCTATCAACTACCCTTCGACTCCCGATGATTTAGTTCAGCACTACAATGATCATTTACAAATCATCCTTGATGTTTCTGCTCCATTGAAAACCAGGAAGGTCTTGTTTGTCAACTCTGCCCCCTGGTTTACTTGTGAACTTTGCCATCTTAAGATCAAGGGTCGTCGTTTGGAACGACTATGCACTAAGACTGGACTTGCTGTCCATAAAGATTTGTATGCTGATCATATGAAAACTTACAAGACTGCACTTTCCACTGCAAGAATGAACTACTATGCTGGTCTTATAGGATCTGATGCGCGAAACACTAAATCACTTTTCTCTGTTATTAACAAGATCTCAAAGCCTATTGAGCTTTTAAAATCCCATACTCCTTCCATTGAATTATGTGATGATTTTATGCTTCTTTTTAATAAGAAAATTTAACTGATCCACCAGCAAATGGTTCCACCCAGCTCTGATCTTAATATTTCTTCTGGTCAAATGCCAAGGGCTGACTATACCTTTTCTACTTTTATACTACCAACTGAGGAAGAAGTTTGTTATATTATACAAAAATCCAAATCTATTACATGTCAACTGGACCCTCTACCGACCCACTTAGTTAAAGCTGGTTTACCTTTCCTATCTTCCTTAATTATAGACATCATGCATGCATCACTTTTCTCTAGTATTGTACCCATCGGTTTTAAAATTGCAGTGCTAACTCCAATCCTTAAGAAACCAGGCCTTGACTCAAGTAAATTCGAATTTGTCATTCTTGGCTAAAACTCTCGAAAGGATTGTTACTTCTCAGCTCCGTGATTATCTTTTCAGTAATAGCCTTTTTGAAAGGTTCCAATCTGGGTTTCGTTCTTAACATAGTGTTGAGACCGCACTTGTAAAGATATCCAATGACTTGCTGTTGGCTGCTGATTCTGGACTTTTATCGATTCTTAAACTCCTTGATCTAAGTGCCGCTTTTAATACTGTTTCACACACTATACTATTGAACAGATTGGAATCTATCGGTATTACTGGTATAGCCCTTTCTTGGTTTCATTTCTATTTTTCTGATCGCACACAATTTGCACAAATTAAACAGTTCCAATCAACCACTACTCCATTTGTCACTGGTGTCCCTCAGGGCTCTGTGCTAGGACCTCTCCTGTTTCTTATCTATTTTCTTCCAATAGGGAGTGTAGGTGCATGTTATTCACAAGTTCTGACGCGTGTCTTTAGTTACACAGTGTCACTGACGACATCAGACGTTTCGTTGATTTCTTTGTCTCTCGTTTATTTTCAACATCAAAAAACAACGGTTGTTACAGTTTCTTGCATAAATCCACTGTAGTCACGACAAGTCGCTTGCTGTGTTCTGTAGCTTCGATAGATTACAGTTACAACAACTTATTTTACTGTATTCTTTTTAGCTTACTGTCTCACGTTATCACGGTCAAAAGCTTGTGTGCTCCACACCTTTCTGTATCCTTCCGTGTCTTAACAACAACTACAACTAACGTGCGTGATAGACATGGAACTGCATAACTGTGGGATGATGTCACAGAACAACACATGAAATGATGTCACAATACAAATTATATGTATGATACTTAATGCTTAATGCTTAACTAATAAACTGAAATAAGATAAACATAACAACAAATCACAAGAATGAAATATGGCCCTTACATTTCCAGCCCCTAATTGACAGGCAGGAAGGCTGACAATTACACACATTTTTTGTTTTGTTGTTTTTTCTTTTTTTTACAATTGGGCCACAACATTTACTATTGGATTAAAATTTAAATTAACTTTCTTAACACTTTAGACATTTGTTAACGGTTTAACTTAAGGTATTCATATCGCTGCGTACCAAATGAAAGGAACATGACTACTTTATAAGGTAATTAACAGTCCATTTCACATATCAGGCACAGCTTATCGATGGGTCTTTCCAGGGTACTGGTTTTAGTTTTGACCAGTACACGTCTCACAAGTCCTTTTTTATCAGGGAACACTTTCGTGATCCGTCCGACGACCCATGAATTTCTTGGAGAAGACTCATCAATTATTAGAACTACGTCTCCAATCGAGAGGTTTTTTTTTACCTGAGACCATTTTTGGCGCTCCTGAAGCAAGGGCAAGTATTCACGCACCCATCGCTTCCAGAATAGGTCGGCAAGGTACTGAATTTGCTTCCACTTGCGACGTGCGTAAATGTCCTCTTTTTTGAAAAGTCCAGGAGGCAAGTTTGACTGTTTTTTCATCAGCAGCAGGTGGTTAGGTGTCAGGGGCTCCAGGTCTCTGGGATCGTCTGTAGCGGTGGTAAGGGGACGGTCATTCATTATAGCTTCCACCTCAAACAGAAATGTGTGCAGGCTCTCATCGTTTAGTGTTTGTTCTTTTAGTACAGACCTCAAGATTTTTTTAACTGACCTTATCTGCCTTTCCCATATTCCACCGAAGTGAGACCCAGCAGGAGGATTAAATATCCATTGTATCCCCTTTTGCATGAGGACGCCTTAAATTTTTGACTGATTCCACTGTTGGATAGCTTTACGCAATTCAGTCTCAGCGCCTGTGAAGTTTGTTCCATTATCACTTCTCATGACTGACACCTGGCCTCTTCTGCACATGAAGCGTCGAATAGCGTTTAAGCAGGAGTCTGTATCTAATGACTGCGCGACTTCAATATGCACGGCTCTTGTTGTCAGACAAGTAAACAATACGCCATATCTTTTAACATTACTTCTACCCCGTTTGACCTCGAAGGGTCCAAAATAGTCTACCCCTACGTTAGTGAACGGTGGGTGATCTGGTGTTATTCTATCGCGTGGCAGTTCTGACATTTTTTGTTCACTATTCTTCGCTCTGATCTTTCTACATGTCACACAACTGGACAGAAACTTTTTATCACAAGGGAATTTGCTGTCGGAATCCAGTATTTCTGCCGCAATTTTGAAAGCATATAATTCCTTCCACAATGTCCGACCTGTTCGTGAGTGTTTCTTAAGATTAGGGTTATAATGTGTGAGTCTTTGGGTATAATGACAGGGTGTTTTGCATGCTCAGGCATTGCAGACCTACCAAGACGTCCTCCAACTCTTAGCACTCCATCCTGCAGTACTGGATCTAGTTTGGAGAGACAACTGTTTCCTTTTACGGATGCATTACCCTTTTGTAACATGGAAATTTCGTCCTTGAATTTTTGGTTTTGAACAAACTTAATGACTTCGTTTTCTGCCCTTGTTAAGTCCTTAATTGTTAGAGACTTATGGTTTTCTGTTATTGAGTTGTTTGCCTGTCCCTTGATCCTTTTTGTTCTCTGTTTAAGCAGCATGTCTTTAACGCAAAAAATCCAGGCAACGGATCTTTTTAGCTTATACCAGTCAGAGTGATAGTTAATCAGTTTACTCACGGCATCTGTGCTCTCTGTAGTTTTTACGAGATTCGCTGAGGCTGACTGTTTAATCTCAATGTCATCCTCTTTCGTCGACAGATCGTGAATGTTTTCAGGCCATTTACTCTCTGGTGTTTTAAGAAAGGGGGGACCGTGGATCCAGTTGTTGTTTTTCATGAATTTTTCACAGGAAACTCCTCTGGAAGCAGCGTCAGCTGGGTTTTTTGAAGTGTTGACGTACCTCCACTGCTGTGGCTTGGTTGACTCTCGTATGATGGAGATTCTGTTAGCAACAAAGGTTTTAAAGCGAAGTTTTTCATTAACAATGTATCTTAAGACGGTTGTGCTGTCGGTCCAAAACACAGAGTCCAGCAGTTCTATTTCCAGTTGACCTTTCAACATTTTGTCGTTGTTTACGGCGACCACTGCCGCTGTCAATTCCATTCGGGGGATAGTAGTTTGTTTCAAGGGCGCTACGCGAGAATTCCCCATCATGAATGCACAGTGTGTAAGTCCATCAGCATTTACTAACCTAATATATGAGACAACTCCATATCCCATTTCACTTGCATCTGAGAAGTGGTGAAGTTGTGCTGTATTTGTGACTCCAAAGTCAACTGGTTTTACGCATCTTGCTACACTAAACTCAGACAATTGATGCAACTCGTGTAGCCAGGCCCTCCATCTTTTTATAAATTGTTCGGGAATGTCATCGTCCCAAGCGAGTCTCTCTTTACATAACTGCTGCATTAAGATCTTAGCTGGCAGTATGACTGGTGCAAGGAAGCCTAAGGGGTCATAAATTGAACTAGTGACTGACAAGATTCCTCTTCTAGTCACAGGCCGCTCTTTTAAACTAATCTTGAACTTGAGCGTGTCTGAATTAATACACCACAGCACCCCTAGAGCCCTCTCAACAGGGAGTACGTCTTTACTCAGATCTAAGTCCCTCATGTCTTTAATTCTCTCACCCTCAGGGATGGAAGCTAGCAATGTACGACTATTACTTGCCCACTTGGTGAGGTGAAACCCTCCACTTGCGCACAGTTTGGTGAGATTACTATATAGCGCAACTGCTTGACTATGACTAGAGACAGACTTCAAGCAGTCGTCTACATAAAAGTTTTTAAGTACTGTGTTGACTGCCTCGGCAGATGCATTGCTGAGGTTTTCTTCTGCTGTTTTCCTAAGGGCGAAGTTAGCTACACTTGGAGATGATTTTGCACCAAACAAATGAACAACCATTTTATACTCAACCAAGTCCTGACTCACGTCTCCGTTCGGCCACCACAGGAAACGCAACAAGTCTGTGTCCTTTTCCGGAACTCTGACCTGATAGTACATGGCTTCCACATCTGCCATCATGGCAACTTCTTCTTGTCTAAAGCGTGCGAGCACCCCAATGAGTGAGTTTGTCAGGTCGGGTCCCTGCAGAAGCTCGCTATTTAATGATATTCCCTGATAGCTAGCGGCACAGTCAAAGACTACCCTTAGCCTTTTCTTTTGAGGATGGTACACACCATGGTGAGGTATGTACCACACCTGCCCGTCTTGTCGACTTAGGTGGGGTGTGGGGACCTTGACTGCATGACCCTTCTCAAACATGTCATTCATGAAGTTTAAATACTCTTTGTGAAAGGAGCGGTTATGCTTAAACTTCCGTTTGAGGTTCAGTGCGCGCTGCATGGCTGCGCTTCGGTTATTGGGCATTTGAATAGCTGCTTTCTTAAATGGGAGACCGATGTAGAAGTGATTATCGGTAAATTGCAGGGAGTTAGTTACAGAGTCTAAAAACTGATAGTCCTCTTGTGACAACTCAGCTTTGTCATCACAGTTCCGTTCAGGAAAATCATGGTTGTACTGTTGTATCAGCATTTGTTCCACACTTTCGATGGAGACTCTGTTGACTGCAGCGCTCACTTGCTCATTGTCACATGTGCCTTCCTCGACCGACTCTCGAAGAGGTCCATTTATGGTCCATCCAAGAGCAGTCTTTACTGCATATGGCCCATTGTGCCTGCTGTTAATTACTCGCCATGGTTCTAGGAGCCTGTGCTCTTTGTTACCTATGAGAATTTCAACTCCAGCATTAATGTAAGGCAGTTTTACTTCGCTGAGGTATGGCCACTTATCAATGTCGTGCTGTTGTGGAATATTTTCCACTGAGACTGGGATACTCTTTTGTGTGAACACTTTGGGGAGTTCAACAAAGGTGTTTTCTTCCAGACTGCTAACCTCTAGATCAGTAAGCACATAGCTTTTTACTTGTTTCTTCGCGTTCAGGGTGCTTAACATGATGTCAATTTTTTTACCTTGTACGTTTAATCGCCTTGCTAGTGACTCTGTACAAAATGTAGCAGAGCTACCTGGGTCCATAAAGGCGTATACTTTTACTGTCTTGTTGCCCTTTTTGGACTTTATTTTAACAGGTACTATGGAGAGAATACAGTCATCTCCAGCCCCGATACACGCACTCGTTTCGTGACTCGCTGTAACAGGCAATGTTTGAACTGGTTCGGTTTCGTCAGCCTTTGCGATTGCTTGAGCTGTGTCTTTTGCTGCAATGTGTAGCATGCGAGGATGTTTCTTTGAGCACAACTGACAGGTAATTTTCTTCGTGCAGTCTTTGCTTAAATGTCCTTTTACTAAACAGCCAAAGCAGAATCCATTCTTTTTTAGAAAGTCCAATTTGACCTTATATGTCTCATTGTTAAACTTGTGGCATTCGTCTAGGGTATGATCTTGCTCACAGGATGCACAAGGTTTAGTGAAGGCACTAATAACTAATGCACCACTACTCTTTACTGTGATTGAGTCTCTATGAACTTTACCAACCTGTTTTACGCCGGTCGCAAAGCTGCTGCCCCTCTTTTCTTCAGTTTTTTGCTTGAATCCTGGAGAGGATTTGCTGCTGTGTTTTTTACCACTAGTCGTTGTACCACTAGTCGAAACGTTCAGGTCTCCAAAGAGTGGGTTGGACATTACCTTTGCTTCTCGTTCTACGAATTTCATCAGCTGCACGAACTTAGCTCTTTCCTGATTGCGCTCCTCGTACTTATATACGTGGCTTCTCCATTTTTCACGCAATTTGTAGGGCAGTTTTGAGGCAACACCTCTCAAGTTGGTAGCATTGTCTAGCTCATCCATGTAATCGATGCTTGACATGGTATTGTAACATTCTACTAGGAACAGGGAGAAAGTTTTTAGCGACTTTCCGTCCTCTGACTTTATTTCCGGCCAGTTGAGTGCCTTTTGCATCAGCGTTGTAGCGATTATTTGTCTATTTCCGAAATTGTCATGTAACAGTTTCATAGCCTCTGCGTAGCCACAATGTTCTGGCATGAGCAGGCAGCTTCTCACTAGGTCCTTAGGCTGTCCTTCAGTATACTGCTCGAGATAGAACAGCCTATCATGATTGCTATCAGTGTTGGTTTCGATGGCATGTTTAAAAGCTCTTACGAAGGACGTGAACTTAAGAGGGTCACCATAGAATGGAGGAACGTTGCGCGAGGGTAAGGAATGTTGCCTCTGACTCTTTGCAAACATTTCTGTAAGATCTGCCTGAAGTGGCATCCTACCCTGAGGCTCCACTATGTCAGTGTTGTAACGTGAGTGTTCGTTACCTTGGGTGGGCCGTTCCATTAGGGTGCTTGACATTATGGGTTTGGCACTCACTGGCATGCTTAAGTGGGTTGCTCGGAGGCGTGATGGCAGCTCGAGGTATTCCGTTGCCGAACTGTGGTTGCAGTGGTCGTTTTGCTCTGGTTCCGAGGGGCGTGCACCACTCGTTTCGACGACCACGCTCCGTCTGGCAGGATGTTGTTTTTTGCGGTTCTGGTAAGAATTTAGTTCAGCATCGGCCATTGCAAGCGCCGTTTCCATTTCCAGCCTTTCCTTTTGTGCCTTTAATTGTGCTTGTTTAGCCTTTAGTTGTGCTTCCTCAACCTTTAGTCTTGCTTTCAATTGCTCTTCCTCAGCCTTTAATCTTGCTTTCAATTGCTCTTCCTCAGCCTTTAATTGTGCTTCCTCCAGCTCCAGCGCCTGCCGATCTCTCAAAGTTGCTGCTTTAGCCAGCAGAGCTGCTCTGTTGGCTTCTGCCTTTTTTAGTCGAGCTTCGGATGCTGCTGACGTTACGCTTCCTTGCCTTTGGGGGGTGGGCGTCTTACGCTCCGCCATTGACACACTGTCGTTTGGCGAAACTCCATCGTCAACTGTTTGAGACAGCTTAAAGCGGTTACTAGTGTCCGCGATCCACGACTCCACTCTTATCATGAATTCTGTGCAGCGCGTTAATCTAGGGTAATACCAGTGGTGCTGATCGGTTTCACGCTCTTCATCCTTTACGCACGATCGCACTGTTACATTACTTTCAATAAAGTCATTTAGCAGCGCTTTGTATTGGCGGCGCTTGGCTTTAACGTCATGCAAATTACAAGCATTGTCCATAAGCGCCTCTAGTTCATTGTATAATACAGTCAACTGACTCCACTTGCCTTCTCTGGCGCTCTTCAGGTTGTCGAGCACCATTACCAGCTCAGATTCGGCGATAGCGGCGTTGTCCTCGCCGTGTGACATGGTGAAGTTTAAGGCAGACAAGTCCTCTTCTCGCTTTCGGTTTTGGTTGATGCGCGTTTTTGAAGTCGCACGCGCGCTCTTCACAATCTTAAATCACTTATCTTCATTTCTGCGGCGAGCTCAAGCTTTTGACTTTAATGTAGGTGCATGTTATTCACAAGTTCTGACGCGTGTCTTTAGTTACACAGTGTCACTGACGACATCAGACGTTTCGTTGATTTCTTTGTCTCTCGTTTATTTTCAACATCAAAAAACAACGGTTGTTACAGTTTCTTGCATAAATCCACTGTAGTCACGACAAGTCGCTTGTTGTGTTCTGTAGCTTCGATAGATTACAGTTACAACAATTTATTTTACTGTATTCTTTTTAGCTTACTGTCTCACGTTATCACGGTCAAAAGCTTGTGTGCTCCACACCTTTCTGTATCCTTCCGTGTCTTAACAACAACTACAACTAACGTGCGTGATAGACATGGAACTGCATAACTGTGGGATGATGTCACAGAACAACACATGAAATGATGTCACAATACAAATTATATGTATGATACTTAATGCTTAATGCTTAACTAATAAACTGAAATAAGATAAACATAACAACAAATCACAAGAATGAAATATGGCCCTTACAGGGAGCATATTTAGGAAATATGGCATTCAATTTCACTGTTATGAAGACAATACCTAACTCTATCTCTCCTCTAAATCTTCAATGATGTCTCTTTCTTGTGCTCTCACTCCCGTTTTGCAAAATCTGCACTGGCTCCCTGTTAAATACCGTGTAGATTTTAAAATACTGCTTTTAAAAGCACTAAACAACTTGGCACCTTCATATCTTTTGGACCTTCTTGATGTACATATCCCGTCGCGTGATTTAAGGTCTGCTTCTGCAATTACACTCTTTCGTCCACGTACACGGACAGTTTCTATGGGGTCTCGGGCCTTTGGTTATGCGGCACCATTTTTATGGAACCGACTTCCTGTCGAGGTCCGCAACAGTCCAAGTCTCACAGTTTTTAAATCTCGTCTGAAAACCTGTTTGTTTAGACAGGCTTTTATGTAATGCAGTTTTCTGTCTGTTTTGTTTTTAACCGTTGTTCTTATACTTTGACTGTAAGGTGTCCTTGAGTGCCATGAAAGGCGCCAAAGTGGTAAACATTATGCCACCACGCAGCTTGCAGAACATCGTTACAGTTTTTGAGAACTTTTAAAGACATAAAATAATGTTTGCAAGCACAAAAAGTGAGATTTAATTTTATATTCAAGACTCTTCCATTAATTATTTAAATCTTGGTTTGAGCCACTTGTAATGTCTGTACCGTAACACATTTATCTAATGGCCTGCCAACGGCATAAATACGCTTTATTTTTAGAATGCATTTGTAAACAAGTTCTAATCTCATTTGTATTCTTATGCTTTCTAAGATTTTTAGATTGTTGTTTAACTCACACCACAGGAAGGGTCAATACATAGTCTCTTGAATTTTTAAATGATGTCCAAGATGAGTTAAAAAGGTGCTTGTATAAAAGATTCTTGAAATTTTCATAAATCACAAAAAGATTGATGCCTCAGGCTTTTTACGGTCTTACAACATAATATAATTACGGTCTTACAATATAATATCATTTTCACTTCATAGGACACACAGTAGACACGGGGCTATCATCTTCTGTACTGTATTATGTAAGATGGTTTGAGGAAATATATTTGTTTCTGTTCTTCCTCCCTTGACAAAAAAATGTCAATTATATACTGACTTAAATTAAAGTGGCTGAACGTAAAGTTCTTTTTAGCAAAAATAGTGTAAAAAGACTTAATGGATCTACTGTCTTTGTTGGACGACCATTATATTTAGTGCTTGTTTCTTTTTATTAGGGCCCAAGCACTATGACATCAGCACGATGACACCATCGCCATTTTGGTTCATTTGCAAACGCATATTTTGATATCAGGACTACAAAATACACACATACTGTATTAGACACACACACAATACTGTATTAGACACACACACACACACACACACTATATACATACTACACACAAACTACACACACACACACACACACACACACACACACACACTATACACCCACAATATATACACACACATACTACATACACACTAAACACAGAGTGCTCAAAAGACACAAAGGTTGTGTGGTGCACCCGGGTTGCGATGGCATTTGTAAACTTTGTTGAGGGTTTTCCTAAATTAGGATTATTTACCAACAGGGCAGCTTTTGGTGATACTGACTTAAATCCCCCTCAACACACACACACACACACACACACACACACACACACATACAATATACCCGACCTTTTATAAATTCACACTTACACATTGAAAGTATTTTATATTAATGTAAATATTGGTATCAGGGCCACACATCTAGCTGCACTGACCTGCGACTGTGTCAGAAAGTCAATTTTTTTTATAGTCTCTTGGTGACTCGAATTACACGACAGGGACACACCTACACACCTCATCACTGTAACTGCTAGTATTGTATGTATATATGTATATATTTATTTATTTATATATTTTGTACTGATACTGACTGAAACGTAACAAATTGGTCAACACTGCATTTCAAAAGAGAATAGTACAGTATTAACACACCCATGATTTGGTAAGTTTGAGATTAAAATTTGATTCTTGCAGGTCTCTCCAAAATCTGTCCCTGGTGGTCCACAAACAGGTTATTATTGTATTAATTGCTGCTCTGTTAAATGACTGAACCAAATACAACACCAAAATGTTAGAAACATTTTTTTTTTTTTTTTAATTGAAAAAGATCACCCCTCTTAAAAATGAATTGTAAACACCATAGCCTTCCTTCAGGCTGCAAAGCAACAAAATGTGCTTATCTTTAAGGGGGTGATTCTTTCTATACTTACAGTATATCAAAATCTTATTTTATTATTATTAATCAAAATTTAGAAAAGTATGTTAATATATGCACTCAATTCTTGGCTGAGTCTCCTTTAGCATGCATGAATTACTGCATCAATGCACCATGGCATGGAGGCAATGAGCCTGTGACACTGCTGAGGTGTTATGGAAGACCAGGTTGCTTTGATAGCAGCTCATCTGTACTGTTGGCTGTTTCTTATCTTTCTCTTGATAATATCCCATATGTGTAGACAAGTGTTGGGTCCTGCTGGTAGAGGAAATTAGCTTCTCCACAAAATTTGTCAGCAGATGGAAGGATGATGTGTTCTAAAATCTCCTGGTAGATAAAGTAACTGCATTAACTTTGGACTTAATAAAACATAAAAGGGCTGTACCTCTCGAATATTTTAGTAATCGAGTATTCTACCAAGTAGAATTCCGAGTATTCTAACAAAAATTAATCAGTTAAAAAAAATAATAATCAGAATTAAACAGCAATGTAAAATATATAGCCTACTGTAGGAGAAACAAAAATTAATTGGAAATCAACTTTCATTTTTTATCAATGGAGAAATCAACTTTAATTTTTTATATGCAAATAGGATTTTATCAAAAATAAACATAGTCATTATTCACAATATAAGGAATAGCTTAAAGTTGACTGAGATTAATTATAGTGCATTACAGTGCCATACTTTCCTATTTTAAAGCTTATTCTCAGATGCATAAAATAAAAAATAAGGTGTTTTAAATGACTTTAAATATTAAAAAAAAAACTAAGGCACACATTAAAATGAATAATTATACAAAAACACTTAGTTGTGCAACTTAACTTTCAGAACTAAAACTTTCAAAACCTATAGCTTGGGCATAACATATAAGCCTTTACTGACAATTTCTGTCGTTTTTTTCCCGCTGGTTTCTTCTTCTCTTGGCTTGTTGATAATTTTATCGCTTTTTTTATTTTGCAGCCCTCAACAGAACGCTCCCTCAAATCAATACACAGCTAACTGTTTGCGTCTCCTTCCGCTTTATAAGTGATGTAAGCGCTTCTTTTTTGTTGGTGTTTACTGGCGGCTTTCATTCGGAAGCGTCACACCAAAAAAATTATTGCGCAAAAACATAACGCAAGCTTTTAAAATTAATTAAAAGAAGCTTCGAGACAGAAGATTTTGCCTTTATAATTTTTTGTAACCGAATTACTCGAGTTACTTGAGGAATCGTTTCAGCCCTAAAACACAGTAGACCAACACCAGCAGATGACTGAGCAGATTTCAATTGTGAAAACTTTACCCTGGACTTCAAACAACTTGGATTCTGTGTCCCTCTACTCTTTTTTTCACACTCTAAGAACTTGATTTTCAAATAAAATGTATTTTGTTTTAACTGAAAAGAGGACTCTGGACAGCAGTCCAGTTCTTTTTCTTCTTAGCCCATGTAAGACAATTACTATATGATTTTGTCTCTGATCAGGAGTGGCTTGATACCAGAAATGCAGCAGCGCATTTCCTGAAGTCATCTGTGTGTGGTGGCTGTTGCACTGACACCAGCCTGACTCCACTCCTTGTAAAGCTCTTCCAAGTTCTTAAATCACCTTTGCTTGACATTGTTTTTAAGGCTGTGGTCATCTCTGTTCTTGTGCACCTTTCTATGAATATGTTTTGATCCAGCACTTTGCGAACAACCAGCCCTTTTGTTAGTGTCCTTCTGTGGCTTACCCTCCTTTTGGGTCAATGTCCTGTTCTGGAAAACTGTCAAGTCAGACCCATACTGTCTGAACTAGACCAAGATACATGGTATTTATACAGGTAGTCCTCAACTTACGAACATTTAAGTTAAGAATTTCCACAAGTTCAAACGGACCGCAGTTCTATTTCCGATTTAATCACGGAAGTAGCTCACGTATATTTTACAAAAAATAGACACTGCAGTCCACCAGATACCAATATTTACCATTATATACAGTGTATAAAAGTCTGGTATATCGTGTGTGCATGAAGGGGTGCGGGAGAAATGAGGAGGGTGCAGGAGAAATGAGGAGGTGCGGGAGAAATGAGCCTCACTAGTTTTAATGAATCAGTCCGGGAGCACGATGATAGAAAATGGCTGTCCTGTAAAGCTGTCTTAATGATGAATAGCCCTAATTTTGGAAAATCCTCAACAAAACAGAGTTCACAGTCCAATACAGTGGAAAACAGCTCTAAGACAAAATGGCATCCACGATTTAAAGGCGCAATTACAGTTTTTGGCCACATGACGGAAGTGTAAGGAAAGGGAACATATTTAGTAACGGGTATGATTTATTTTTTCTATATTTCGTGTCAAAGGCGTATGGGGCTCACACTGTCAGTCTTAAGAACAAGTCGGGCATACAAACATGCTTCCAGAACAGAACTCGTTCGTAAGTCGGGGAATAACTGTACTGTATCAATAGTAATTTACTCAAACTCATGAGCTGTAATCTCAAATAGAAATAAAAAAGTCTTAAAATATTCTATTGTACATGAAATGAATCTAGAAATAAATATAGAATATTTGTGATATTTCTTTTTAAATAAGTTATAGTAAAAAAAAAAACACTTTTCCAAACCACTGTTATTTCTTGAGATATGGTTGTGTATATGGTAGGTAATATATACGGTAATGGCTTATAATAGAGTATACTTAATCACAATACTGTATATGGCAAAGTATGTTTAGACTTTTCTGTACATATAATTATGTTTTGTTTAAGCATATCTCTAGATAGTAAGTAAACTGAAAGGATGCTTTCCTATTTTTAGTCTAAAATAAGCATGCTACTGTATTAGTACACCTGAATATATTTGTTGTAGTATTTAGTAGCTAGCAAACTTTTTTCTTCCTAGGGCTTTGTTACTTTTATCCTGTTTTTTCCCAAATTGCTTGATCACATTAAAGGAAGAAAAGCATCTGTCATGGTTTGTCTTACTTTATTTTTCTCCTCCTAAAGATTTGTCTTAAAAAATATTTTTAAAATGTCAGTCAGTTGTATTAGGTGTGAGGTCATGGTAAGAAACCTTTAAAGAATCTAATTACGAAGTATTGTGTGTCTTTTTTTTTTTTTTTTTTTTTTTTGGCCAGTCTTGCCCCCAGACGCTACTGTGAATTTAAATGAATGATAGGAAGAGTGTGAAAGATTCTTGGCACGGTTGCCTAGGCCAGACTGTGTTGCACTGTGGGCAGCAGTCATTGAAACACCTCTCACGCATCTCCCTACTTCAAGTTCACACAAGGGGTTGAGCATGAAAAAAGAAGATAAAGGGGAATGGAAAAAAAAAATTTCTGTTGTACATCAATGTGTTTATAAAAGGGTCATATGATTATGATATCACAGTAAAAGTCTTTTTGATGTTTAGGTACTGTGCACGGAATGGAAGATTCAACACAAATTCTTTAACACTAAAATGGGGGATGTGAGCTTTGACAATAAAGTTCATGAGAGGTTCAATTAAAAGTATTTGAAAAACATTAAAAACAACACAAAGACTATCCAACACAAAAAGGATAGTCGGCTTCCTCTTTTACAAACTTTAGTTTCACTATGGGAATTTACAACAGCACCTTTTATTATAGTACACTGTATGTATGTGTGGAGTGTTACTACCCTGCTTAGTTTTTGTTAAAGCGTTTTTATAAAATACATTTGTAGTTGTTAGCTCTTTTTTTATTTTTGCATTAAGAAAATTTCAGCCAGTGATAGTTTCAGGTTATTATATACTTTTCCAGTTAATGAGTTCAGCACCTGTTTTATGTTTGTGCCATCTTCACATAGCATCCCACATTATTCCCCCTCCTGTCACACACACCCTAAGCAGTGGTGGAAATACTGACACATTTAATGAGTCAGCTAATCGTCAAAGTGCTAAACTGTGATAATGGCATGCTCTGAGAAAAGAAGAAAAGGAAATGAATTAGCACCAAAGCTGCATGTAAAAGAAAAAATGTTTTTCATGCTGGTTGAGTAATTTATTTTCTTTGTAGCCCTGATGTGTTATAATTGTTAAACATGCTCCTATATTTTTATTCGCGATAAATAAGCTGTTGGTTCAAGAGCCAAAAAATACCATATAAAAATGAGTTTGTTAAAATGATGTATAAATGTATGTATGCAAACCCTAATGTATTTATGTCATAGGGTATCACTAAGGAGGGAAAAAGCAAATGGTTAAAAGATCTTGTTTTACACACCCGCATGCCATTAGTCCTGATCAGTCAGTGTTTTCACGCAGTAGAACCCTAACATATTAATCATGTTTATTGTATTACTCCAGGTCTTAATTATTATGCTCTCTCTCACATTTATTGCTGTTATTGTAGCAATTTGTTGTTGCTCTGTTGAGTTTACTTTAACTAGTGGAAATCTAGTTTTATTTGCACATACTTTTTCTGTGTGATTTTGTGAGTTGACTTTGAAAAAGAAAAAAGTCTGAGTCATAATCTGACAGTAAGCAAGTAAAAGTGGAAGCAAAGTAAAGAAATTGCAAAGGCTTTAAAAAGGAATGTGAGTTTAAGTTCATAGCAGAAAACAAATGAATCTTTCTTTCAGTGCTTGCCTTACACCATATTGCCTGCTGGATTCTCTAAATCTCTGTCCTTAATAATTGCTCTGCGTTCTAAAGCTTTGTTGTTGAACGCTGGAGGATTTCTTCATATGCTGCTGTCGGATGGATGCTGGGGTTCTGTGCTGTTGATGTGCATCGTCACTGCAGTGGGATATGTCTCGGTTTGATGGAAGTCATTTCAAACAGACAGATTAGTTAATTATTAATTCAAAGTATATTAGATTTAATAGTAATTTTCCAGACCGTGATTGAGATATTATCAGGAGAGTTAAGAGACACTGGCTTCAAATTATATAGGGTCATGTCTCTTCGAGTGTTCTCTTGTGGGATGATACAAACTGTGAATAATGACTCAACCCTCAGTAACTGCAGCCTCTCTGAAGGCGCAGGAGTTTCAAATAACAAGATACTGACCTTGATCCACCAACTCGCTAAAAATAAGCAGCAACCCGTGTAAAACGGCACATTGGATATACAAATTAAGATAGGACAGAAGAGCCTTCCCGAGCCAAATCAATTCACTGGTTATAGTGAGTCCAAGTTTAGAGGCTTTAGTTTTATTGATATAGCGTTTGTGTATTTTTGTTTATTCATGCTCATACCACCTCTTTACTGTCTTGTTGATATTATGACCTTAGTTTTATAGTGTTTGCCAGATAGCAGATAACTAAAATCTAAAAAGTCCTCTAGTCTACGTTTACAGCTAAAAAGTGCTGAAGGTTTAGATCACGTCAATCTAAAAGTATTAAAATGCTAAGACAAATCAAAAGTGGACTTTTTTTTAAGCATCTCTGTTTTTTTTTTTAAGCAGGCCATAAATTTCAATAAATAATTAATAAATTGGTAAAATAATACCATTAATTAACATTATACAGTAAATAAACAATTTAAAAGCCTAAAATGGTATTTTAGCCATTTCTTTAACCACCACATGGTGGTGTTTTTTGGTTCCCCGTCTGTCTGTTTTTCAAATGTCTGACCGTTTTTTTAAATAGCTTCATCGTGTTATTTAAATATTAATTTTCAGGTCTCACAGATTTATTTCATGTCTGTCTGTTTTACCATTGGCCCATACATATCTTTGTCTATTGGTGCATCCATACAAGATTCTTGTTAGCATGTTATCTCTTTTTTTGCAGAACTGCTCGAGTTGAGTTTAATTTGATGGTGACCGTTTGACTGCAGGGGTTTCTTGTCTCTACAAACTGTATGTAAAGATTGAAATGTCCTCCAAAAACTCACTCCACCTAATACAATCGAGGCATAGCTGGTGACCTTCAAAAAGGGCAACTTGCCAGGAGGAATGGGGAGGAATTCACTTTAGAGCCTCTTGTTTCATCAATCTGGCTCTCGCTGATTGGTCCTGCTGTATTTGCTCTGGTGGACAAAGGCAGCATGATAACCATGGCCCAGCCCTCCCCTAGAGCATCAAAGCACAAAGGAGCCTCCTGGACTCCTGTGTACAGTACATAGTGACACATGGGTGGGAATGGGGAGTGGCCTATGATGATCAGACTAATTATTGCTCTACTGGCAGGGTATCCCAGAATTGTTTCTGCCGGGACACAGACTTGGACCTGCCACTGATAACTAATGTATCCTTCCTCAAAGCCACTTGAGCCATCGTACATCTGCATGTCCAATGAAACAGAAGACGGAGCAGACAGAGAAGCAGAATTTAAGCTCTCTCTGCTATTACAATAGGCCACAAGAACAAGGCTGATGTGGCCAAGTGGCCATTTCAATTCACACAATCTATGATCAGTTCCTTCAGCCAGGCCTGGATAATGAGGTAGAAAAATTTTGTCAGTGATGCCCCCAGTCCCAAACAGCCTCTTTAAAAAAAAAAATCCACGTCCACTTAATTTACTTGCAATTGTTGGTGTCCCATTTAAGAGAATCTGAATGGACCTGGTTGGCCCACTAGCATAATCTGCTAGAGCCCATTAAAACTCATCCCAAACTGTGTAGTCCCCTCTGAAACATTTCTGGTTCTCTTCTTCAGGTTAAAATAACAAAAGACCTACTTACATATTGAAAATGCCGTTTACTTTCCTACTGGATTTCAGATCTGTACCAACTGCAGTAGGTGAGAAACATCTTAAGTATTGATTTTTGCTCAGAAAGACCCAACCTGCCTTGTCTCAACAGTCCGGGGTGTGGAAGTGATTCATGGTGTGAGCAATGTTTTCATGGGATATTTGGGTCCGTTAATGACAATCATTGCTTGAATGCTACATCTTATTTGAATATTGTTGCTAATCATATACATCTATATCCATGTGACCATCCACCTCCATGGTCAAGGGTTAGATTCTTGCCACGGGTTTGTGTGCATAGAGTTTGCCTGTCCTGCCTTTGCTTGGTGAGTTTCCTCCTGGTTCTCCGAGTTCACAGACATACAGATTGGGCTAATTGGCATTTCCAGATTATGTTATATGTAGCACCATGGTCATGAAGGCACCTTGTTTTATTTTGCTGTGTATTGACCTGTATATGGTTGAAATTATATTAAGAGCCTACTTGACTTGATTTGAAATTTCAAAGTAATAAAAACGTCAAAGCCAACATACGCTATGAGCTACTGAGATTTTTTTTTTTTTTTCCTGCAACACCTCTGTTTGATTGATGTGCAGGAAAGCAATGATTTGCATATCTGTGCATTTCTCCCACTCTGTGTCATTTCTCCAATGTGATCAATTGTACTGTGGAGAGAGAAAGAGAGAGAGGCTTGAGGGTGGCGTAGATATTCCTAGGATAGCCATAGCAAACCCCTAGCACTCAGAAGTAATGTGTGTGCTAGGGGTTTGCTAGTTTACAGTAGATGATTTTTCCACTCTGTTGCCTATTATGAAGAGGCACACATTTTTGTGATTCCTTATAGTTACATTTTTGTGATACCAATTCATATAACTGGCATGAGATAGTGATTTCTGATACGAAGGCTGTGTGTGTGTGTGTGTGTGTGTGTGTGTGTGTGTGTAGATGAAGCTGTTCAGACTACACCACTTCACTCTCATGAAGTGTTCCAGGGTGCAAGTCCTAGAGAAAGCCAAGATCAAGATCTCATAATTCCTCATGAAGGAGTGGACATGGCCACAGATCTGCCTCCAGTTCTTGAGCACGTTGATTCTGGACAAGAGGATGAAACACTGCATCCTGAGCAGCAATACCTCCTCAGAAAGATGCTGCTCAGTCACAACAAAGCTTTGCATCCAACCTGGTCTCCAGTAGAAGCTCCTCAAACCACTATCACTTACAATCCTACTACAATGATGCAGCCTGCTAGTAAAACAAAGCCATCACTTACTTCATTAGTTATCACAACAGCGAAGATGGAACTGGAGCCAGATACTCTCCCTCCTGGTAGGTGCAATCCTATGTTTAAGTGTTAAAAAATCTATTTCAGCATGTTTCCAGAAACGGTTATGTTCTGTTTACCACTTATCTGTTGTATGCACATGGTCAAATATATATATATATATATATTTTTTTACTTTTTGCAATTTACAAAAGACTTTTGAAACAGTCTTTAAAAAATACAAAAATATGTACAAAATTAAATAAATACGTTTAAAGACTGAATCAGTCGTTTTACATAATGTATTTATTTTCCTCTTAGGTCAAAGATTAGAAAATCTAGAAATATCCCTGCAATATGAATAAGATTTTTCAAATCATGTTAAATCTGATAAAGGAAAATCCAAATTAGCAGACACAATCAATGTTAAATAGCTACAGTGAAAATGGATGCAAGTGGAGACACATATTACACTTAAAATACAAGCTAAACAACTCACCTATAAAAGCAAATACAGAACATAAACAGACTAGAGAGCATAACAGATGGTAACAACAGACAAAGCCATTGCTACACAATGAGTCTTGGAAAAAACAGTGTGATGTGCTGGGGCTAATGAGAAATATTATTCAGTGCTTCTTCAGCATTGGTATGACGGATCCTGGCCATGAGCAGAACTACTGTCAGGGGAGGATCCTAGACAGACATACAAATGGTCACTTCATTGCTCAAGCCCAACATGGTCCTTTAGGAGTGCGCCCCTCAGCGAAGCTGGCAGGAGATGTGGCGTACTCCTCACAGTGGTATGCAGGTTTTTCTGCATAGCTGATGCAGGGCATGAATTACAAGGAAGACTATGAGATAGAGAGGAGCGATACCCTCAGTGGAAAAGGGAGGTGGAGTGACGTCCTCAACTCTGCAGAAATTCTGCAGAAGATGGCGTCAGCAGAGCAAGGAGACTGAATGATCCACAAAAAAGGAAAAAATGTGGAGCAGTCTTTAAAGTGGAGCTGAATAACCTAGAAATGTAATGTAGTTAAAAGAGAGTTATGTCTATGGTGAAGCTTTTAGCAGAAATGGCATCCTTAGTAGGGCAGGGTAGCGGAGCGAAGGTGTCCTCACCAGAGTCAGGGGTCAAAGCACAAGAGGCCTTGGAGAGGTGCTGTTTATTTTTATATAACTTATATAACTATAATATTTTTGCCTTTGTACAGCAACATAATTAAGTTCAATCTCAGTTTGTCACATCTCCCAGTTTTGGTAGGCAGGGGTCAGAGCACAGGGTCATTATATGGCACCCCTGGGGCAGCCAGGGTCATGCTCAAGAGCCCAACAGTGGCAACCTGGCAGAGCAGGGGCTTGAACTGCAAGCCTTCCGATCAGTAACTTAGAGCCTTAACACCCTGAGCCACCACCGACCCTAAATGGATTATATGGAATTCAAAGGAGTTTAAGAACTGAAGTATAGAACTTCAGCTTTAACTCAAGGGGTTTGACAAACCTAGTTAAGAAATCACAGCCATTTCCTACATACAGTATTAACGCTAATTTCTACTGGCTCAAATAATAAAAAATATAAGTAATATTTTTAATGCTTAAATGCATTTTTTTTAAGTCAGTGACTGCAGACTAAGACATGTTTTAATAGACAGCTGTAATTGCTGTGGACAGCTGCTCCACTGGAGAAATTATAAATATGTATTAAAAACCTTAAATGTTCATTGTGATAAAAATTTGAAATAAACAGTGCAGTTTAAAAAATATTCTAGATTTATTACAAGTGAAATATTTTGGGTTTAAAAAAATACAGTGGACCAACTCCAGTAGATGTTGAACATCGGATTAGACACAGCATCCCAACTCATCACCAACTGTGACAACATTACACTGAACTTGATGCATTCTATGTTTCTTCACTTTACCTTGTGCCCCTGGACCTTAATTATCAAATAAAGTGCCAAATTTACTTTCATCTGAAAAGAGGTGATTACAGTGATTTTTAAATGGGTTTATCCTAATCAAAATGGTTAGTGATTATCATACAGAAATGGAAAGTAACCAATTCTGTTTGCTGAATTTCAGTTACCTGTTCAGTGCCTGGTTCAGCATGTTCTTTTATTTGCATGCTTTTCTTTTATCATAATCTATTCTATTTATATTTTCATTTTAATGCTATATTATTAAGATTTTCACATTTCTCATTTTATAGTTGCCTCAAGCTGTATGATCAATTTCTCTGACCCTGAGGGCTACATTGATTCTTCAGAGGATCTACCACTTCCAGATGGCACTCTTCTGCAGTGCACTTACACAGTGACTGTGTATACAGGTTATGGGGTGGAACTGCAGGCATGCTTTAAGAAATATCCTGATTTTACTTTTTTCAGCAGCAGGTTTCATTTCCTGCCTTTCATTTATTTTGTGTTTTATTAGAAATTTATTGTAGATTTTATTAGATATACAATGTAGCCAAATTCGATATCCACTCATAAACCACGTTAAAATATCAGTTAAAAACATTAGTAAGATTGTTTTCTATTGCAGACTAGTTAGAATTAACTTTTAAATATGATACTTTTAAAGTCATACTACTTGCCTTAGTGAAAGTAGTGAAACTGGTTAGAATGTGACCTCGAGTGGCCAGTCCTGGCAGTCTGACAGATCTTAATGGTATCTACCCATATCACCTGTCAAATTGCTGTGATTTTAATGTCATCAAATGCTTTCTTTTAACTAATTACTCATAATACCTAATCTTCAATTAAACTTTAATCTTTTAATTTTGTATGCAAGGAATCACCCTTCTAAGCAGTGGCGGCTAGTCAATAAGGGGCGCAGGGGAGCCGCCCCCTTAAAGTTAGGCAGGAAAAAATGGTACTTTAACTTATTTTAATAATGAAATAAAGGCATTTAGTCACAATAACGGTCGGCAGATTGTTAGTTAATGTAATGAATAGTGATTGACACGGAAGCAGCTAAATATGAGAAATGACAAGAATTTTCTCTTTGCTTAAATACCCTTTTGCAAGGCGATCGGACAAAGAAAGTAAAACAGTTAAAATGCTTGAACCAGATTGACCCGATCTATTAATTAAGCAGCAGTCAAGTGATTGCAGCTGAGGTTACACTCAGTGCTTTTTCAGCACTTCTAATGGCTATTCACATGCGATTATTAAAAGTTTAACTTTAGTTTGTTTTCGACCTCCTCCACCCCCTCCCTTTCCCGGCGCAAAAAAAATTGCCACCGGCCGCCACTGCTTTAAACAAATACAGTACCTTTAAACAGCATTGTAGTTAATGTGTTGTGTGCATGCATTACGCTAAATGGAAAAATCACAACACTGGCACCTAGATCATATACACTCAGAGAGAAAAGTAGAACATTTTATTAGAAAGTTAATAATGACCTTTTGTTTTTACTGTATATGCCCTTAATTAATAACTTTAAATAGAATTTATTGGTGCGGTGGACATAGTACAAAACTCTACAGAATACCTTTTTTGTCATCACAGGTCAAAAGTGTCAACCTTTCAGAAGGTGAGCAGCTGTCCATTAGAGCAGTAGACAAAGATGGCACTTTACTGGTACTTGCTAATCAGACTCTGCTTGTGGAGGGTCAGGTGATCCGCAGCCCAACTAACTCAATGTCGGTACTTTATCGCTCTTCACCTGAGGGCATCACAGGGACTTTCCAGCTTCATTACCAGAGTAAGTAAAAATTCTAAACTCCCATTACCCCTGCTTAACTACGTTATGTGTTAATTTAGTGTTAATTTGTTGTTGTGTGCATGATGAGGTTACCAAAGCAATTAATTTATATTCTCTTGTGTGCCAGTAATTTATAATAGAATTTTTTTCTTTTTTTAATGAATTTTTATTTTTATTTTTTGCTGTGTTAATTGCATCATACTAATGTAGTATGAAGTTGTACAGTAATTATACTGGAAGATGACACACTTATTAAAAAAAAATTATCCCTTTTGAAATACACTGCATTCCAAATTATTATGCAAAACATATTTTTCTTAGATTTTCCAAATTACCTATATGAATTGCAGTCATTGTAATTTTCCAGTCATCAACTATTAGAGTACAATTGAAAGGTTTCTGAACAAACTGCCCAGTGATAACAGTATATTTAAAAAAAAATCAAAATGCATTTAAATGCATGTTCCAAATTATTATGCACAACAGAGTTTCCAAACTTATCATTTTTATAAAGAACAAAAAATGGTCGTTTGTGAAATTATAAGCATTAGCAGGTTACTACAAACTGAAAGGTAACTGAAATCAAACAGTATTCAAGTCAAAACTTTATTATAGGTGATGTTACATTTGCACATAGGACTCCTTGTTCAAAAGGAGCTTCTGAACTCTCCCACCCATTGAATTTGTCAGGTTTTGGATGGTATCTGCTTCAATTGTTTTGCATGAGGACAGAATAGCGTGTGAACTGCCTCCCACCATCATAGACACTCCTTTTGATGATGCTCCAGAGGTTCTCAATAGGGTTGAGGTCAGGGGAGGATGGGGGCCACTCCATAAGTTTGTCCCCTTTTATGCCCATAGCAGCCAGAGATGCAGATGTGTTCTTTGCAGCATGAGGCAGTGCATTATCATGCATGAAAATGATCTTGCTGCGGAATGCACGGTTCATCTTTTTGAACCATGGCAGGAAGTGCGCTTTAAGAAACCCCACATACTTTATGGATGTCATTTTCACTCCGTCAGCCATCCTAAAGGGGCCGACAATTTCTCTCCCCATGATTCCAGCCCAAAACATTACTCCACCTCCTCCTTGTTTGCATGGGGTGGCCATCAACCAGCCATCCACCACTCCATCCATCTGGACCATCGAGGGTTGCACGGCACTCATCGGTGAACAAAACAGTTTTGAAGTTAGTCTTCATGTATTGTTTGGCCCACTGGAGCCGTTTCTGCTTGTATGCAGTGGATAGGGGACGTCGAAAGGATGGCTTACGCACAGCTGCAAACCTCTGGAGGACCCTGCATCTTGTTATTCGGGGCACAGTGGAGGCACCAGCAGCTTCAAAAACTTGTCTGTTGCTAAGACAAGGCATTTTTGCAGCTGCTCTTTTAACCCGATGTAATTGCCTGTTGGAAATAGTCCTCAATCTTCCCTTATCAGCACACACACGTGTGCTCTAAATCATCAATTGTGCGATGATCGCGATGAAGTGTCTTGGCAATGTTGATTGTTCTCATGCCTTGACCTAAACACTCAACAATTTGTTGCTTCTCAGGAGCCGACAGGTCTATTTTCTTTCCTATTTTGGTTGAAAATGTAGGCTGCTTAATAATGTGGGACAGCCTTCTTAAGTAGTGTTGCCTTCAATTGGACACACCTGTCAAAGTTATTAGCACAGGTGTCTGCAATTGCTTTCAGTGATATAAAGAGCCCCGACACACATCACCATCCATGAGTTCAACTGACAAACAAAAAAACTCTTACCTTATCACTCCTAAACACTTTTTGCATAATAATTCGGAACGCAGAGTATTGTAAAATATTAAGTACTATATATCCACATTTTTTCTACATTTTTGGCAATATGAAATAGTTTAAAATTATTTTGACTACAGTGGCTTGCAAAAGTATTCGGCCCCCTTTAACTTTTCCACATTTTGTCACATTACAGCCATAAATATGAATTAATTTCATTGGAATTCCACGTGAAAGACCAATACAAAGTGGTGTACACTTGAGAAGTGGAACGAAAATCATACATGATTCCAAACATTTTTTACTGATGAGTGTTAATGACTAAATAGAGTGCACCTGTGTGTAGTCTAATGTCAGTACAAATACAGCTGCTCTGTGACGGCCTCAGAGGTTGTCTAAGAGAATATTGGGAGCAACAACACTATGAAGTCCAAAGAACACACCAGACAGGTCAGGGATAAAGTTATTGAGAAATTTAAACCAAGCTTAGGCTACAAAAAGATTTCCAAAGCTTTGAACATCCCACGGAGCACTGTTCAAGCGATCATTCAGAAATGGAAGGAGTATGGCACAACTGTAAACCTACCAAGACAAGGCCGTCCACCTAAACTCACAGGCCGAACAAGGAGAGCGCTGATCAGAAATGCAGCCAAGAGGCCCATGGTGACTCTGGATAAGCTGCAGAGATCTACAGCTCAGGTGGTGGAATCTGTCCATAGGACAACTATTAGTCGTGCACTGCACAAAGTTGGCCTTTATGGAAGAGTGGCAAGAAGGAAGCCATTGTTATAAGAAAACCATAAGAAGTCCCGTTTGCAGTTTGGTCAGATGAGACCAAAATGGAACTTTTTGGCCAAAATGCAAAACGCTATGTGTGGCGGAAAACTAACACTGACATCACTATGAACACACAATGTCAAATATGGTGGGGGCAGCATCATGCTCTGGGGGTGCTTCTCTTCAGCAGGGACAGGGAAGCTGGTTAGAGTTGATGGAAAGATGAATGGAACCAAATACAGGGCAATCTTGGAAGAAAACCTCTTGGAGTCTGCAAAAGATTTGAGACTGGGGCGGAGGTTCACCTTCCAGCAGGACAACGACCCAAAACATAAAGCCAGGGCAACAATGGAATGGTTTAACACAAAACATATCCATGTGTTAGAATGGCCCAGTCAAAGTCCAGATCTAAATCCAATCGAGAATCTGTGGCAAGATCTGAAAAGTGCTGTTCACAAACGCTATCCATCTAATCTGACTGAGCTGCAGCTGTTTTGCAAAGAAGAATGGGCAAGGATTTCAGTCTCTAGATGTGCAAAGCTGGTAGAGACATACCCTAAAAAACTGGCAGCTGTAATTGCAGGAAAAGGTGGTTTTACAAAGTATTGACTCAGGGGGCTGATAAAATGTGATAAAATGTGGAAAAGTTCAAGGGGGCCGAATACTTTTGCAAGCCACTGTATATAATTATTTTATGTTTTTTAACAGAATTGTAAAGTTTAGATACCTTTTTCTAAAACTTTTAATATTTAAATTTTTCTTGAGTAGTGTTCCATCTGAGCTGCTCTTTGCCACGCCGACCTCACTTCGGGGAGGTATCAGTTTTGGATTTGCGCCCAGGAGGTACAGCACATTTCTCCTGCCACATGGGTTACCATCTGCAGGGTGCAACAATGTTGACCTGCCTAAATGCCTCTCTGCCTGTCTGGAACCAGCATGAACCCAGCTGTATAGGTGAGAAAGAGTCTAAAAGTTATATATGGCCAGAAAAGTATGCAATTATAAATTACTTGTAATATGAGACCATTCAGTGATTTACATGTCAGTAGTAGTATTTTATAATCATTGCAAATAATTGCTGGCCAGCAGTGGAGTGTGGATAATCCAATAATCTAATAATAGAGGTAACAAAAGCATGTGACAGTGAAATTTCATGGATTGGATTTTTCATCTCAGAAAAAAAATATGAAGATAATGCAAAAAAAAAAAAAGGAAAATAATACTAACATAACACATAAGCGATTGCAGTCAATATTTTTTTTACATCAAGGTCTTCACATCTTCTTCACATGGTGTAACTAAATGACCATTTTAAGTTACTATACTGTATAAAGTTTATTTCTAGTTACATGCTGTGCTAGTGCAGTAGTCTTGTCAGAATGACTTAGAAGGACCTTATTAAACATCGGGTATGTAATTTTATTTCTTTATTTCTCAAATATTATTAAGATGCTGCCTCTCACCTGGCTTTACTGAAACATATACTGTAACGCCATTTTTTAGAATATTTTTTTTACACATGAAGTAAAAAACTTACAAATCTCCAAACATGCATAGAGAAGTCACAATGTGGGGTCCAGTAATCTAAAATCACAATGAAAATCTTATAATAAAAAAATATGAAATAAAAATAGGTTTGAAAATACTAAATATTGTTTTGCATTAGGTGCTTATACAATTTAAACAAATTTGTAATGCTGTCCCTATTAACTGCTTTTCAAAACTTTTTTGCAGCTTAAGTGCAAATTGTCTCGAACGAAAAAGATGGGACATACCAAATATCAAGAAACTCTGAAATGTTTGGAAATATTTTTTTAAAAGTTCTCCTATTTACTCAAGCTGTTGCTAATAGTACAATTTGTAATGAGCATGGTTGTTTTATAGTATAAAAGCTCTTTCTGTAATTGATATTTTATAAAATGTGTTTTTAAAGCAAAATGTGATTTGAAGCAATTCCATATTGGAAGAGAAATGGCTGCTGCATTTAATTTACTGCATAATAGGTGTTAGTACTGAGATGTACAAACATAGCAACACATCATTCAACTGTACTGAGACAGGTACTGTAGAAATAACTAGAGGTACTTTGCATTGGTGTGCGCACATAAGCTCCTAAATAGGCCCCAGAACCTGTGGAGTTTTAGGTTGATATTAACTGTTTTACACTATAATTGTTTCAATGTCCTACATACTAACTGAAATGCTATAATAATGCTACTTTGTAAGTGAAGGGATTTCTCCTGACTCCCTCTTAATGTAACTTTATTATATGAGGTACCAAAAAATGACCTGGATCATCTGATTGGCGTACTGTACAGTAGGCAAAGTGGATCAAAAAATACCAGTAGTTCACTCAGATACTGTTTAGCAAGACCGGACTTATAGGTCAATGGTAGTATTTTTACAATTATGCCAACTCTCTCTTTGAGCCAGCACAGTGTGGATAAGGTTTCAAGGTTTCAAGATTTGTTCATACTGTGACTTATGGTTCTAGAAAGGACTCTGTCGCCTGAATTCTGGACTAACTGTAGCTTGTTTTGTGCATGTATATCCAGATAGTAAGGTATTACAACCGAAAGGTAAAAGCATAAAATATTTTTTCTGTACTATGTACTGACATAATGTCTATTATTTAAGTAATATCCCTTAGATGAAAGAAGGCTATATTAGAAAAAAATATTTACATGAGCTGAAAATTAATGGATGGAATCCAGTGTATAATCACACCAAAATCTTTTACCGATGCACATGATGAATGGAAGACCATCTAGAGATATACTGTGTGGACCTTGTATCAGTAAATTCTTTTTTTGTAAGTACTAGAAGAAGGATGTTTATAAGCATCTTATTTAAAAAAAAATCTCATCTGGCTAAAAACTACCAATTAACTGTCATTAGTATCAATACCAGTTACCAGATTTATGAATGATACCACCCAGAGGAAGCATATGGAACGAAAGAGGAGTGGGCCTAAAATGGAACCTTGCACAACACCAAACTTCAACAAACAAACCAAGTGACAAAGATTTGTACCAGAAGTAGGTTATTCCTTCAACTACAACACCATTTTCTAATCTTTTAAGGAGAATATTTAACTAAGGTGAAGCAACACAATCAAGGACGTACAACATGGGTCAGAGGCCAGAAGTTTACTTAAGGTTAAGGTTACTTAACATTTTAACTAGCATTGTGCTATGATGAGGCTATGGTATCCAATTATTTAAACCATGAATGTACATGGCATTCAAAAAGAAATTCAGGTTTGGGGAAAAAGAATGCTAAAATGCTAAAATCCAGACCTTTGCTATTATCCTGTTGGCCAGCCCAGGATTATGTTATGCTTCAGAAATTGAAAGATTTAATGAAAGAAAAGAGTGGCTGACTATTATGGTTGCAGCCACTGAGAGACAGGAAGGGCGGCAAGCATTGAGAGCCAGACATACTAAGAATTTTGAGAGAAAGAAGGACTGCAACCCATCATTTAGAGAATGGCAGTGAGCTGTGATAGATGCGAAGGGCTGATAGGAAGGTGCTAAGGGCATTTAGAAATGGGAAGGTTTGAGAGCTTTGTGAAACAAAGCCGGTACAGTTATTAAAAGACAGAACAGCTGTGGGCATGGAGATTCAGAAGCTGAGAAGGAGGACTAAGATCCTTTGATAAAGGCTGAGATTAACTATAATCAGTATGAAAGTTTGATTGGAAAAAAGGGGGCCTCTGAAATTAGATATTGCTGAGATGCATTAGAGAACATGGTATCAGAATAGTGAGGGAGAATGTAAGTAGAGAAAGATTAGATACCTGGGTAAATGTAGCCAAGAGAAAAATGAAAAAGAGCAAATGCAGAGACAGTATACTGGCAGTGGAGGTTTGGACCATTTTAGTGAACTAGAAATGGCTGGAGGTTCATGGATAGTAATGTTGCGAGATACAATGTTTTTGCATTTTTTCTTTACGTCTTAGTTATCATTTTAATTAAAATCAGTAGTATGGGTTCTCTGGTATGGAAGCAAATTAGCATCATAATTATTTGAATGATATCAGCCTTTGAAAAACATGTTTTAAAATTTAATCACTGTTGAATTGTTAATTTTGCCATTTAAATACTACTGAATTTATTAAACTGAAATATTTGACTTAAAAAAAAAAAAGCAACATGAATTTAAGTGCTCGGAATGTCACACGAAATTCTCAACAGTCCATTTTAAGCTTGGAAATTCAATACAGGAAAGCAATCGAGCCAGAACAGAATCCATTCGTCAGTCACGTGACTCAGGGAAGTGGACGTCTTTGATACCGGCTCTGAGTGAGACTAGCAAGAAGACAGAAAACACCTGCAGGAGAAAGTGCTTCACCGTGATGGCGGAGGGCAGCGGCCCGGTTAGTGCACCTGCAGTGTGTTACTCTAATTATATACTGTCAGATATTCTAGTCATTTTACTGTGATAAAGGAATTTAGTCAAAGTTTAGTTAAAGTCGGGGTAGTGAGCATGGGACGCAGACTGATATTTGTTACAAACACACGAGAGCGAGAGAGAGAGATACACAGTAGTGGCCAAAAGTATTGAGACAGCAAGACAGCATGTGCCATGTGTTGGGGCTCTCTGTGCACAGAACAGGTGATGTCACCAGTTAGTTCAGGTCTGGGTGAAGAGTCGTGTTAAATAAAATCAGCTGCCTTAGTTAATTGATGGAAAAAATAAGTGGCGGGACTTATAGCCGGGTATTTTTTAAAATAGAGATTTTTCTTCTTCGTTTTTAAAAATAATTCTGTCCACACAACCTATGGTTTAAAAATAGCTTTGTCCACATGAAAACACAAAATACCCTGTTAAGTGCTGTTAGGAGCCTCCTTAATCAACAGGGGGGCCAATCAGAAGCCTAGACAAAATGTCATTACCTGTTGCGCTTTGTAGAAGCCAGACGGGTCTCGTCCGAAACTGCCATCGCTGTCTGCGGGGTCTGTGTCGTCAGAGTTTAGTACAGTATGTAGCAGTAGCGCTTCATAGGACATTCAGGCACCTCTGTTCGTTAACGTAATGTGTAAGTAAGTACAAAGTGCCTAAAACTCAGGAGTTCTCAAGTGTGAATTGTGAACTTAGTAAGTTCTGTAGTAACTTTGCGCCATGATGTTTATGTTTCTACACATCCTGCCAAATCTTCCCTACTGTACCTTTTACAGGGAAAGTAATGGCAACAGCAGGTAAGAAAGGTCATAAATGTGCCTAAAAAAAGTTATGATTCTAAAATGAGTCACCTTCAAATAAATATGACTACTGCAAGTATTTATGGAACAGTTAAATAATATTCAGTGCCACCAAAAGTCACTGGTACTGTAAATTGATAGCACTTGTGATAATAAAAAATTAAATCTGTAATTGGGAAGGAAATGACACTTCAGAGTTTGTCAGTGTGCTCTGACTGTGTGCAGCTGCATGAAAAGTGGCTGTGATCTTACAGTAACTGAGAGGTTAAATGTTTACATTAATTAAGGGCTCATAAATAATGGAAAAAGATGGCTGAGAAGTAGTTGCATGGCCAGGTGTAGCATGACTAATCAAGTAAATAAAAGTGGAGCATGCTTTTCACTAAAGGAAGAAGAAAGACTGAAGACACACAAGTCTGGCAAAGCATCTTGAGAGATGAAACTTTAGACTTCAGGCAGTTGTTTACTGCAAAGGTTTTTCATTCAAGTATTAAAGGCAATCCTTAAGTTTAATGGTTTTTTTTTTCTTATTGTTTAAGAACCCCCAAAATGGATGTGTGTATGTGAACATGTCTGTAATTCCTGAATGGTTAATGCCGAACTTTCCTTTCGATTTCACTGGCATATTGAGTGTTTCATGTCATTCAAGTAAACAATCATCATCCTCATCTTTTCATAAGACCACTGGAGTACGTTCTATATATTCCAGGTGTGTTCTTTTCTTTTAGCTAGACGTCCACTTCCCGTGACTGACGAAAGGATTCCGTTCTGGCTCGGTTGCTAAAAAAAACATACTAAAACGCTTTTGTGAAGAAGGGATTTTAAATGTCTGCTTTTGCATATGAGGTATATAGCTATGGCTATATGAGGTATATAACATAGCTATGTTAGGGAGATGAAATCCCATGCATATCTCCCTGTCCAGCTCTCTGTGGAGGGACGGTAAAAAACGCCACTGTGGGCAGAGTGTTGTCACCATCACCTCACCTGAGTCCCAACAGCACTCTTGAGCGCAGCTGCTCCTGGTCCCTAGAGGCTACCAGTGGCCAACGACTACATCTTCATCTGGAGAGGATGGCACTGGGACCAACAGACCGGTGAGTGTGTGGCTGCATGTTCCTCTTTACATATACTTGCCACAGATAATATTTACATTTCTCTAGAATGTATTCACTCTCTAGTTACCTCACCGTCCTGTTATTGTTATTCTTAAAGTGCAAAAACTTCGGCAATTAATGGGGGTTGTACTATTGGTGTGAATGCTGTGGTGTTTGTTTTCCAAGGAATTCAACTTGTGATTTTCCTAAAATTCCTATTTTTTGTCCAATTGGAAAACTACATCTGTCACGTTGGACAACAAAGAACTCCTTCAAAACGGCATGAAATTCACTGCAAAACTCATTCCATAGACTATAATGGGACTATAAAATCTACAGTGGACACACATTGATCCATGTTTAGTTTTTCACATCCCTTACAAAACCTATATGGGTCTCCTGCCTTGTTTAAACTTAAAAATGAGAAGATTTGTCAAACTGGGAGCTATCAAGGGTCGATTGAGACTTAATTTAAAGAACAAAACGGATTTGAACATTCATTTGGCACTCTGGTATCAGGTTACATTCTCCGCATGTGAGTCAGTTTTTTAGATCATTTACTTTTCAATAGTTTTGAGGCCATTAACAATTGATTTAATTTAACAAACACTTTGTTGCAATACAACAACCTAAAAAAAAAAACACACTAAATGAATAATTCCTGTACGCTTGAGTATGACCCCTCTCTTCTGCTTCAGGCTTGTTTTGTGGAGTGGTCTGGATGCTGGCTCTGTAGTTCTGTTTGACTCGGATCGAGGAGTTCCTATACCATTTGAGGGTGTCATCAGCGAGGGACCAGCAGTAAGAATCCAGTTTATAACAGACAAGCCATACAACCAGAACACCGGTTTCAATATCCGTTATGAGGGTGAGTAGGCTTCTGAAAAAGCAAATAAAAACTTAGCTAGTATTCAGCCCTGGCGATGCCAATGACACTATGCTGACTTTAGTCATTCTTTCTGAGCAGCATTTGAAAAGGGCCACTGCTATGAGCCATACATCCAGAATGGAAATTTTAGCAGCACAGACCCAACTTATGGTGTTGGAGCCATAGTACAGTTCTCCTGTGAGGCTGGCCATTCTCTGGAGCAAGGCCCTCCTGTCATTGAGTGCATCAATATACGAGACCCCTACTGGAATGACACCGAGCCTTTGTGTAAAGGTATGAGCAAGCACAAAGACCACGTCTTAATTAAAAGATCAAAATCTATTTACTAATCCAATTTTTCCAATTTCTTGAATTTAGCAGGCAGTCTCCTTTACTGACAATGTACAGTACTGTAAGCCCAGTCACACAGGCAGAGTAATGAAGTATCTTGCTCCATCTATATCTATATTTCCAGGATAAAATCTTTTTTTATGCCATCCATTACCCTTTCTATTTCATTTCTCGTGTCAACTGCACAAACCTAAGCAAGGAAAAGCTTAAAAGTTTGGACTCGGATGCCGCCAAATGTGCAAAGATTGCAGTCATGTTTGCTGTAGGGGCTGCTGTAGCTTCTACCTCACTGGCAGTGCCAAAGTTTGTGCAGCATCATCAGGCGAATGTAGAAGAGCAGGTGGCAGGCCATGGAGAAATGCATCAACGTACAGTACGTACGACCAGGGTGACAGGCAGAATAAGGAGGAGCAGGTTTAGGCCCGTGTTTAGCTTACCAGCGCAATAGAAGCTACTGTATTTGTAGTTGAACTTTATTTTTTTGTACTGTAGAAAGCCTACTAGTTAGTTCCCTTAAACAGCCATAACTTGACTATATATAACAAATATTTTTGCCAGGATTGCATTGGTAAAGCTCACACTGCTGTAAGTGATCAGCATCATTTGATAAAGATGCGTGGCTGTTTAATAGGCCTGTACAAACTTCTACTGTGGTCAAATTTATACATGTTTAGTCTATCCTGTGTATTTGGGGAATCTCACTTTCAAGACGATTGTTTAAGCCGATCCGGCTTCACACTTCTGTGGAGCCACTTCGACACCCAGACCCCACTACCTTTAGCTCATGAACTTATTATTTTATACAAACTGCAGGTCAGATCTCAAAACATATACAGCATTGACCTAATCGCCCCATATCTCATACAAATACAGTAAATACATAAAGTACCTAAAGAATTTTTCTTATCATTGATGATAAACAAAGGATACTCTTAGCTATATAAATAGTGAGACATCCATTATCATTATGCGAATAATTAATAAGCTGTCAAATTAAATTAAAACAGCCATACCTGTTTAGTCCTTGGTGTTGAGTTTGATTTCTTGTATATGTTGTACTGTACATACTTTCATTTAAAAATTTGCTTTAATTTTACATGAGCATGGAGATTGGCAACCCTCGACCACAAGGGCGTAAGTCAAGAGGCAGCATAAATATTACGCAGGTTTTAGTAATCTGAGCAAGCTGCAATCTTGAAATACTGTACAACCCTACTGTTTATGTAGGAAAATATCTAACTACAGTTGCTTCTGAACTGCTTGATTGTTGCCATGACTTAGCTTTCACATGTACTGTACATTGATTACATTTCCAGAGAAACATCGAGCACATCGACCAGTACAACTGGTTTTGGTAATTTGTTGCTAACTTGGCAAGTGGTGTTAATTGGTGTTATATTGTGTTATATATGCAGCTTTATGTGGAGGAGACCTGTCTGGCCCCAGTGGCTTAATTTTGTCCCCAAACTGGCCTGATTGGTACGGTGAAGGTGAGGACTGCAGCTGGAGGATTCATGTTGGTGAGGAAAAGCGTATCCTGCTGGATGTACAGCTGTGGGTTCATTTTCTCATCCACTTTCAAACACATACAAGTCTCAGAAAATGTTTCTGTATAGTTCCTTGTTCTTGTGGAGTTCTTTAATAGGCTCTACCCTTCAAAGGGTAAAGTCCTTTTAAAGGTTTTAAAGTGAAGTACTTTGTTGTTGTGATCTACTTAATCCATACAGTATATGAAACAAAGAGTGAAGCCTGGTTAAATCTAGTATATCAGTTACATTAGTTTCCTTAGAAATTAATTCTATTTGTAAATTGTTGGCATTATATGTTTCCTAAATATATTATCCATTAAAATTAATGTTTAACATTCTCTTTTTTTAGTTTGAATCTTAGTGACAGTGACATGCTGACTATTCTGGATGGCGATGAAGTGACCACACGGATCTTGGGTCAATATGTGGGAGGAAACAGTCCGTTTAAGCTTACCTCCTCTACTCCTGATCTTACCATCACCTTCCATTCTGACCCAGCCGGCCTGGTGTTTGGCAAGGGAGAGGGTTTCATTATCAACTATGTGGGTAAGAGGTTACACCCCTGGGCCTGGAGCACCCCTCTACCGAAATTTCTGTATCTTTTAATCTCGCAAAGCTTATAGGCACTTCCTGAGTGGGAAAACATTAATATGCAGTAAAGAAGCAAATGGGAACAGGTTTGGAAACCACCGATTTACAGCACTAATCGGAATAATTGAATATAATATAAGAATAAATAAGTGAGGTTTATGGAAGTATATGAGCTAAAATTCACACAATTCCCACAGTACATAATAATATGCTCCTTGTGTTATTTAGTTCAACCTGAGGTAATTTTTAAATTTAGTTTTTTACATTCAATTTGCAAACATTTTTGATCAACTAACAAAAGAAATTCCATCCATAGACTATTGACAACCTGTCAGGTAATTTTTCTCACCCAGACTGCAATAAAATACTGTTTATTCAAAACGATATTTCCAACAGTTTGTTAATAGAATTTTCAGGTATATGGCAATAAAATAAGGATCAATAAAGCATTAACTTCCCAGTAGTGAAAAGCACATAAAGGTTCAAAAATAGCAAATGTTACAGATGTTAAATTTTAATGTGCATGTAACAATCCCTGTAGCATGATGCTCAGGGACCATAACAGACTCAATGTCAGTGTGCATGTGAGCTTTTATTTATTGGTTCTTATGCCCTGTAGCATGGCAAACTAATATACAGTAATATGGAACCTCTTGCAGAAACACTTTTCTTTTGAGTCTTGGCTAATGGACAAGTTGAAATTGCTGCTGTCCTATTAATAAGAACATGGACATGCTCATGGCCTAAGTACAAACCCAGATACCACTCCTTCACTTATCCAGTTTCAAACCTTGAGGTGACACAAACTCATATAAATGATTTGAACATTTGTGTGTTTGTGCATACGTTCTGTTTTAATAGCTGGTGAATTAAAAAGTCATATCAATATATACAGTATGCTAGGAAAGTTACATACTATATTAAATATTAAAATATAGGACTTATAATAAGAAGGTAGAAACTCATCCGTATATATTCCGTCAACAAGTCCTCGAAATAAAAAGCATTTTTCTCTACCATAAACCCATATACACGGACGGATCAAAAATGGACAACCACGCTTCTGCAGCAGCAATAACGGACCAACACCATTACGGAATCCGTATCCCTGACCAAAGTTCCAGCTTTACAGCAGAAGCTCGAGCTCTGTTACTTGCTCTGAACATATTGAAAAAAAAAGTGAACAAAACGCCTTAGTATTCACCGATTCAAAATCCTGTCTACAAGCCTTGGAATCTATGAAAACAAATCACCCAATAATCGCTGATATATTAACCAAGGCAAACCAACTACAGAAGAACCATCACAATATTATCTTCTACTGGATTCCAGGACATAGTGGAATAATGGGAAATGAACAAGCTGACATGGCAGCAAGACAAGCCCTTACAGAAACAGTTAGCGTATAAATCAATATATATCAAAAAAATGGCAAGCAGAATGAGAACAGTACAAAAACAAGAAACTATTCGAAATAAACCCAGTGGTAGGAAAAAGAAGTCATCACCCATTTAAATCAAGACACGACCAGGTAGTATATACTGTACAAGGTGCCGTATAGGCCATACAAACATTACCCATGCTTATTTATTAAAGGATGAAGAAGCCCCAAAATGTCAACGCTGCAGAACTACTTTAACCATAAAACACATACTTTTGGACTGCCCAAGTTTTAACACCATAAGAAAAGGAACACTACCAGAACACGATTTAAAAAACATATTCTGCAAGGCAAAACCAGAATTTCTGTCGAAAGTACACGTAAAGAACCAAATGTAAAACCTTGTTTTTCTGACAAAGACCATGCTATTATGTGATCTATTATTATTATTATTATTATTATTATTATATCCTTTTAACTTTCTCACTACTCTCTTAATCACTCACAATTTCATGACATAATAAATCAGCTTAATATTTGATGTAAATCTTGGCATGAGATAGCCTGAGAAGCCGATTTGGCAATAAATCCAAAAACAAACAAAAAATATAAAAATATAGATGGATTTCTCAGCAAATGCCTAAGCAAATTTTCTAGGTTGGACATTCCGATTATGCAAATTACTTGCATGTACGTTCTGTATTTTTGTGTATGGTTTGTATTTTAAATATAGGGATATTGTGGTAATATACTGTAGGTATTTTCTGGGTAGAAACAGAGATGGTAACTTTCCACAAGAACTAGACCACAGATTTTAAGAGGAAGACATATTGTATATTGAATGTGACAGGTTAAACCCATAAAAGCCTGCTGAAATCACAGTGTACAATCAACTTTACTTGGAGTTGCCACTGGTTCAATAAGAATGCAGATTGAGTCTTTGAAGGATACAGTATGTGTGAATAACCCCAGACATCGCCCTTGACAGATTCTGCTGTTTAAGCTATCCATGGATTCACTTCCTGAAAAAACTAAGTTTCACAGTTCATGGAGCCCCAGTTGTATCACTGACTGTCAAATATAAAAGTAAACTTGGACAGAAAAGGCATAGGGGACATGAGCATTCTCTCTTTATGACTTCAGATAAGAGAAAAATAGGTCTCCTCTTTTCAACCAAATTGTTAGCTTGAAAGACAGTTTAAAGAAGAGAGAGGAGAGAGCATCTCTTTTATCTTGTATCAAGGTTGCTGACTCTATACGATCTAAATAGAGTGAAAAAACACTATTGAATTCCCTTTGATGCTTCCTGAGTCCACCTCCACACAGTTCTTGGTCACAGACTGCTGCTGGATGATGGGAGGGGTGAGAACAAATAGCTTATGGTCTTACTCAGTGTCTGTCGGCCTGTACTGTCTGAAAAGCAGTGATGGTTATTTGCTAGTGCATGTTTCCTTTCTCCTTATCAACTTTCACTTGAATCCAGTCCTGCACCCTACAGTAGGCCAGGGCTTGTCATGGTGTTTTGTGTTTGTTTGCACTTTGTGGTGAGGGGCTTTTATGTTGGTATTGTTTTTGCTGTCTTGTGCATCATGCTACTGCTCTAAGGGGTTCTTGTTCAGTTCCTGCATCTAGCTAGATTGAAAGCATTGCTTGCTGCACAGCTATTGTCAATGCTTTGAGCCATTTGGTCTTCTTACTGTAGCAATGAGCTATGGTTTTTCCCCGCACCTTTGTGGTTGGTATGGGGAGCCACTTCACCATGTACATCTCTGGGCTATGTGTCAAAGGGCTTATTGCTTACAGCGATATGGGAGCCTGCCCAGCTAAGCTACATTCTCTATCAGTCTCTTCTCTGACATCATGTGGGCTCTCAGATTCCTCTTTTTTCAGTGATCTCCTTATTGTGGCCGGCTTGTCACTGGATCGTGACCCCTGAGTATGACCCCATGATCCCAGAGGACAATAAAGTTTGGCTTATTAGTTTAATCTGAATTACCAAAAAGAAGACCAGCCATCACTGCAAAATGAAGTCAAAAGAGTCCACGCCTCCTGTACATTTACATACTGTACATGCCACGGCCGCCAACAAAATCAATAGAAATTAATATAAGTACTGTAGTCTTGAACCCTCATGTAAATCAGTGATGTGTCAGAGTCAGCCTTTCAGCCTGCTACCAGAGCAATGTTTTGTGACAAGTTTGGGTGGAGTATTACATAGCACTTTAAGCTGTTTCGAATATATTCCTATTTAAACTCCGTCTCTTAATAAGATGACCTTTGGTACAGTATGTCTTTTGTATGAGTACCGTATAGAGCCAACTGTGTTTTACTGATCCACTGAAAATGGTTCACTCATCATGCAGATTATATGATTGTTTAAAATAATTCATTTGAATGAAAATATCAGGTACGCAGCATTTTTCCCTAGTATTTTATGCACTCTCATGCTGGCAGCCTATTAGCTAGGATGTTAGCTAGTGAGTATTAGCTACAGTACAGTATGTTAGCATTTTAGCATGAAGGCTATTTTTTCTTTATCTAGAAAATTTCTTGTTAATGGTAAAGAAGCAGAATAATGAGGAGAAAAAATGTAAAAAAAATAATAATAATAATAAAGCATTATAGTTATATAATCTATTAAAAAATAATAATTATTATTGCATTGTAATATAATGCACAATAAAGTTTTATAATTAACAGTATTTAAATAGTATAACATATTATAATTAATTTAATTATTAGCATAGTTGGAAGAGAAACAGTTAGGGAATGCTGTTGACTACATGTTTGGATATACAGACCCTTCTAGTGAAAAAAATAAAAGAAAAAAATAATTAAAAAAATACAATGATAACTATTTCATTATACTATTTTGTTACTTTTTCTGCTTCATTTGCACGACCGCTGGGGAAAACTTCAGTCTTGGACACACTGCTTTGAAATTTAATTTCAGTTTTAATACAAGTATTAATTATTAGCATATAAAAAATTATTTTTTAATAAATTTGGCATAATATATTGTGATGTGTTGATCATTATTATGTAGTTTACACACACCACAAATGTACTGAGTTTGTACATTTCTTGCAATGGCAACGCTATGATATAATTACATAAAACCATGCCTAATTTACTTATATAATCACATAAAGTGTGAAAGTAGAATTTGGCACCTCATCAGTTAAAATAAAATATTTAGGTCATCTGAAAAAAAAAACGTAATAAGGAGAAAAAAAATGAATGCATAAAAAACATTTCTTAACGTAACCAAGTGATCTTTTGTCTTTTTATTAGAGGTGTCTCGTAATGATTCTTGCCCCGACCTGCCTGAGATTCAGAACGGCTGGAAGACGACCTCACACACTGCACTGGTGCGAGGAACACGCATCACTTATCAGTGTGACCCAGGCTATGACCTAGTGGGCAGAGAGACCCTTATCTGTCAGCTGGACCTGAGCTGGAGTACACAGCCACCATTTTGTGAGAAAAGTGAGTCTAGGATCAGTGGTTATAGGGCTGTACTTTCACAGCATCAATGTTTATTATATTTCCATAGTGAGTTAATCTTGGGTGGCACAACGGCTTAGTGGTTACTGTAGCTACTGTATGTCGCCATGCACCTTTAGGGCCCAGGTTCGGTTCCCTCCTTTGGGTCTGTGTACATGGTCTTTACTGTGATTGATGGGTTTTCTCCAGGTACTCCGGTTTCCTTCCACAGTCCCAAAATGCCTAACTGCCGTTTACAAATTGCCTGTAGTGTGTGAATGAGTGTGTGTATGTGTGTGTACCCTGCCAAGTCTTCTGGGATAAGCTCCGAGGCTCTGTGACCCTGTGTACAGGATAAACCAGTATAGATGGAGAGTGAGTGAGTTAATCTTAGCTTAGATTCTAATCCCACTGTATTCACATTCAGGGGACCAAATATAACTAAACAGTTGGCTGCTTGATGATTTCTTGGACAGTTATGTGTCTCTATTAGTCTATAAACAAGAAACGTAACAAAATGTGTGTCCAAGGTAAATGAAAACTCGTATAGTACCGTATATACTATAGTCTGCTGTTTTATTTTAACATAAAGAATGTAGTAAATTACTGTAATGTAAATAAGCTTTTGTAAAGTGAGAGATGAAATTAGAATGATAAGAGTGTATGATGGTTATAAAATTAGTTTAAGTAATATTGTATTTTTTTTTTATATTCAGTTTTCAATATTGCTTGTTGATGTTAACATGGAGTTTGGATGACAAAAGAAGAAGAAAATGATAATAATAAGAATACTTGCAGATTGGAGACAAAAACAGCACTCAAGCAAGACTGTTGAATCCGTCCTGTCTGTTCTCTTTCTGCTAGTTATGTACTGTACAGACCCAGGTCATGTTGAGCATTCTGTACGGACGCTTTCGGATCCCAAACTGCTTGTGGGAACTACAATCCAGTACAGCTGCAATCTAGGCTACATACTGCAAGGTGGTGCCATTTTAACCTGCTATGGCCGTGAACCTGGAACTCCAGTATGGACCTCCCACTTGCCACATTGTATCTGTGAGTTTTATAACTGATTTATGAAAATTCTGTTAGAATTGAAATCCCTTCTGTTTTCCTCACGTTCTTTGATTTTATCCCAGTGGAAGAGTCCGTGTCCTGTGAGAATCCTGGACTGCCAGACAATGGCTATCAAATTCTGTCTAAGCGTCTCTATCTGCCTGGAGAGTCCCTGAACTTCATGTGCTATCAAGGTTATGAGCTCATTGGTGAGATTACGATCAAGTGTATACTTGGGAATCCTTCCTTTTGGAGTGGACCATTACCCATGTGTAGAGGTAAAGCATGCCATACATAATAATTATATGTAACTGTATGTGAACACACTACCGCTCTAGGATCACTTGCAAATTGCTTTGTTTTTGTTTCATGATGTATTTTCTACGTTCTCCAATAATACTGGGGATTTCTATACCAAGAAATAACACACATGGAATTAGGTAATTATGTAACAACTATAGTCAGTTGTTATTTTAAGTCACAGAGGGCACCTGTCTGGAATATTCCTTGCAAGAACAGTATTGGGGTGGCACGGTGGTGTAGTGGTTAACACTGTTACCTTGCACCTCCAGGGTCCGGGTTTGATTCCTATCCAGACTCGATTCTCGTCTCTGTGTGCATGGAGTTTGCATGTTCTCCCTGTGCTTGGTGGGTTTCCTCTGGGTACTCTGGTTTCCTCCCACAGTCCAAAGACATGCAGATTAGACATGCTACTTGGCGTTCCTAAACTGGGAATGAGTGTGAGTGAGTGTATGTGTGTGCGCCCTGCGATAGAGTGGCACCCTGTCCAGGGTGTACCCCTCCTCGTGCCCTGGGATAGGCTACAGGCTCTACTGCAGGGTTATTAAGGCTTTACAGAGCATAAGTAGCAGACACATCTCAACATTACCTGTTCAACGTAGATTATTGCATATTTTGGACGCCTTCAGCGTGGTTTTACAATGTAGGGGAAAAAAAATTTAAATCAGGAACAACCATGGAGTTAAAAAGTGATCCCAAATGTTTGAGCGGTGGTGTATATATAAAATGGTATGTTGATATCCTCTTTTTCTTTTCTTTTTGCAAATGTAGCTATCCACGAATGTTCAGGCACTCACGCTTTGGAAGGTTTGCCTTGTTTTTGTGTTTTTCATAGTAATTATTTTGTAGTTAATTACTAATGCCTCAATGCCTCAAGTATTGATTTTAGTAGACTTTTTAACTTTACGTCAACCAAGAGAACTAAATGTGTTTTAAATGACCACTGCTAAGATCCATAGAACTTCATGAACATTATATCGTTCATCACTTTAACACTTTCATATTTTACTATTTGGTGTAAAAAGACCGGATTTTTCTATTGTTTGACTTTTGCTTATGTGTTTTACTCCTCCAGTCGCAGAGGCTACAACAGAGTCATCGCTGGATGGGGGAAGCATGGCTCTGGGCATATTCATATTAGTACTGTTACTATCTATTTTTCTTGGAGGCACCTATATCTATATTAGAAGGTTAGCAAACTTATTTAAACGGTTGAATAGATTACAGTATACACCGTAGATCTGACTGGTGTCATTTGTTGAAACTCCCCAAATCCTCTATTTCCTATTCCTCCCTACAGTATCTCCCTACACCCTATCATCCCTTCCAGACCCTGACCTTACTCTCTAGTGTTTGAGAGATACACATACGTACACACAGACCTTCCTCTCTTTTTACACTGAGACTTTTTTTATCTCTATAAACCGTGGACGATTTCTTCCCCTGCTCCGTAGCTGTCAGATATGTTGTGCAGCAATCCAAGGATTAGGAACAACAAAGAGAAAGTGGAAGAAATCACAACTCAGCATGGGTCACATCTCCTAATGCGCTCTTCTGTCCAATTTTTTATTGGGTGACGGTTTTTGCTAAGATGGCTTTCTGTAGGGAAAAGTTGGAGGCTTTTCTCAAAAATCTTTGCAAACTCCACAACATCTTTTCTCCACTTCTTAACCCACAGCAACTTCTCTCTGAGTGCTGAAGAATTTGCCATTGTTTATGATGGAAAGATTAAAAGACATTACCATCCCCATCAATGGCTCTGTAATGACTGATCATGCACCACCTACTTTTGAATGTACAATACAGTGCCATTCTAACCCATGCAGTCCTAACAGGTCTGACTTTAAAGCGAGGCATTCCACAGAAACTACTCTTGTGGCTATTATTCAGCTAAACTGTCTTTAGTTCTCGTCCTCCTCAACCTTTCAGCAGGATTTGACACAGTTAACCATAAGACTTTCTTGTCCATTCTTACGAGTCTTGGAATTTGTGGCACAGCATGCCAGTGGTTGTTTCCTAGCTGGAGGGTAAGTTTTATGATGTTGTATTGATGCTCCATGCAGATGGATCGGTAATTCTCTTCTGTTCTCCCTGTAGTTAATCTCTTGGTCAGGTTCATACTGTATCTTCACATGGGTTTTCATACCGCTGCTGTTTGTTTTTTTTGTTTTTTTGTTTTTTTCTCCCTCGGATACTCATGTTTCTGCTTAGATCTTAGCATGTTTGGCAAACTTCTTATTAAGGATAGCAGATCCTCGACTAAAACTTAATTCCAGGAAAAAAAACGGAACTGCTGTTTATTCCAGGTGATTTATTGCCATGTCAAGATCTTGTGGTCTCCCTGGAAACCTCTTGCAAATCTGACACACTAATACTGAATTCTTTGTTACAACAAACAATATCCAGGTTTATCCACGCAGGCCATTAAGGTGCTGTTCCCTATTTATTAAATCATTGATGGCAAACTCGTCACCATCACTACGTTCATTGCACAAGCATCCTCGTAATTGCATCTGATTTAAAACACTGATGCTTGCCTACGAACATGGACCAGCACTCATCTGCCTTAAAACACTTACAGGAACACACCCCAGACAACCCCATGCTTCCTCTAATTTTCTTGCACTGACTAGTCCCATCATCTTCTAGGAAAAGAGGAAGGCATCCATAACCCTTTTTTGTCCTGTCTCAGATGTAAGTAACATAACGAACTTCCTCAGATGTCCAAAAAAATGAGCCACTGGCACCTCTATATGGAATAACTAAATCATTACTTTTTTTGACAACAATCTTGTACTGAGAAAAAACAACAACTAAGTTTTACTTACTATATCACCTCCTCAACTAGAGTTTTGTTTTTTAGACTGATACTGAAAATGCTGCGAATGTAAATGCCTTAGTATTCGAGAAGTAAGATCAAGGGATTATATACAGAAACGTGGCTGGTATGCACAGTTATGAAACCCAATGCTTTTACTTTCTGTTCCAATTCTGAAACTTATTCTACTGTTGTTATCCAGGTGTCATTCAAACCTGCGCCTGCCTCTCATGTACCCACACCCGTACAGACAGATCACAGTGGAGACCGAGTTTGATAATCCTTTGTATGAGACCGGAGGGGTGAGTATGATTCTTTAAAGATCACACCTAAAGACTAGTGTAGCAAATAGCATGTGAAAGTGAATAATCTTATTTGCATAAATATTATTATTTGTCATATTTTGCAGGACACAAGAGAATATGAAGTGTCAATATGAGCGAGACCTGTTGTTGTGGATACATTTTCAAATGCACTGGAAGTGATGTATATAGCTCCTGACAGTTCCACCCCACCTCCCCCAACCTCTAATATCTGCAGGATGCAATGCAGCCAAATCAAGTTAGCAAGAGAGAGAGAGAGAGAGAGAGAGAAGGAAGTCACAGAAAAGGGTGGCTGTGAAAAAGAGCTAGAAGGTGAATTGAAAAAGAGACTGGTTTTACTATCCAAATTGAGCTTTATGCATTCACAACAGGAGTTGTCTTGTTTAAGTGTGTGTGTGTGTGTGTGTGTGTGTGTGTGTGGTGTGGGGCACATGTCTGTCCGTCGCTCTGTCTGGTCTGGGCCCTGACTTCTTGTCTGTCATTTTAAAGCTTTGTACACAAACAAGTTTGTAGAAGTTTGTAGTGGAGGTTTGAAAGTAATATTTTTCTCATGCAAGTGATGTCACAGTACAAAAGAAAATGTATTTATCTCACACTGTGAGTATCTCACACTGTGTATTGACTCCTCCCTCATTTCTTCATATTTTGCCTCCAAAGAGCCAGACGTTCTTGAGTTTTTTTAGAAGTATTCTTGAGGAATCTCCAGGCTTCCTGAAGATCCCTTTTGGCTCTCGTTCTCAGTCAGGTCCTGTACCTACAGTAACCAGCTCAAAAGTATAAAATTATTTCTTTTTCAATTTCTTAATGTTAAACCACAGAGTGGCCTATTAATCATTTAAGCATAAACAAATATATAACTTAAGGTGGTCAGAAATGATGGCTGATGATCAGGCCGGTGATGCTGAATGCTGAGTGGTTGGAACAGACGAGAGGGGAAATTATTACATAAACCACTTATTATTAGAAAACATTTTATCCACTTTGCGCACTAAAACATTTGTTTCCATTTCTTTAATTGACTTTTTTATTTTATTATAATATGAAGGAATGAGGGGTGGTTCAAGACTTGTATACAGAACTGTAAATATATATATATATATATATATATATTATTAATGTACATGTAAACAGAATATTGTTAAAACCATAGAATTAAAATAATTGGTAGCTTGTATAACTTTCGTAATAAACTTGTGTTATTTATTAAAGCTTTGTCAACATAGTGCATTTTCAGTAAGTCTCTTCTGTTTCCTGTTATTTAAAAAAAAAAAAAAAAAAAAACTGCCTGTCGAAACACGAAATGAAATCGTTGTTACAACCCGCCTACTTCCTGAAGTTGCTTGTACAGTATGTTATGTGAGCTGGTATATTTCACGTTGCCTTCCGTGCTACTTACAACAAAAATGGCTGAAGAATGTATTACTATGATTACTAAGATAAGGAAGTTGCAGTTTTAAGTACACAATACCAGATTTCTGTCTCGAGTAAGTTGCTAAAACATTTCTTTGTCTTTTTAAGGAATATTGTAAATAAACAGGTTCTGTGACCTCTTGTGTCACTTTATGAAATATTATAAGAATTAGTACTGTATTTCACATGCCCAACAACACTTATGCATTTTATCTCCTACAGTATGTTTGTTTTAAAGAAGGTAAAAAAAATAATAATAGCAAGCCTGCTTATCATATGACGAATCTGTTTCAGGAAGTGATTTAGCTAAGATGTTAGAAGTACAAAAATGTGCTCATTTACAGATTTCAAAGCAGGCCTTTTTTCACACTTTTGGTCATTATTGAACTTAATTTACACATCATTTAGGCTGAAGGGCACTCGCTGTGTAAATGATGCAATAGAGCAGTGCTTGCAGGTTGCGCTTTTTACTGTTGCACATGATATGGCGTTTGTAGTTCTGCAATTAGCATTGCTGGTTACATCATTGCATTATCAAAACAACTTGTACAGTATACAACATACAAAGATGATGTTACTTTTATATGATGGGCCACTATAATCATTTTTAAACACTTTAAAAAGAATGCTGGAAGACAGATTATCTGTAACTGACTGTAATAGAGGAAGTTGCATAAGTTCCTAATTTTCACACATTTTCTTTTTTTTTTTGCTCATGTGTAAAACTGCTCACACTGACAGGTTTCTGCTGTCTGATGGCTTTTCTGAATACAGTGGCCATCAAAGTGAGTGATGCGGCTGTCTGTACGACGGGGATTCACACTGCTGTTGTGTCTGTTTGGAGTGTATGCCACTGTGAAAGCTTTGTACCATATGCTTATGTGCCAGCATGGATATGCTCGTAGCCTTAGAGTATCAGTACTAGTTAAGGGCAGCAATCAGACCCTATACCACTATAGCCAGGACTCGCCAATGGTGTTTGTTGGAGGAGTGCCTCGCTCAGGGACTACGCTAATGCGTGCCATGCTTGATGCCCATCCGGATATCCGCTGTGGAGAGGAGACTCGGGTGATCCCCCGGATTTTGGCTCTGCGCCATGGCTGGAGAAGGTCAACAGAAGAGGGCTGGGCCCTGAATGAAGAGCAGATCACTCAGGAGATACTGGACTCAGCTACAGCTGGCTTCCTGCTCGAAATCATAGCTCGTCATGGTGAGCCTGCACCGCTGCTCTGCAATAAGGACCCGTTTACACTGAAGAGCTCAATCTACCTCTCTAGATTATTTCCCAAGTAAGAGGTTTGAATAAAAGCTATAGTGTATCTTCAACAACTTTTTAAAATAGAGTGTGATGGAGTAACCTGACAATATTCAAATATCTTTTAGCATTTCCTTCATTGTAACTTTACATTATTTAAGTGTTTTCTCTTGTCATTTTCGTTTGATTATAATCCATTTGTTACTATCCACCATAATTACTCTAACGAGTTTATTTTGTACTATGATTTCAGCTCAAAGTTTGTTCTCATGGTACGTGATGGCCGGGCCTCAGTGCATTCTATGATCTCGAGACAAGTTACAATAGCTGGTTTTGACCTTTCCAGCTACAGGGACTGCCTTAGCAAGTGGAGCCAAGCAATAGAGGTTATGTTATTTCAGTGTACCCTGGTAGGTTCTTCACGCTGTTTGACCATTCGCTATGAAAATTTGGTCCTGCAGCCACGAGCCACAATGATGAGAGTGCTGGAGTTCTTGAATGTACCGTGGCATGAGGGGGTACTTCACCATGAGAAAGCTATTGGACAGCCTGGAGGAGTTTCTTTATCTCGGTCAGTTTTTATTTTTCGCAAGGAATGCAGAATACATAACTAAATAATAAAAAAAAAATTATTTTGATTTCTGTAATGGTATTTGATCCAGTACACAACTGTTACTCTCATTTGTCACCGTTCAATTTCTGTGATTTTCAGAATCGAGCGCTCCACTGACCAGGTCATCAAACCAGTCAACTTAGAGGCGCTCAGTCGCTGGGTTGGCCACATTCCAGCTGATGTTCTAAAGGATATGGACAATATTGCTCCAATGCTTTACAAGCTGGGATATGACCCTGCTGCCAATCCCCCAGACTATGGCCAACCAGATCCTGAAGTCATTCTTAATACAGAAAAGGTATTGACATAAGTCTTCCTGTCATAGCTCACACTGTAGATGTTTTATGTTCGTGTACAACACTTTGCTTCGAGTTCTGAAATGCACAATCCTTTTCTCCTTGATTTCACAGGTGCTCAAGGGTGATTTTAAGACTCCAGCAAATTTGAAAAGACCGACAAAAGAAAGTATGACATAAAACTCTATGTTTATATCTGGTCCCTCTGTATATTTTATAAGATGTGCACAAGGGTCACACCTGCTGACGGTTTTTGTGAAAAAACCCACATGGATGCTATGAGATTTTGCAAAACTCCACACATACAGTAAAATGAGTTCAGGGTCAAACCAGGACTTGAAGTTTGTAGTTTAATTTATGCATTTTGCATTTTGACAAATGAAGGGAAAAAATATGTTTGAATTAATAAATATAACAAAATTACTGTTTCCTGATTTTTATTTTTTTGTATATGAGAAGTCAAATAAACCATAATACATTCTAGGCCTTTCACACACACATAAACAATATTCTTCTCTTGCAAATACCGCTCTAAAAAAAATTATAATCAGTTTTTTTTTTTTTTTTTCATGTATTGGATGGCACGGTGGAGTAGTGGTTAGCACTGTCACCTTGCACCTCCAGGGTCTGGGTTTGATTCCCAGCCAGGCTTGATTTCCATCTCTGCGTGCATGGGGTTTGCATGTTCTTCTGTGCTTCGGTGGGTTTTTCCTAATTGGCATTGTAGTGTATGTGTGTGTGCCCTGCGATGGATTGGTACCCTGTTCAGGGTGTACCCCGCCTCGTGCCCTAAGTCTCCTGGGATAGGCTCCAGGCCCCCCATGACCCTGAATACAGGATAAAGTAAGTGAGTGAGTTCATGTACTGGTGAGATGAACAGTTTTGTTCAATTTTTTAAGAACTACTGACAATATTTCTCCTAAATTCAAAATATAAATATTGTTATTTAGAGTGTATATTTAAAGGAAATGACAACATCACAACACATAAAAATAACCCAAGATAATGCAGTATTTGCAGAGCTTCAATAACTCAAGTAAAACAAAATTATTATATTATTATATACAAAACTACACAAACTAATAGTGTTAATTCTTTGGCTAAATAACATTAAGAAATCAGTATTTGGTGGAATAAACCCCGATTTGCAGTTACAGCTTTCATGCGTTTTGGCATGCTCTCCACCAGTTTTTCACATTGCCGTTGGGTAACTTCACACAACTCTATTTGCAAAAATGCAAGCAGCTCAGCTTTGCTTAATAGTTTGTGACCATCCATCTTCTTCTTAATGACATTCCAGAAGTTTTCTGCAGTAAACTGCAGTGGTGTCTTATTTCTTTTTAAGAGCAGTATATTCTCCTTTTACATGCAGACATTCTGAAACACAGCTATAACAGCGAGAGAGATCTATTAAATTATTACTTATTTAATAAAAATAGAGATAAAGTCCGAATGTCCAGTAATCAAAAGTCTTTTTGTATTTTTTCAATGCGTTGTAAGACATTAATAGGTTCGACTGTTGTTTTCATTACTATTTCCTACCAAAATGAAAAATTGGTTAAACAAATAGGATGTCTCTGAACGGCCCATTTTAGCTGTGCTGTTTAACAGCAGTGTAGGTTAGGTTAAGCAAGCCATGTAGATAACGTTTCCTGGTTTGACACCATCTTACTGGTTACAGTGAAACTATACAATTAAATTATTATATGAATTATAGAATAGGTGTTGTAGAGTTATGCTAATATGAACTAGTGCTGAACAATTAATCACATGAAAATTTAAATTATAATATGGATATAAACATAAACTATTTGCCCCTTCCTGACTCGACTAGAAACAACATTTAAAGAACTCCAGGCCTCACTTGCCTCAGTTAAGGTCTGTGTTCAGGATTGAACAAAAATTAAGGCAAAAATTTGACAGTTTAAAGATGAAGGCCACTGCTTAACCAAAGATCTCACATCTCACATTCCGCACAGCTCTCAGGCTTCTGGGCAAATATTCTGTGGATTTATAAGACAAAAATTAAACAACTTGAAAGTTGTACATTCCATTACATCTGGCATAAAGCACAGCGTTTCATAAAAAGAACATCATACTAACTGTCAAATATTGGGGGTGGTAGTGTGATGGTCTGGGGCTGCTTTTTTCAGCTTCAGAATCAGGATGATTTGTCATAATTGATGGAACCATGAATTCTGCGCCCTACCAGAAAATCCATAAGGTCTGGTTGTAAGCTCAAGCAGATTAGATTTTTCTTCAAATTTTGATGTCATGGACTTTAATATTTAAGAAGCTCAATAATCAAGCATTTGGAATGGCCTAGTCAAAGTCCAGACAATTGAAATGCTGCTCAGGTAGGAGACACATACTTTGTTACAGAAGGTACAAATCATTCCCGTAATAACATCCTTAAGAAAACACTGGAGGATACAGTACATGTGTAATATCTACTGTATATCCACAGGAAACCCTAACCCAATGACAACATAACTTGAAAGGCTGCTCACTGAGGAGGAAAAAATTGGAAATGTATGCCACATAGTTATTGCTCGACCTAATTGCACTTCTGCAGTCTTAAAAGTTATTTATCAATGGTCAGTGTCAATCAATTGCTTTTCACACTGCATTAGTCCACAGCTCTTACCAAAAGTGCTCCTACGAGAAATATAAATATGCCCATAAATAGTCTGGACTGGTGCCCACAGAGGATGCTGCTGAAATGTCTCGGGTTTCATTTTGTGCATGTGCATACAGTATGAGAGCATATTCACACACAAAGTGGCTATCTTTGCTGAGCAAGTTTATAAAAATGTTGTCTAATGGCATTTGGCAAACATACAATTGTATTTCACTCTCACTTTTTTAGGCACAGAAAGTGACATCCCTGGAAGTGACTGGGAAGTGAGCAAGACAGGCAGTGCTGAGCTAGGCTAGCAAGAAAGACAGCTTGGAGAGAAATGCACTGCAAGTCAGAACATCAACTTAATTTTATGTTACTTGCTGATGTTGGCTCACCTGATTGCTGTTCCTGCAGTCCACTCTCATTTCTTATTTTTTGGTTTTTGGTTTTGGGGTTGTGCTCTGAGGGATAGGTTTAATTTATCAAAGTTGTCAACACCGACATATGCTTTCACACGAGGGGGAGGGGTACGGTCCTGTCTAACTGCAGCTTGCAGATCCACCCAGCTCAGAGGCTTTGGATCCATCAAATAATATTTGGACAAATGTGTAACTTTCATTGCATTAGTAAGCCAAGTCAAATGGAATTTATTGTAAAATAAACATACCTACACTTTTTAAGCAAATACATAAAAAACATAGATACAGTATATAAAAAAAAGATATTCTTTTCAACGTTAGACATTTTTAACGCAAAATTATTTTTATTCTGATTAATTAATATGATTAATTACATCATGTCAAACATGGTGGTGTATAAAAATGGAGGTAATTGATTATGCACATGTACTGTACAATAACAAATGAAAAATCTTTGTGTACAATTGGATATATTGGTGAAAAACTTAAAAGATGAAGGACTTGACGTGACTGAACAGACAACATACTGTACATGCAGTTATTGAAGAAGTAAAACAGTGAAAGTAAACATACTCTAAATTAAATAATATTTCAGTGAAAGTAGAAGTCTTCTATTTCACTGCTGCAAGCTAACACTGAATGTCCCATTAAAGAAAATGATAACTTGCACAAAAATGGTCTTGTCTACATGTTTTAAAGGCGAATTCTTATATTCTGGAAATTCGAAAGTGTATGTGAATAAGGCAGGCAAAAAAACAAGTCACTCTTCTGTTCCACCACTTATTTTCTAGGTGCTATAGCTTTTTTCCAAAAAGATTGTTTCTGATGTTTTTTTTATTAAAAAAACTTTTATTTAAATAGAAATTTTATTAAAATTTGATTCTTATTAATTGCATTTGCAAAATATGTTTAACATTTTGATTATTTTTTAAATATTCTAGAAAAATCCATATTTTCTAGATTGTAACTTTGCTGAGATGCTGAGCTTCTTCAACTCCACCTCCACCTGGACTTCACATGCCACAGATCCCTTCACAGCACTGCTCCACTTTACTCTGATCTCCCCATACACATACACTCGATTTCTTTTTATGTAAAGTAAAATATTCCAAGCCTTTTTTATTTAATTTCAATGATTATGGAGTATGGTTCATGAAAAGCAAAAACCCATAATAAAAAGTATTAAAACATTTCCCAAGATCAATTAAACAAGGATTTACAATAGAGAAAATCAGATTTATGTATTCAATACGGGCTCTTCCAGCACGTGTTACTGCATCAGTGTGGCATGGCATGGATGTGATCAGCCTGTGGCACTGCTGAGCTATTATTGAAGGCAAGGTTGCTTTTATAATATATTGCTTTTTTTATAACATCCTTCAGTTAGTTTGTATTTGTACTGTTGGGCCGGGTGTTTCTCATCTTCCTCTTGACAAAACACTATATATATATATATATATATATATATATATATATATATATATATATATATATATATATATATATATATAGTTCTTAGCCCAGTAAGCCCTAGCTCTTAGTAAGACATTTCTGCTGCTGTCTGTAACTCAGGAGTGGCTAGATACTAGAAATCAAACAATTGAAGCTCTTCTTCCAAGGTCTTGAATTGACTTTGCTTGACCATTTTCTTTAGGCTCTGGTCATCCCTGTTGCTTATGCAGCTTTTATTACCATACTTTTCCTTTTCAGTCAACTTTTTATGTTACAGCACACTCGATACTGCATTCTGCAAACAGAGATGACATTCTGTGGCTTGTTCCCTTTTTGTCATAGATAATCTTCAGGACAACTGTTAAGTCAGCAGTCTTCAACGTGATTGTGGTTGCGTGTACTGAACTAGGCAGAGAGCCATAATGTAAGCCATAATAATCAAAATAAAAACAAATATATATGCACTTTTTTAAGAGCACTGTATTTTAAACAGGCAGTCATTTTTAGGAATGTACATTTTATCATATACAATACAAACACAAATTAAAGTTTTCTCTGACTATTGCTTTTGCCTCCACACTTTTTCATTAAGTCTACGTAGCATATATCATTCACTTTTTAACTTGCTGAATCTCTGCTGCCCATTTCCTGACTTCAGAGTCTCCATGTACTGTACAGTATGTTACACAGTGCTGACCTCTGCAGTTGCAGGATTTAACTAGCACAATTTAACCACATTCATCAAATGTATACCCACACTTTGTACACCCCTGCTTACCTTTACAACTTACACTGCAGCCAAAAAAATAAAGTCTCACAAAATTTTGTTGGACCAACTTTTGCTTTGATGACAGCTGTGGCATCTTTTCTATAAGCTTATGCAAATCCTACAACAATTTTTTTGCAATCATTTATATCTAAAAGCTGGACTTTTTCAGCACATCCCAAAGATCCTTAATGGGGTTAAGGTCTGAATGGCAGCCAATCCATGTGTAAAAAGTCCATGTAATTTTTTAACAATTTGAGCCCAATGAAGCATGGCATTGTTGTCGTAGAATATGCCTGTACCATCAAAGGCGGAAAAAAAAAACATATCAATAGACAAACCTAGTTATTTGGTATTTTTAGGTAGTCAGCATTTTTTTGGGCACATATTTTTGCTAAACCTTCACCTAAATCAACCTACAGATTATAACACTGTGCTCGCAGGGCCCCATCTCCCTCTCTTCGTACCCTGAAACCCTGACTCAGTAGACCACATGACCTTTTTCCATTGCACCACAGTATATTTTAATGTTCCCTAGCATAACTTGTTGCCAGCTCAACCATATAAATCATTGCAGTAATTATCTTTTTGTTTCGTTTTCATCTACTTCTTCTCCCTTCACTAACATTCTCATGATACCTGCTAATCTTTCTGTATGTAATTAATATCTTAAATTCCTTCTCAATTCTTTTTTCCTCTTACAACCTAAAGACTTTAATTTTATCAAGGCCTTAGAAAAAGACTTATCAATACACACCACACCACAGAGCTATTTCTAAATACACTTTAAGGCACATGATATGTAAATGTAGGAAAGAGTATTAGGCATTCACATGTCCTGTGCTGCTTTAAGAATTGAATTTACAGTTTTCTTTTTTTTCTTTTTTTTTTTTTTTTTTACAGTTATTCAGTAATCATTGGGTGCATTTTGACTGAAATGTAAGGAGTAACAAACAAACCAAAAATTTTTAATAAAAAAGCCTTTTGAAACAGAAAATGTGTATACTGTAATAGAGCTCATTTTCATTCAAAGTGCACAGCGCTCCATTAAAACATCAATTTCTCTTAAAGGTGGTTTTCTTATAAATAAAATAATCCGTTAAAACCTCTTGATTTGATTAGTGCGATTGTGACTGCTACCACACTATAATTTCCTTTTTTTTTTTTTTTTTTGTTTCTTCACGTGAGGTATATAACTATTTTTGCTTAGCCCACGATGTAGGTTAGCAGTTTACTTTTGTGTTTTCCAAGTTTGCACCTTCCTAATCTATTAGCTTCCCCAGGTTAGTTATGCCCGTATGGATCAGCGCTTCAGAGTTGTTTGCAGTGACCAGGCATGCTCCATGGGTTAAAGGTTCCTTTAGAAGCCAGTACTGTAAGTTGACATTGTGTTAGAAGGTCTCTGTATTTTTAAATAGTTCCATGTTGATGGCAGCTTCAAATGATCCAGTCTCTTTGAGCCCATTAAGAAAAGAGTTCTGTCCATTTTTAGGTTTCCAAGTGGCCTTAAGTTACTCTATTACAGCTAAAACAAGACGAGCTGCCCAACATTTTTGGGAAAAATTGCAGGTGAAAGGTGTAGATTCTGCTCTGTACATGCATTAAACCTTGAACCAGTTTATTTTTGCTGAGGAAATTTTTTCAAAGTCCTTTAGCAGCTTGGTTGTTGCATCCATGCTGCTTTGTTTGTTTACCATTAAAATTATGTCATCGGCATATGCTGATATACAATGAGTTTCTTCTGTTTCAGGGATTAGGATTCCATTAAGTTTAGTTCGTAACTTAACTCATCGTAACTTAGCAAGGTTTTTATCGCTGTGGCATAAAGCATTTCTGATAGTGAGCATCCTTGTCTGACCCACCTGTATATTTTAAAAGAAGAACTCAAGCCATCAATAACTTTCAGCATGCTCTCAATGTTATTATCACTCACTCACTCACTCATCTTCTATACTGCTTTATCCTGTATTCAGGGTTGCGGGGACCTGGAGCCTGTCCCAGGAGGCTTAGGGCACGAGGCAGGGCCAGGCCTGGACAGGGTGCCAATCCATCAGGGCACACAACATACACTCACTCACACACTCTCTTACACACTCTGGGCAATTTGGTATTGCCAATTAGCCTAATCTGCAGGTGTTTGGACTGTGGGAGGAAACCAGAGTACCCAGAGGAAACCCACCAAGCATGGGGAGAACATGCAAACACCATGCACACAGAGAATCGAGCCTGGCCAGGAATCGAACCCAGACCCTGGAGGTGCAAGTCGACAGTGCTAACTACTACACCACTGTGCCGCCTCAGTGTTATTATATAAAACTTTTATATAAAAATATAATAATGTTTTCCATAAGTACTTCTCTCCCCGTCACCACAAAGCAATGACATGGGTCTCTAATTCTTAACATCTCTCAGATCCCATTTTTTGGGCAACATTGTGTGGGCTGCTCCTCTGCAACTCAATGGAAGTATCCCTTTATTTAGACTCTCATTTAGGACTTCTATAATGTCCTCCCCAATAATACTCCAAAATGACTTATAAAATTAAACTGGAAGTCCATTTATACCTGGGGCCTTACCATTACTTATATTCTGTAGGGCTTTGTGTAGGGCTTTGTGATCAGAGAAACCGACAAGGTTATTATGACAACTCTTATTGATGATTAGTTGGTGTTTAAAACCATAAAAACCTGTCTAGCCGTGCAAGGGAAATGGTCTTATTACTCGTATGATCCCAAATGTATTGTTTATCTGTTTCCAGGTGTCACAGCTGAGGTTTTTCTATTATTTCTAAAAGACGTCTACGGGAGCACATATACGTCTCTATGGTTACAGTCAATATCTGAAGTAGTGCAGTTAAAATCTCCACCCACGAGTAATATAATAGTGCTTTAAGAAGATATAGTATTATCAGGGACTCTAGTAAGACAGTATAATGCATAAGTAAAAGAAGGTACTGTAACATAAGCCTGAAGGCATCTTGGGCCATAAATTCACCAGCCACACCTATAAAGTCTTATAAAAGATGTTTTTAAAGGTGACACCAAATATAAAAAAGTTAGCAATTAGCCAACCTACTTTAACTCTTTAACATACTTCCTTATTTGTGTACTATGTGTACATACTGTGTGACCAAAATACCATCATACAGTCACATCACACTAATATTTTATTAGACCGTCTTTTGCTTTGATTACAGCCATGGCAGTGTTATGCTTATGCAGTTTTACAAGATTTATTTCTCTCTACACTGTCTCCACAGGTTTGTACATTACATCATCCACTTTTTTCTTATTGTGATGTGCTCATCTCTCTAAACAAGTAAATCTGGATTCATAGTAATCACTGCAATAATTATCCAATGAAAGTCTTTTAACAATTTGTAAATTGTTAAAAAAGGTTTTTAATTAAAATTTTATTTGTCCCATATCCACAGTCATACACAGTATGATAGAAAGTAAAATGCTTATATGACTGCTGATGACCTAAAAATAAAAAAAGAAAAGTTTTAGTATAGTTCAGTACAGAAATAGGAGAATTTTACAAATTAGAAATATAGATAAATATGGAAAAAAAACTTTACAGTAGCTGTAAAAAGACTTTTAAATTTACATTATGTACAAATAGTAAAAATAAAATAGAATAAAAATAAGAATACAATATAGAAATATAATAAAAATATAATAAAATACAGAAGAGTTGAAGTGGAATGCAGAGACCATGTCATTCCAGACAGTTCTGTTGTGTGCAAAAAGTGCAAATGTGCCATACTGTGTGTAAAGTGTGCAGTGTGAGTGCTGCAGTTTTTTTTAGCCAAGCAGTGTATTTCTATAATTTAATTGTCAATAAATTGGAAAAGATAATTGCTTACCTATTAATGAATTGTATAATAATAATAATAATAATAATAATAATAATTTCAGGGGCAGCCCATTTGTTGATCCCTCCAGAAGCAACTATTTTATTCAACAAAATGTAATCTTTGTACAGTAAGCTCCACATTCACAACTGGGCAAATCTGCCACAGAGACATTTGACATGATTCTGCAAGTTTATGGCGATGCAATATTAAGGCATTTGAGGTGTTTTGAGCTGCACGCGTGTTTCAAAAGTGAAAAATATTGACACTATTCTGCAAATTGTGCATGATGATCGTTGGAGAACAATCCACATCATTCCTGCTATTGTCAGGTGTAATAGAGAACAGCCCAAGTGATAGTCATGTGTGATTTAAACATGCGCTGTGTTGCTCCCAAGTTTGTCCCCAGGCTGCTGACCCAGGAGCAGAAGGAACATTGCGTTGAAGTCTGAATACCTGACCTTTATGTCGAGGATCATTACCGGTGACAAAAACTTGGATGTATGGGTACGACCCTGGGACAAAGCAACAGTGGAAGAGCCGTTCATCTCCATGACTGAAAAAGCGTAAGAAGGTCCACAGCTCAACCAAGTGCATGCTCATTGTCTTTTTCGACATTTGTAGCATTGTACATTGAGAATGCATTGAGGCCAGATCCAATCTGTGGTGAACAAATCTCAAAACTTTTGGATACCATCTCTTCATATGCAAATTAAATAGCAGAAAAATTATGTTTTGGTAACATTTCCAAGCATGTCCAGTTGAATCTTTTCTCAAAGTGATTAATTTGGCTTATTAAAAAAAAAAAAAAACTTTTAAATCAAGTGAATTAAAAATAAAGAAACATATCTAAGAGTTATAATAATAATAATAAGAATCTCAGTGAGTTTTCACATGAATTTCCCTATTCTGTAAAGCTGCTTTGCGACAATAACCACTGTTAAAAGCGCTATTTAAATAAAACTGAATTATGAAAGTGCGTTTTTTTTTTTTATATGTTTTAGTCGGCGCTTGCACGCTATTAGTCTGTGTAACTACATTCCCCAGAAGTCTGTCTCCAGTCTCGTGGCCGATAATGTGTCAATCACCGCTTATAAGGGGGTGTGAATGAAAGTTGGAACTTTGGATCCCGCTGCGTTTCTCTGAACTCATTCGAGAGTGCGCAGAAGAAGCGTTTGTACAGCATATCTACAGTAAGTCAGCTGGAAGTTCTTCATGGACATTAACCGCCTGACCTGGAGATTACAAGGGAATTACCTTCAGGTGCAACATTTAAAGAATTAACTTCAGTACTGAAAGCGTGTGAGCAGCTGCTGCTCCCCATGGCCGTGTCAAAGTCTAAAATAGCAGTAGGACTGGCAGTTGTCGGACTTTTAGGAGTTGTTTTGGGGACTGTTCTAGTGTTTGTTGGACCAATTATTATCGACGATCAAATAATAAAGGTAAGCTCTTTTTTTCAAAATAAATAAATAAATAAATAAATAAATAGTAATGCTTATGACAGCGTTCTAAAAAAAAAAGTACTTCTGCAGGTTTAAAGTAACTCTAGTGTGAATAAATACGAACAGCATGCTGTCTGTGATGCCACCGGATGACAATAACCGGAGGAATAGATTCTTTATTCCGTTAATGACCCTCCACACCCTTTCCTCCAATACACAACCTGCGTGCAACTGTTTATCATTTTAAATTATATAGAAAGTTAATCGCTCCGGGCAGTTCTAACATTAAATAAAAGTAAACCTATAATACAAATTTGTAATATTTTTTACAACAATTTTTTTTTTTTTTTAATATATTTTTGTCTGCTTTTTGATTCAACATATCTTTCGCTCTGTCACATTTCACAGAATGTAGAAATCAACCCCAACAATAATCTCTCCTACACTATGTGGAAAGACATCCCTGTACCATTCTTCATGTCCATATATATATTTAATGTTCTGAACCCTGAGGAGATACTGGCAGGAGAGAAGCCCATGGTGGAGCAAAGAGGGCCGTATGTGTACAGGTGCGTGGCATGGTTTATCACAAATAATGGCCTCAGATAGGAGAAGAAAATCTTTCAATGTGTGTATATATATATATGTATACAGTAGCTCTGGAAAAAAGAAATGAGACCACTGCAATTTACTCCGATAAAAACGTCTGGGAGGAGGAGGAAGATGGATGGTCACAAACCAATAAGCAAAGCTGAGATGTTTGCTTTTATGGGTATGAAGTTACACAACAGCATGTGAAAAACTGCTGAAGAGCATGCGAAAACACATGAAAGCGTTAATTGCAAATCGGGGTTATTCCACCACATACTAATTTCTTAATGTTATTTGGCCAAAGCATTAACACAATTTGTTTTACATTTATTTATTTGCATTTTGTTTTATTGCAATTTTAATTTTAGACAATTATATGCATTTGTTTTAATTTGAGGTATTAAAGATCTGGAAATACTGCATGATCTTGTTTTTTTTATGTGTGTGGTCATTTCCTTTAAATATACACTCTAAATAACAATAATTATATTTAGAAATTGGGAATATTGTTAGCAAGTCACAAAAATAAAACAAAATTGTTCATCTCACCAGTACACGCACCTATAAGAAAAAAAAACCCATAAACTGATTATTTTGCAGTGGTCTCTTATTTTCTTTCCAGAGCCTATATATGTGTGTGTATGTGTATTTGCATATGCATGGTGTGTAGAGGGGTTGCTTGTTTGTTTATTGCAAAATTGTCAAAATAAGTAATTCAGTGATTATATAGTTCTATAATACCGCATGGCTTTAGTATCATAAATGCCGCGTGCATGCATATAAGAACATTAAAATTTAAGTTACACATTTTGTCTATTCTGGTCTGAACGTGGTTAAACATGTCTCAACATAACTATGCATCATTAGCACTTTCATAATTTCAAACTTGCTTTCCCATGAATCATAGCAAATGAACACCATACATACGTATTATTACCTTTTAAGGCAAGTTGTAAAGAAAGCTGGTCCAGATCACTTCTACTGTATTTAAGGCGTAAAGATGGATTTGGATTAAAAATGACCGGTGTACCATACACACAGACAAGTTTACCCTAAACATTTTATCTTTCTATTTTTATTTTTATTTTATTGAAGTACAGCTGTTTCTTAAATATTTATTAGCAGTTTTAATATTAAAATCAATGTTATATTTTGAAAAGTGATGCCATTTAATGATTTCCAGTCTACATTTAGTTTAATACTGTTCCATCCCAGTTAAACAAGTTGTTTCGAACTAACACGTGCCAGTATCAGTACCACAATAAAAAAAAAAAACATATGCAATTAATCTTATCTGTGCTTTTAAAATATTTTTATGTATGCAAATCTATGAAAGTTATCACCATAGAAAGGTAAGGAATTCACTGACCATAATTTGCAACATAAAAATGACACACTCCAAAGACCTGCTGGTCAGACTAATTGGTGGCTCGCTCTGGATAATAGCATCTGCCAAATGCCTAAATGTGAAAGTGTTCCCAAATTGCCTGTAGTGTGTGAATGAGTGTGTGTTTGTGTGTATGTGTGTGTGCCCTGCGATGGATTGGCACCCTGTCCTCGTGCCCCAAGTCTCCTGGGATAGGGCCCCCGTGACCCTGAATACAGGATTAAGCAGTATAGGAGATGAGTGAGTATATGTTACTTAAGCTAGCAGCACAGAAAGGTTTACCATCATTATTGTTAAACCAACCTTCTTTATTGTATGCATAATATTATCCTCAAAAAGATAATATACTGTAGCTGCATACATTTTACATTTTTCTACTTTTCTTTTTGTCTGTTTTCCAAACTGGGCACCTGCTGGCTTTGACCTTCTGCTTTTTTTTATTTGACAAGCATCAGGCCTGATGAATCTTGGCCTTGTCTGCCTCAGATATGCGTGTGTTGTTGAGGAATAAAAAAACAGACCTGACTAACTTGACAATATTGTAATAATATTGTACCCAGCTTACACTGTGAACATTATGCATTTTGTGCACGTTGCTTAATGTGCTTCTTTTTTTTTTTATCCATGCATCCATCTCTCTGGCCTAGGGTCAATCTGGGGTCCTCAGGTTATATGTCTTTCACTACAAAGTCTACTCTTTAAACTGTCTAGCTGATTTTTGTTAAGTAGACTTTACTTAAAAGTTTTTTTCTTATAGCCACACAGCAGTTTAGACCCCACCCTGTGAGCTCTCTTTGTGTTGTGTGTGAGGTAATGCTCTTACTGTCACTATTAAACATAGCTGTGATTTCTTTTCTCACTCTTACAGTGCAAATTCACCATGCATTCATAGGTTTTTTTGTTGTTGTTTTTTGTTTACCCCCCAATGACCATTTCTCTCTATTTGTATTCTTTAAATTGTAATTGAGCTTTCTATTACTTTTAACATTTTCAAAATTTCACACTCCAAGTATAAATAATAGTTTTTTTAACTTCTGGGAGGTCGAGTAAAGTTACTCAGATTACATTTGCTTCAAATCTAAAAATTACAACATCAAGAACTGACTGTTCATTTGCTCCCAAATATATTCTGTATATATTGACAGGTGCCACTGTAACAAGATAATTAGTGTTATTCATTTCAGTCAGTGATTTCGATGATATGGCTTATATATACAGGTAAACACTTTAGCAAGCAAATGTTTGTGAACAGTAATTTCATATAATGTGATTTGATCTTCATCTAAGTAACAAGTACTGTAATATACTGTAATGCAGCTAAAATGAGTTACAAATAAATCTGATCTTTTATGTTTTCATTTAGAACAACCATAAAAACCTCATAGTGCTAGTGGGAAAAAGTATGTAAAGCCTTGAGTTTGATAACCTCAAAAAAAGCTAAGTGAGTCTTGTTAAGAAAATGATATTGGAAGTGTGGACATGAGCAACTTTGACTGATAAACACATAACCCTTTTCAGTTTGCTCCGCAAAAGAAGAATACACTTATGTGAGCCATGTCTCTCCAAAAAGAGCTTTTAGAGGATCTTAAGAATTAAGAATTGTTGATTTTACATAAAACTGGGTAGGGTTACAAAGTGATTTCAAAGACTTTAAAATTCACCATTCCACAAATGGAGACTTTGGGAATGTGACTACCAAGAAGTGGGTGCACAGTGAAGACTGTACTTGGGTAAAGAAACAACCCTGGGGCCTCTGAGTGGCGCAGTGGTAAAGTGCTCGCCCTATCATCCGGAGATTGCTGGTTTAGTTCCCGGGTGATGCTGTAACCTCTCTCGAGAGCTAAATTGGCCGAGCTCTCTTAGCGGGGAGGGATGAAAGGTATTAGTGCTCCCACATTAATTGCACGACTCTATGTTTGCAAGCTCGCGCACGCGGAGGGAGCGAATAGCGCTGGTTAGTTAAAAAAAAAAAGAGGTCGACTAGTGTCATGTGGTTCAGAGGAAACTCGTGACAGCCCCTGGCCCTCCTGGCTGAATGGTAGTAAGTAGCCTTAATGTGGAACCCCCCCCAGTGACAGGAAGGGAATCGGACACGACTAGATTAGGTAGAAAATCAAGAAAAAAGAATTGGACAGGACCAAACTTAAAAAAAAATAAATAAATAAAAAAAACCCTGAGTGACAGCAAAAGATTTAAAGACATCATGTGAACTTGCTAAAATCTGTGTTCGAGTCTACAGCACATAAAACATTAACCAAGTAGGAAACCACAAACCAAGCTGCTTACAGTACTAAAAAGTAAAATTTGCTGTAAGTGAAGTTTGCATACGAGCAAATTGACCCTCCACAACTGTATTGGCAAAATGTTTTGTGGACTGATGAAACCAGTCAACCAGTTCACTTACTTTTTCCATTGTTATTTTGAATGTTAAATGAGTGTGTTCAATAAAGACATGAAAGATCAGAATTTTTGTGTTATTTTATGCACATTATATTTGCCAATACTTCAACTTAGATGAAGATCAGATCACATTTAATGACAAATTAATGCAGAAAAAGCATGAAATTCCAAAAGGAATTCTTGCCACTGTATGTGTATGTATGTGCAGTGAAAAGGATTTTGTCCCTATACTGTATGTCACACTTGAATGATTGAGCTCATCAAACAAATTGGAAAGATAACACAAGTATCTACAAAATTCAGTTGTTAAATTTTGATTCTATTTATCAGATTTTGTCTGGACTGATGAGACACAGATTTAACTTTGCAGATGTTTTGTGCACCTGTTAAATATGGTGAGTGAGATGAGCTGGGGCTGGACGACTTGCCATAATTGATGAAACCATGAAATCTGCAATTTCCCATAAAATTCTGAAGCAGAATGTTCAATCTTCAGTTTGTGACCTCAGGCTGAAGTGTACTTTGACATTTCATTTGGCTGTTCATTTAGTCTGTGAGTCCAAATGAAGAAAAAAACTCCATACAGTATATAGGCTAAATTCAGACTTTTATTCAGTTTTAGGCAAACTTAGGCAACCTTTAACTGAGGTAACTATTTTTTTGTTTGTTTTACAGTAATTTCGATGATTACAGCTTAGAGCTTATGAAAATTAAGTATTCCAAAATATTTGCATATTTCCTAAAATTAGTCAAAATACAATACAGTCAAAATGCAGATGAAAAGCCTTATACACTCAGTACTTGGTTGGGACTACTTTTGCTTAAATTGCTGCATAATCGCACAGATAATGGCACAGATAATTGTTGTTGGTGGTCTTTTGCCTGCTCCCGGCAAGGGGTCGCCACAGTGGACCATCCGGTCCGAACATACAATCTTGGCACAGGTTTTACACCGAATGCCCTTCCTGACGCAACCCTCCCATTTTATCTGGGCTTGGGGCCAGCACTGTATCCAGTGGCTGGGTTGGGGCACTGGCTGGGAATCGCACAAATAATAAAAAATCCATAATCTCAATTTATTAGAATATAGTCTCAGTAAAAATTTACCAATTTACAATACAGAAATTTTAAAAATGTATGTTCATTTCTGCATGCATGCATCATTGTGGCATGGAGGAAATCAGTCTGTGGCAATGCTCAGGCGTTATTGAAGACCAGGTTGCATTGATAGCAGCCGTCAGCTCATCTGTATTGATGAGTCGGGTGTTTCCTTTTACAGCAGGACTGCCGATTGTCCGAAGAAAGATAGGAATCATTCCCAAAAACTTTGTTAGCAGATGGAAGCATGAAATGTTCTAAAATCTCCTGGTAGAAAGCTACATTGACTTTGTACTTAATAAAACAAAGGCCCTTAGATTAGAACTTAGATTCTGTGCCTCTCCGCTCTTCCTCCATACACTGGCACCTTGATTTCTGTAAATGCAAAGTTTCATTTGATCAGAGGACATTGTACCACTGAGCAGGAGTCTAGTTCTTTTTCTCCTTATCCCAGGTAAGATGTCTGACATTGTCCCTTTGTTTAGGAGTGGCTTGATACTACAGACGGAATGCAGTTGTAGGCCATTTCCTAAAAAATGTCAGTGTCCTGATTCACTGACTGAAGACTCTCTTCACTTCATTGAAGCTCTCCCATGTTCTTAAACAAGCTTTGCTTGACATTTTCTTAAGGCTGCAGAAGTAATGTTGCTTGCACATCCTTTTAGTACCATAGTTTTTTTCTTCCAAGCAATTTACAATCATACAGGATTAATAAAGGATTTTAAAATTTAAGTAAAAAGCTGTAATTGTTAAAAACAAAACAGGCCTGACATATTCTACTTTGTGTAATGCATCTAGATTCTAACACTTTTTTAAACTAAATTAGGGAAAAATATTTATTATTATTATTATTATTATTATTTGTATATTATAATGTTGTGTTAAAAAGATAGATGGCTATATACTCATACTGTAGCTACAGATAGCATCTCATTCGTACCTAATCAAGTAAATAATGTTGTCTACTGTATGTTGTTACATTGACACCTGACGAGTAAGTTCTCGAAGTTGTGGAGGTAAAAAATGCGGGAATATGAGCAAGTTTAGGAATTTGAATGGCTTTTGACAAGGACCAAATTTTAATATTTAAACAGCTCAACTTATGAATAAATGAATGAATAAGTTCATTGTACCATTCTGTACACCAAGATGGAACATTATCTTTGGCTCACTGGAAACCCAAACACAACACACAACAAATAGCATGTAAAAACAAATGACATAAAAAGACAAATGCATTAGTTATATGCAATTAAAACTTTAAAGAAGGACAGCAGTATAAACAATAAACAAACACACGAGTAATCATGAATAGTGCATATAAAAATTTTATGACTGCTTGTTCAGTGCACTAACTGCAGTTGGCACAAAAAAGACAAACACTTAAACAGTATATCATTTTACTGGCCAGAGGTGTCCTATACTGTCATCCTGAAGGCATTCATTCTAATTCAGAATAAAGGGGGTTTTCAGTGTCAGTTCAAGTATTGATTTGTCCACCTTTCAGTAAAACAAATAATTTTACTATTGCTAGGAAAAAATTGACTTTTATTTTATTTTTGATTTTTGCAAAGTGTCAGCTTATCCATTTTGTTGTTGAAAGATCTTAAGTTTGATTTGATGTTTTTTTTTTTTTTTTTTTTTGTCTTTTCTTTTTTCCCAAATGCCACAACAGGTTGCATCCCAATAATTATAAATAAAAAATAAAAGTCTATTCTCCAAAACAGAACTGATACAACCGATTTGGTGTGCGTGACATGGGTGTGTTAGTGTGTTTCTGTCATGTGAATTCATGTGTGTGTGTGTGTCTGTGTGTGTGTGTGTGTGTGTGTGAGAGAGAGAGATGTGTGGGTGCTACAGTCTGTGTGTGACAAGTGAATGTGTTTGTGAGTTGTGTGTGAATTTGTGTGTTAACATTTGTGATGTGTGTGTGTGTGTGTGTGTGTGTGTGTGTGTGTGAGAGAGACATTTGTGATGTGTGATTGTGTAGAATAGGGGGGAATTTTACCTTAAGACCTCCATAAAGCCACGGATGCTGGACCCGTTTGAGATGTCAAAAATCCCTCCGCAATTTTGCATCCTCAATGTCTTGCGATCAAATAGGCCTGTGTTGATGGCGATTGTATAAATCCTTAAAGGAACAAGAGGGCCCTCACACACTATAACGACATTGGGCTGATATCATAGTGCTTGGACCCTAATAATCACTCCTACTTCCCATTCCATTCTTTGTGGCCATTTAGTTATTTTTCAGTGTTCTCAACACTAAAAAAATTTGGCAGAAGAGAAATTCATAGATGAGTAAAGAAGTCCATTTGTGTACAGGTGCACAGGATTCTGGTTTGCCTGTGTATCAGTTGATGTGTTGGACAGGTAAAATGACAATAGGATTCAGTGACCTATAAGCAAATGTATTCAGTTTGGATTATTTAGGTAAATTTAGATTTATTGCACAGTTTTTCTGCTTAATTAAATTGACTATTAGTTTAACATTTTAGCTGGACAATTCATTTAAACTGTAAATATTTCACTGCCCATAGTTTTATAAAGAATCCTGCGTTTATCTGTGAGTATTATTAGTGTTGTACTTTAGCAAGAGAATTCTGAGCTACTGTAATGTTCTTACAGTATTTGTCTGTTCTGGTCTGAACATGAACAACACCTTTAAGTCCCTAGATTTCAAGCATGTCTCAACATAACTATACATCATTAACACGTAACAGTTAAGACTTCCATAAGCACTTCAAAGGTACAGTGACAGTTATATGAACCTTTAAAAGGTGTGAAAATACTCCAACCCCACCCTGCCTAGGGGCAGTAGCACATTTAATGTAGTAACCGAGCCAACCCAAAACCATACTTTTAGCCTTGTTAATGTATGGAGAACAAATAGATGCAAAGACAGGAGTGCCGTGTTTAGGGTGATTTAAAGGCTTTTTAAGACTTCTCAATATTAATGTATGCAAATTTTCTTATCTTTTCAATTATTCATTTTCTTTCGATTTTGAAAGTCTTGGCAAGTTATTTTCAGTGTTTTTGCTTTTCTTTTATGTTGAGTATTTTTATATATTTATTATGTCATTTATGTATAAAATGAATGTTTTTTTTAAGTGATCTAATTATTTTCATTCTGTAGCTGGTTGAATAATTTTTCCATCTTGGTTAAGCACTTCACTGACACAAACATTTGTTTAATTTTCCTTAAACACAGCATCTAATTAAACCTTACATGGAAAGGAAAAAAAAGACCCCATTCAAATATTTATACATCAAAATTGCACTACATATTCTAACTATATTGACACGATCGTTTAAATAAGACAGCTAATTCAAAATTGTCCTATTGCAAATTTTCTGACGTATTTATACTTAAATTAAATATTTGTCAGCCTGTGCTGAAAAACATGCATTTTAGCTGTTACAGTGAATGATTTGCGCAACACAAGTTCCTCAAAACTAAATTACAACAAAAAACTAGGACCAATTGAAATAAATTTTGTGTATTTGTTTTTTACATGTGCATGTGCTAATCAACTTTTTTTTTTAGGCTCGTTCCAGTAGCATATTCTGTGACTGGTGGTTTCCTGTTTTGGAAAAGGGACATGTGACCTATGCTTAAGGAAGCACTTTTACCGCATATAACCCGAATCATTGTTTTTTTATGCAGTGTCAAGTGTCAAACACGTGCTCCACACGTGCATAATTTCATTTTATTTTATATATACATATTTCTGACAAAATCTTTACTGTCCTACAAATGTTTTGTATTCATAAAATGTAGTAAACTAATAAAATACATGGTCAGAATAGGTAAAGAAAATATGCCTTGGTGAAAATTTTTTATTAATTTCTTAAAATTTTATTTTGCTGACCTGCCATTTAGTGTCCTTCATGTAGAAGGCTGGGGGTTTGAATACCAAGCCATTTCATTACTCAACTCACCAAATGTTTTTACTTTTAGTGAAAATCGTTGGAAAGACAATATCACTTTCCATGACAACAAAACAGTATCTTATTATGAATATCGGCAGTATTTCTTTGAGGAGAGCATGTCTGTAGGCAATGAATCAGATGTGGTCACCATCCCAAACATGCTGGTTCTGGTAAGACACCCTGTCAACTATTTAAGAGAAAGAATGTGCTCATATGTTATTAAAGCATATATATATATATATATATATATATATATATATATATATATATATATATATATATATATATATATATATATATATATATATATATATATATACACACACACACACACACACACACACACACACACACACACACACACACACACACACACACACACTACTGCTCAAAAATTTGGGGTCACTTGCAAATTTCTTTGTTTTTGCTTAGTGATTTATTTTTCACATTCTACAGCAATATTGGGGATTTCAAAACTATGAAGTTACACATATGGAAAAAGGTAATTATGTAACAACAGTCAGTTGTTATTTTAAGACACAGTGGTCAGCCTTTTCTTTTTAGTTTCAGGAAGACAGGAAACTGAAAGACAGGAAACTGAAAGACAGGAAACTTCACAGGGTGGCAAGACCACTTACCTAAACTCAACTCTGCTGCAGACAAGTTAGAGGTTAGAGCTGTTACTGTATGTTTACAGATCATGAGTAGCAGATACATCTCGATATTAACTGTTCAGAGGAGATTATTGCATTGTTTGGACACCTTCAGCATTGCTTTACAATGTAAAAAGAAATTTAAAATCAGGAAAGACCTGGATTTTAAAAGTGATCCCAAACTTTTGAGCAGTAGTATATACAGTGGAACCTTGGATCGCGAGCAACTTAATCTGCGAGCATTTTGAAAGGTAAAAGAATTTTTTAATACATTTTAAATCGTTAAATTAGCGAGGTCTTGATATATAAGTACTGTAGTACACATGGGTTTTAGGACCACAACTGAGCCAATGGTTCTTCTCTCTCCTGTGCTGTGGGGTGGTTAATTCCCATAAGTCTCCCATGCTCTGTCTCAGTGTGCGTGAGTCAACTTCTGTGCACATGTGTACTGTTTACGATAACATTGTGACCACGTGTGCACGCCTAAAGTATTTTTTTTAATTTTCTGTCCATGTGTAGCGCTTATTCTTTAGTAACTGTACTGCAACGACGACTCCCTTAAAGAGAAGGCTGTAGCAGTGCGAGAGATGAATCTGTTTATAGGAGTGATTCGGGTTGTGTGTGTGTGTGTGTGTGTGTGTGTGTGTGTGAGAGAGAGAGAGAGAAAGTTTATTTCAAAGGTAAAGTGCAGGTAAAAATTTTTTTTTTTTTACTTTATATTTTGTATTAATTATTTTTGTGTAAATATATGTAAAGTTTCCATTGTTTCTTATGCAGGAAATTCGCATTGATATATAAGTGTTTTGATATAAAAGCACATTTCCAGAATGAATTACTGTATGCTCGCAATCCAAGGTTTAACTGATATACACACAGTGGAATGTGAAAGTTTAGGCACTCCTAGTGGAATTTTTTGTTAATGTGAACAGTTGAGCAATGATGAAATGATCTTTGGGTTTTAATCCAACAATCAGCAGCCATGGTTTTCTCTAGGCAGTTACCTAGCACTCAAGACTATAAGAAAAAGTTATAAGAAGCTAGTAAAGTGTTTTCAAGTACCGATTTGCTCAGTTTGGAATGCAATAAAAAAATGGCAGGTAACAGGAACAGTGGAGGTCAAGAAAAGGTGACCAAGACCAAGAAAAATGTCAGAGAGCACTGCTTATAGGTTTGCTAAAAAAGCAAGTTAGAAACTCCATTTGACTGCAAAAGACCTGCATAAATATTGCCTTCTGGTAAGAGTCATCAGAAGAAATCCTCTCCTAAGTCCACAACTCAAAATTCAGCATTTGAATTTTTCAAAAAGCCTGATGCATTTTAGAAAAAGGTCTCCAAGCTTTTGCTGTGGGTACTTTTCCCTTTGTTATTATTATTATTATTATTATTATTATTATTATTTTTGTTTAAAATATAAAGGGAATGTGTCATTTTTAACTTTTGGCTTTTCGAGATCATTTTATCTTCCACTTGCTTAGCTGATCACACTAAAAGAAATTTTGACAAGAGGGGGGCAAATTTTGCATGTGAATGGCTCATACATAATATAGTATATGATATGATATGATATGATATAATATGATACAATATAATATAAAATGCTTACACTGCTCAAATTCAAAGAACACTTTGAAATTAATCTCAATTGGGAAAAAAACTTGCTAGATATCTATACTAATATGACTGGGTAATGTGTTAGGAACGAAAGGATTCCACATTGTTTGATGAAAACTAAAATGGAAACCTAGAGCGCTGAATTAAGCGAAACCCAGAAACTTAAAAAATCATTAACAAATGATGTGGCAGGATAGTCCATTTTGCTGCAATTTTATTGAAACAACTCAAAATGGCACAGTACTCAGTAATTTGTAAAGACCCTCACGAGCTTGTATGCATGCCATGACATCGGGCCATGTACCTACTGTAATGAGACAAAGGATGTCGTCCTGCTGTATCTCCTCCCAGATCTGAACCAGGTCGTCACTGAGCTCCTGGACAGTTTGCAACCTGACGGTGTAAACTGGATCGAACTGTGAAATCAGTTCAAGCAGGCATAGAACAAGTCAATGTTATCAATTTCTTCATTCTTCAGAAAACGCCTCTCACCACATGAGGACAGCACAGGGTGCCACTGGCAGAATGCCAATCGAGCTCCATGGTGCGGGGCAGTGAGCACAAGCCCACTAGAGGAGGTTGGGCACTCAAGCCACCTTTATAAAGTTTGTTGCTAATTGTTTGGTCCAAGCCTGCTGGAGGTTATTTTGTAGGGCTCTGGCAGTGCTCATCTTTTTCTTCCTTGCACAAAGGAGGGAATACAGTCAGCTGATAGGTTAAAGACCTTCCACAGCCCTGTCCAGCTCTCCTAAAGTAACTGCCTGTCTCCTGGAATCTCCTCCATGTTATTAAGACTGGGAGACACATCAAACTCTCCGGCAAGTGCCATGCTGGAGTTGGACTGCCTGTGTAACCTCTGTTGGGTACAGGTATTGCCTCATGCTACTGGTAGTGACACTGACTCTAGCCAAATGCAAAAGTGAAAGGCAGTAAGAAAGATGCAATACTCTGTTAAAAAGTATTTCCTTTTTTGAGCAGTGTATAAACATTTAGATTGTGTGTGTATATGGTATATGTATAGAGAAAACTGATGCACATTAGTTTATGACCTATCTATTTGACTTATTTACCCTTTTAATTTGCTGTGTTTTAGGCAGCATCAGTGATGTTGGAGAACTTGCCCCTGCCAGTGCTGCAATTAATCAGTTTAACCTTCAGTTCTTTTAAGGAGGGTCCTTTCGTGACGAAAACTGTAGGAGAGATTTTGTGGGGCTACGACAGCAAGTTGTTAGACTTTCTTAACAACATGTTCCCAAGCATGATGCCATTTAAAGGGAAGTTTGGACTATTTGTGGAGGTATGTATGCTGTATTTCTTAAGAAATAACCAAAGAAGTAACAGGACTATACGGAGTAAGCATTTAGCTGGCAAGACACTTAATCTGTGGTGAATGATAGCACTGAAACACATGCTATTAGAAAGAATTTTGAATGTGTTTAGGCCTGAATGTGTATAGCCAATTAATCCTGTCATCCCATGCAGGGTGTGTTGAGGCCAACAGTGTTCAGTGTTTTCAGGCATCTGAGCTCTTGTGGTCTTTAGAGCCAGCAATTATTAATTAATGAAACTTAAGTCTTTTGTTTGTTGTCAAGTATCCCCATGCTCTTTTTTTTTTTTTTTTTGGTCCAATTTAGTTTAACAACTCCAACACTGGGATGTTTACTGTCTTCACGGGTCAGGATGACATCAGCATAGTTCACAAAGTAGATTCCTGGAATGGTTTGAAAAAAGTGAGGTTATAAAGTCCACTCTGTTAACATCAACAAATCGGATTGCATAATTACAATATTTCAGAGTTTTATTGTAATGCCCATATAATTCCTTAATCAAATTATCCCTTTAATTTTCCTTCAAATGGATCAGGTTGACTATTGGAAATCAGAGCAATGTAACATGATCAATGGTACAGCAGGGCAGATGTGGCCACCGTTCATGACTACAGAATCAACTCTGCCATTTTTCAGTCCAGATGCCTGCAGGTACTGTATTGACAGTAAACACTCTATTCATTTCATGATTATCATCCCTGCATGTCTCTTATTATATCTCTTTATAACCTAGTGATCCATGAATTAAGGCAGGGTATATGTTGTGTATCTGTGTATGTATTATTAAAGCTTGACTCAAGTTTCGCTCATGCATCATCAACTTTTACATTTTTTTTAGCTCATGTCCATCTGACAAAGATATATATATATATATATATACACTCACCTAAAGGATTATTAGGAACACCTGTTTAATTTTTCATTAATGCAATTATCTAATGAAACCAATCACATGGCAGTTGCTTCAATGCATTTAGGGGTGAAAATCTCCTGAACTCCAAACTGAATGTCAGAATGGGAAAGAAAGGTGATTTAAGCAATTTTGAGCGTGGCATGGTTGTTGGTGCCAGACGGGCCGGTCTGAGTATTTCACAATCTGCTCAGTTACTGGGATTTTCACGCACAACCATTTCTAGGGTTTACAAAGAATGGTGTGAAAAGGGAAAAACATCCAGTATGCGGCAGTCCTGTGGGCAAAAATGCCTCGTTGATGCTAGAGGTCAGAGGAGAATGGGCCGACTGATTCAAGCTGATAAAAGAGCAACTTTGACTGAAATAACCACTCGTTACAACCGAGGTATGCAGCAAAGCATTTGTAAAGCCACAACACCACAACCTTGAGGCGGATGGGCTACAACAGCAGAAGACCCCACCGGGTACCACTCATATTCACTACAAATAGGAAAAAAATGCTACAATTTGCACGAGCTCACCAAAATTGGACAGTTGAAGACTGGAAAAATGTTGCCTGGTCAGATGAGTCTCGATTTCTGTTGGGACATTCAAATGGTGGAGTCAGAATTTGGCGTAAACAGAATGAGAACATGGATCCATCATGCCTTATTATCACTGTGCAGTCTGGTGGTGGTGGTGTAATGGTGTGGGGGATGTTTTCTTGGCACACTTTAGGCCCCTTAGTGCCAATTGGGCATCGTTTAAATGCCACGGGCTACCTGAGCATTGTTTCTGACCATGTCCATCCCTTTATGACCACCATGTACCCATCTTCTGATGGCTACTTCCAGCAGGATAATGCACCATGCCACAAAGCTCGAATAATTTCAAATTGGTTTCTTGAACATGACAATGAGTTCACTGTACTAAAATGGCCCCCACAGTCACCAGATCTCAACCCAATAGAGCATCTTTGGGATGTGGTGGAACGGGAGCTTCGTGCCCTGGATGTCCATCCCACTATCCTATCAATATGGGCCAACATTTCTAAAGAATGCTTTCAGCACCTTATTGAATCAATGGCACGTAGAATTAAGGCAGTTCTGAAGGCGAAAGGGGGTCAAACACCGTATTAGTATGGTGTTCCTAATAATCCTTTAGGTGAGTGTATATTCTTTTTCATAAATGTTATGAATGATTTAAAGGTCAATGGAGCTGGTGTATGAGAGACCAGGAACTATGCGAGGAATCCCTGTGTATCATTTTGTGGCTCCAAAAACACTGTTTGCCAATGGCTCAGATTATCCTCCAAATGAAGGTTTCTGTCCATGCAGACAGTCAGGTCTTCTTGATGTTCGCAGTTGCAGGCACAGTAAGTGACCTTGTCCTGACCGACAATTTATATATAGAGATATGTGTTTCTAAATTTTAGAAGCCAAATTTAAATGCACTGTATAGTATCATTAAAAAAAAAAAAGTCTCCCATGTGCCTGGGCAAACACAAGTACTTAGTTACAGATAAAATATATATTTTTTTTTAAAGTAGCTTTTATATGCAACAAGGTACATTTGCTTTGTTTCTCCTAGACTCCCCTATGTTCATTTCCCATCCACATTTCTACAATGCTGATCCTGCCCTTTTGCAGACTGTCAATGGACTTAGCCCCAACGAGCATGACCATGGACTTTTCATTGACATACATCCAGTAAGAAAAATTGTTTACATGTATATATAATGTACTATGGCAAGCTTAGGGTCCTATTAAGATTCTCTTAAAGGGGAATTAATTGATGCATTTAAACGCTTCAGTTGCATTGTGGCTTTTAACAAAGCTTTACAGGGTCTCATTTTTAGGAACACGTATTGAGGCAACTGTATCCAATGAGGGGAGAAAACAATATCTATACTTTTTTTGATAGTTTTATTTATTTATTTGTTAGTTTGCTTCATATTTTGGGGGGTTGCTGGTAGAAATCAGTGGAGACTTAATATATTATCTTATACTATCAAGTCAGCAACTTTAGCTTGGCTTTAGTTATGTATGGTACACTAGTTTTATGTCAAGGTTATTTTCAATCTCCTTAAACTATCTGATAAGGTAATTGGACATTGGTATGAGTATCATGTTATGACTGCCCTTATCATAATTATATTATGGTTTTTGGTATTGTAAAAGTAATCCTATTATGAACAAATAACGCTTAGCTTGATTTTATTGAGCAATATTTCAGACTTTGATCTTTGGTTATGGATGCAGTTTGTTGAAATATCTAAGAACATTTTTTACCCCATGTCTTTTAATGTGGTCGATAACTAACTAATTGTTAAATTGATTTTAATTATGTTATAGTAAGATAAAGGGCAATGTGTTTATATAAATTTTGTTGTATTTGCACATATTTGCATATACCGTATCTTTCAACAACAAACTTAATTACTGGCTTGCAGTAGAAAGCACAATCCTGTATGTTCGTCTTAATTGGCCTTTTGCCACGGAGATAAAAAAAAAATGATGAGATAAAGTCTACTTTATGAGTTATGATTAGCAAAGTATGATAAGACTTCCTAAAGCCCAATAGCACCATTTCACTTGCATTATATTCACTTTTTTGGATAGCTTTTTTATGTTGTCAAACCACTCCACAAAGTTTTCTCCAGCACATCAATGGGGCTAAGGCTTAAATACTTAGTATTTAAATTTATTTCATATTAAATAAAGGACAGGTTAGGACTCTTTGGTGGCCAATTCATGTACAAAAATTATTTCTCATGCTCTCAGATCCACAGTTTGACAATCTGCACCTGATGAATTTGTCTGTAATATGCCGGCATGATCAGGGGGGAAAAATCCAGTGGTTTAAACAATTAATAAACCTCTATATATACTTTATGTATAGAGTATGTATGTACTGTAACTCGCTACGTATCTACAAAAATACAGTAATGTAATTTACACATGTTTCTTGTTGTACCAGGTGTGCCCTGATAGATTTATTGCTTAAACAGAGGTCTTTATTGTTATCCTATTAACCTGTTATTTTCACTCTGATCATTTGTGATGGATTTGCGACATGGTAGTTATACCTACCTCTGTGTGGTTTCATGCCTCACTGTGAATGTTTCGGTTATGAAGTGGCTTGATATGACAGTTGGTCTGGTATGATATTCATGAAAATGGCACTATCTAAATAGGGTCAACTCATTGTCGTTTTAAGACCTTTCTTTAATTGATTGAATACTTCTATTCAAATCAGAGTTTTTTTCCAGGTTAGTATAGGTGTTTCTTTTTTTTGGATGTACCACCTAAATTCAAACAAAGCTCATTATACTAAAAATACATATATATAAGTTGTCATACATGCTCCAGATTTTAGAACATCCAATATTGTATTTAAATCAAAATGAAAATATATAATTATTTAAAGACCAAAGTAAGCATATGGAATATAATCAATATTATGGGGTAGAATTATCACTGTGATGAGGTAGAATTGTTAGTGTTATGATTTTTATGTAGGAAATCTCCAAGTAAACCTAGCTGACATTCATTTGTGCAGATTTGGCTCAAAATTTATTAGAACATCTTGATTCTGTAATTTTTTGAAAAAGGAAATGTTATAAAAGCACCACCTGGTTAGTTGGTTGCTTCTTTCAGACATTTCAAAAATAGACCAGGTGTATCTACCTATCTGGTGACTACGTTGCAGATGCTCCTGATGGAAATAGGGGAACAGGGTCATTATGGCCGCAATCGTTCTTTAAGCTGAAATTGAATGTCCACAGCCTGCAGAATGAAGACCGGCAGCCCAGGCACTAACAGAAATCATTGTAGGCCTCATCCAAAGTCATATTACCAAAAGTGTAGTGCCATGTATTTAAGTAGCGCACCTTTGATGCGTGTTTGATAAGTTGTGGCTCATTTTCATGAACACTGCTTCTACATACATTAGTTATCTATAACTGACCACACGATCAAAGGTTAGACTGACTTTATGAATAGTTTTATCATCATGTAAGAATAAAACATGGCAACAAGCCAAACATCTTACTGTAAATCTCAATTCTGAGAAGTTGCTGTGCAGGCATAAGTCATGCTTAATTCATAGGCTTGGATGTGAAAATGTACAGTAGTCCATGCTTTCATTTCGTTTAGAAATCTTTTTCATTTAAAAAATCAGATGATGTTTTGCTGCCCCCTTGATTTTTTTATTAGTTAAAATTAGGTTAAAACATATATATTATTCACTGTGCTACTGGCTACTTTTGAGGCGGAATAGTTTCTTGTACAGTATGTCACTCAGTGCATGTGTTGACATTGTGAATCAGCTCACCTTAAGTTTTACTACAACAATCTACCATTTGATTTTTTTTAATTCCTTTGCATGCTAATTGGGTCTTCAAGCTCTTACAAAAATGTATATAAATTTTGTGAACATTGTTTCTCTTCACCTGGAGAAAAGGTGGTGAACCATTCATCTGGCTTGCTCTATACTTATTGCTTTCACCAAAATTACATCATTAAACCTATTTGTCTCTTTCCCAGTTTATTACAAGTCATAAAGAAAATAATGCCCAACTATAACCACACACTCAAATACAAACGAGCAGCATTTAATGTGCAGTAGACGTGCTACTCACTGTTCCACTCAAAACATGCATGAAATAACCATCCATAGAAAAGCATACAGTAGGTACAGTCAGTATTTACCCAAAAACTCAAAGCCAAATACACAATTATATTGCAAACATACGTCAAGGGATCCTGGTCACAAATATGTTGATACTGAATGTCCTTCATTTGATAAGTAACTTGATAAGAAAATTGTGTTATCATTTGGTGGCCTGGTTTTTAAGCATGTTGTCTCAGGCCTACCAAGGCCCACTCACACTGCTGCATATGGCCTCCAGCCACTAAAGATCATGGTTTAATAAGTGTGTGTGTGTGTGTGTGTGTGTGTGTGTGTGTGTGTGTGTGTGTGTGTGTGTGTGTGTGATTTTATATATTTATTTAGCTAGCTAGCTAGCTCAGTGTTTCAAGTAACTAATGTGCCAATGATTTACAGGAGACTGGAATACCTATGAATGTGTCAATCAAGCTGCAACTTAACCTGTTAATGAAGAAGGTATCAGGAATAAAGTAAGCATGATGTCAGTCATTTTGTATGTATTTTGTTTGTCTTTCATTTTTGAATTGATCCTAAAATTATTTTTTAGCTGAACCAACTTTTTTATTTTTTTAGACAAACTGGTAAAATAGCTGAAGTAGTGATGCCTATCATTTGGTTTGGTGAGGTATGTACTATAGCTCTAAAAAATAAATACAATTAATTTAGACAATATTTTAAATGCCATTGTATTTACATTAGTCTATACTGTCAATGTGTTTATTTTTAGACCCAGAAGATAAAATGCAAAAAGTTGGGACATTTTTACATTTTAATAAGATGAAAACTAAAAGACGTTCAAATTACATGAGCCAATATTTAATTGACAATAGAACAAAGAGCACATAGATCTTTAAACTGAGAAATTTTACACTTTTATCCACTGAATGAGCTCAATTCAAATTTGATGCCTGCTACTGGTTTCAAAAAAGTTGTGACGGGGGCAATAAAGCAAGAAAATGTAAAAAGAATCAGCTGGAAGAACATCTAGCATCAGGTCTATAACATGATTAGCTTTAAAAGGGATGTCTTAGAGAGGCTCTCAGAAGTAAAGATGGGCAGATGCTCTCCAATCTTTGAAAGAGTGCGTTTTGCAAATCTCATCTATAGTATAGTGCATAACATTGTCAAACTGGAGAAATCTGTGTGTGTAAGCGACAAGGCTGAAGACCTCTGTTGGATGCCCGTGGTCCTCTGGCTTTCAGACATCACTGCATCACTCGGCATGATTGTGTTATTGACACAATACTCCGTGCCATCTGCAGTTGCCAACTACTGTAAAGCTCTATCATGCAAAAAGGAAGCCATGTGTGAACTTGATCCAGAAGCGACCAGGTGGTTTCATAGTAAAGTGTTCTATGGTTAAATGAGTCCAAATTTGATATTCTTGTTGGAAATCAAGGACACCGTGTCCTCCGGGCTAAAGAGGGAGAAGACCTTCCAGGTTATCAGCATTCAGTTTAAAAGCCAGCACCTCTGAAGGTATGGGGTACGCAAGTGCACATGGCATGGACAGCTTGCATGTTCTGGAAGGCACTATGAACGCTAAAAGGTATATAAAGGTCAGTAAAGGTGTATTTTAGCAGGACAAAGCAAATCCACATATTTCAGCTATTACAACAGCATGACTGAGTCCGGGTGCTGAATTACCCTGCCTGTCCAGTCTGGCCGGCCAGTCCTGATCTTTTATCTATAGACAATATCACTGGCGCATCATTAAATGAAAAACACATCAAAGACCACCACGCACTTTTCAGCATCTAGAAACCTATATCAGGCAAGAATGGGACCAAGAATTCCAACACCAGAACTCCAGAAACTCATAACCGCAATGCCCAGACGTCTTTTAAACAGTTTTGAGAGAAAAGAAGATGCTACACCATGGTAAACATGCTCTAATCTCAATTTTTTTGAGAGCTGTAGCAGGCATCCCTGCTACATATAAAATGAGCTTATTTTGTGCATATAATTATAACATTTCTCAGTTTAAACATTTATGGTCTATTGTGAATAAAATATTGGCTGATGTGACTTTTCCGGAATACGGGTTATAAATTCATCTTAGTGAAATGTGTTTCCTATGGACCTCCTCTGGTGATATTAAGGAAAAAAAAATATCCTGTGGTCACGACTTACTAAGGTGTGGAAATGACACTATGTGTTGTGGCGACAACTTAATAACACGTGGCAACAAAATAGTATTCAACAGTTTCCAGTGGTCACATCCCATACTGTATATACCATGTCATTCCCACATGTTATTAAGTTCTGGGCACAACTATGTCTCATGGCCATGTGTTATACTATGTTGTTCCCACGTGTTAAGTCGTGGCCACAAAATAGCATCTCTTTCCCACGCCTTAGTAAGTGGTTGCCACAGAATATAGATGTCACCAGAAGCGCTCTGTAGTTTCCTAACGTTTTGCTTATTTTATTTACAGTTTTTCAATATTTTAATGAGATTTCTTTTGAAAGAATGTTAAAAAGAAGACCTAATGTGTTATCTCTTCCAGAGTGGTTACATTGATGGCCCTATACTTAACACGTTTCGTATGAATCTTGTAATTTTACCTATGGTGATGGAGTATATGCAGTACATCTTCATCGCACTTGGACTGGGCTGTATCGTAGGAGCAGTGGCACTGCAGCTTAGTAAAAAGGTATAATAGACAGTAACACCACTGCAATGCTTTAACTTTATGTATTACTCAATTTTTGAGGTGTTCTACAAACATTAATTGCACTAACTGTCGGTCACTTATGGGATTTACTCATGGGTTACTCTCCTCACCATTTGACTTCATAGTACCAGAAAGAACTTAAAACTACTTTTACCCCTGTCAGTTGCTAACTGTTGGTAGCCAGATCCACCAGTGGTGAAAGGAACTGTGTTAGCAGAGCAAAAATATCTTGTTAAATAAAGAAAGAAATCATAATTTGTTGATAGTGTTTGCGGAACTGTTGTATAAAAGCAATATCACACTTGAGGTTCATGTGCCCCAGACCACATCACAGCCATGCTATATCAAACCATACAGCACTCCCTCTCGTGTTATATTGCTTAATTATGACGAACACTTTTTTTTTTGTGAAAACAAGGTTACAGTATGCTGATTTTATGCAAAATCTTTTATCGATTACTTTTTACACAAAGGAATACAGTGAACATGGAAGAAAATGCAGCTGACGTGGGCAAAGCAGATATACAGTGGCTTGCAAAAGTATTCGGCCCCCTTGAACCTTTCCACATTTTGTCACATTACAGCCACAAACATGAATCAATTTTATTGGAATTCCACATGAAAGACCAATACAAAGTGGTGTACACGTGAGAAGTGAAACGAAAAGCATACATGATTCCGAACATTTTTTTACAAATACATAACTGAAAAGTGGGGTGTGCGTAATTATTCAGCCCCCTGAGTCAGTACGTTGTAGAACCACCTTTTGCTGCAATTACAGCTGCCAGTCTTTTAGGGTATGTCTCTACCAGCTTTGCACATCTAGAGACTGAAATCCTTGCCCATTCTTCTTTGCAAAACAGCTGCAGCTCAGTCAGATTAGATGGATAGCGTTTGTGAACAGCAGTTTTCAGATCTTGCCACAGATTCTCGATTGGATTTAGATCTGGACTTTGACTGGGCCATTCTAACACATGGATATGTTTTGTGTTAAACCATTCCATTGTTGCCCTGGCTTTATGTTTAGGGTCGTTGTCCTGCTGGAAGGTGAACCTCCGCCCCAGTCTCAAGTCTTTTGCAGACTCCAAGAGGTTTTCTTCCAAGATTGCCCTGTATTTGGCTCCATCCATCTTCCCATTAACTCTGACCAGCTTCCCTGTCCCTGCTGAAGAGAAGCACCCCCAGAGCATGATGCTGCCACCACCACATTTGACAGTGGGGATAGTGTGTTCAGAGTGATGTGCAGTGTTAGTTTTCTGCCACACAAAGCATTTTGCATTTTGCAAAAGTTCCATTTTGGTCTCATCTGACCAGAGCACCTTCTTCCACATGTTTGCTGTGTCCCCCACATGGCTTGTGGCAAACTGCAAACGGGACTTCTTATGGTTTTCTGTTAACAATGGCTTTCTTCTTGCCACTCTTCCATAAAGGCCAACTTTGTGCAGTGCACGACTAATAGTTGTCCTATGGACAGATTCCCCCACCTGAGCTGTAGATCTCTGCAGCTCGTCCAGAGTCACCATGGGCCTCTTGGCTGCATTTCTGATCAGCGCTCTCCTTGTTCGGCCTGTGAGTTTAGGTGGACGGCCTTGTCTTGGTAGGTTTACAGTTGTGCCATACTCCTTCCATTTCTAAATGATCGCTTGAACAGTGCTCCGTGGGATGTTCAAGGCTTTGGAAATCTTTTTGTAGCCTAAGCCTGCTTTAAATTTCTCAATAACTTTATCCCTGACCTGTCTGGTGTGTTCTTTGGACTTCATGGTGTTGTTGCTCCCAATATTCACTTAGACAACCTCTGAGGCCGTCACAGAGCAGCCATATTTGTACTGACATTAGGTTACACACAGGTGCACTCGGTTTAGTCATTAGTACTCATCAGGCAATGTCTATGAGCAACTGACTGCACTCAGACCAAAGGGGCTGAATAATTACGCACTCCCCACTTTGCAGTTATTTATTTGTAAAAAATGTTCGGAATCATGTATGATTTATAGTTCCACTTCTCACGTGTACACCACTTTGTATTCGTCTTTCACATTGAATTCCAATGAAATTGATTCATGTTTGTGGCTGTAATGTGACAAAATGTGGAAAGGTTCAAGGGGGCCGAATACTTTTGCAAGCCACTGTATAGATGAACGTGGGTCTTTTTACTTAATATAAAATGCAATATAATATAAATGCAAAAGAAAAATTCATAGCCATATTTTAGCAATAAAATAGTTCCTCCAGCAATAGCTCAATTAAATAGTTTACTCTATGTTGTTTCATAATGTATATACACTCTTCGGCCACTTCATTCAACTGCTTAAAGCCCAGAGCATTTATAGCTTTTTTTTTTTTGTTGTGTTACTTTGTATTTATGAACAGAATACAGTATGTATACAGTATATACACTAATGTACAAAGTAAGTCCCCCTTTTTCAATTCTGTGTGTATTATTATTATTAATAACTTGATCTAATCATTTTGTGTATGACTTTACTAGTCTCTCACATCATAGTGGAGGAATTTTTCCCCATTTCTTCTTTACAACATTGCTTCAGTTTTGAAATGAAATGAAGTTTTTGGGCATTCACTTATGCAGAGATCCTTTAAGATCCTGCCACAGCATTTTGATTTGGTTGATGTCTGAAAAATTAAGGAAAAATGTTTTGAAACAGCCTAGTCAAAATCCAGTCATTTTGATGTAGACTTACTGGTGTGCTTCCAATCATGGTTCTGTTGCATGACCCAATTTTGATCAAGCTTAGGTCTCACATTTGCCTCTTGAATGCTCTGGTATACTGAGGAGTTCATGTTCAACTTGATGACTGCAAGGTGCCCAGGTCCTGTGGCTGCAAAACAAGTCCAAATCATTACCCCTCCATCGCCATGCTTGACAGTGGGTATAAGGTGATTCTGCTGAAATGCTTCAGGTCAAACAACTGCACTTTGGTCTTATCAGGTCATAGAACATTATTCCAGAAGTCTTGTGCTTTGTTCAGGAGCAGTTTTGCACACCTCAGTCATGCTTCTATGTTCTGTTTCATACAGAAAAGGCTTTCTCCTGGCAACGTTCCAGACAAGCTTTTCTTGTGCAGTATTTTTTTAATTGTGCTGTCATGGACTTTAACATTTATACTTTAACATTTATTATGCTCAGTGAGGCCTCTGTTCTCTGAGCATTGCACGGTGTGACCTTGGGTTGACTGTGCTGGATGACCTCTCCTGGGAAGACTGGCAACTGTCTGTGCATCATTTACCTCACTGTAGAATATTGAACTCCATGTGCAGAAACAATTGTTTAAACCCACCATAAAGCAACAAAAATGGTTTGTTGATGCCACACCAGCAAACTGGCAAAACTTCTGCTTTTAAAGAGGTCTTGCTGATGATCAATTAAATAAGGGCTGATGATTAAACCTGGCTGCAACTCACCTTATGTTATTTGTCTAAGGTTGTATTTGCTTAAAACAAAGAGCCATTATCTTCAGATGATTTTTATTACGTTTTTATACCAAAAAAAAAAAAAAAACAATAATAGTAGCATTTGGTGAGGTTAGTATGCCACGTCATTCCCATATTCCGCATGGGGTGCCACTCCTGCCACTCCTACAGTATTTCTGCTTGGGTCAGAATTTTATATAAACAACATGAAAGCATGGATCCATCCTGCATTAAATCAGCAAGTCAGACTGGTGGTTGTCTAATAGTCTGGGGGATATTTTCCTGGGCACCTTGGACACACAACCATATATCAGTGGTTTTCCAGTGTGGCTATAATGCTTTTAAACTAGGTTTGTATGGTGACGTTGTTCTGACTTACACCTACAACCACATGCCAATGGTCAGCAAATAATCTGATTAAAATACTAAAATAGTCTGCTGGGTTTGTTAATGCTTCAGTTAAAAAAAAAAAAAATTACAATTAAAATATACTGTTTCATAAATGGGTGTATGTCAGTAATGAATTTGACCGCACTTTAAACAACATTTCAGTGCTGGCTTAACGGGTTCGCTTGCGATTAAAAAAAAAAAAAAACAATTACACTTAAACTTAAAGTCTCTCTTCAGAAAAGGAGTGCCAGATTCTCCAGGATGGAAAAAAAAAAAGGTACAGCTATTGTAATAAAAATTGTATGAACTGTTCCTAAGACTAATAATGAATCTTTAAAACTTTTTTAATTAGATTGTGGTTTAGTGCTGTTTACTGCTCTTTGTAGATTTTTCATAGAAAAATAAAAAAAATCATCATAAATTTTTTGTAGAAGACATTTGATTCCATTACTTTTGAGAGCATGGCGGCATGTTGGCTTAGTGGTTTGCACTGTCGCCTTGCACTTCCAGGGTCCGGGCTCGATTATCGCTTGGATCTGTGTTCATGGAGTTTTCTCCCTTTGCTTGGTGGGTTTCCTTTGGGTACTCCACAGTTTAGTGCCACATTCCAAAGACATGCACATTTAGGATAATTGCCGTTTCCAAACTGCCCGTAATGTGTGTGTGTGTGTGTGTGTGTGCGTGTGTGTGTATGGTGTTTGTGCACCCAGCGATGGATTGGCACCCATTCTAGGGTCTCCTGGGATAGGTTTCAGTTCCCCCGCAACCCTAAATACAGGATAAAGCAGTAAAGGCAATGAGACTTTTGAGAGCATCTTGGCTTAACATCATTTATTTAAATGTCTCTTGGACTTTTGCAGATTATTGCATATGAGATATGATGAAGAATGGAAAATGCAACACTGCATCACATGTCAGTTTGTAAAAGGTCTCGCGATGCACATGCATAAGACAGTATCTAGGTGATTATTGCTTCCTGTTGGTGATTTAGAAGGGGGAAATAGAACATTCAGTAATAATGCTAGCTTAAAACAGCAGTAGCTGTATTGTAACCTCAAAAGCATACGTTTACATTTGCTTGGAATTAATTTGTTTGCTGAAAATATTATATAAATATTACATAACAAAGGTACACACCTAAAAGCTGGTGCTGATAGACTGTAAATAAATACATGCATATATAGTGCATTTACATTTTGTTATTACATAACCGTTGGTGCTGTTTCTAATTAGTTCTCCTTATATTTTTCACAAAATACTCATTGCATCTGAATATGCAATACTGTTAAGAATGAATGTCCTAGTGCTGTTAGCCAAACAGCACTTGTGAATTTATGAATTCTCTCTTGGGCTTTGTTGTATAAAGAGGTTATTTGCTTAAAAGAAGTGATAAAGGTGCAAAATTATCTGCGATAAACCAAGACCGGCATACAGACCAAGACTGATTGTTCAGATTATTCAGACTGGGTTATGTGCATCGTCTTATCAGTGCTTTCCATTTAAGGCTACTGTCTCCCAAGTCACTGCTGCACATCTATAAACGTGTTGCACAAGTTCTTTTGTAACTGCGGTGCGAGGAGAAATGGATGCCTCACTAGAAAAAGAGCAGCGTGCAGTGATTTTGTGATTAGTGTGAGATGTGTACCTAAACAACTTAAGAAGAACATGAACAGAAGCTTTTGGATGTCTGCAAAAAAAATTGGACCGATACTCTTAAGGACGGTAAAAGTTTCTTAATAAGAATCATTACTGGTGACGGAACATAGATTTATCACTATGAGCCTGAGTAAACAGTAGAAAAAGGAACGGAAACTTCCTCAATCGCCGAAAAGTAAAAGTTCAAAAGTCAACCATCAGCTGAAAAATTGATGCTTACAGTTTTCTGGGATTCTCAGAAAAAGGGCCACTACTGGAACATTATCAGGAAAAAGGTTGGACAATTAACAGTGCTCGTTACAGTGAGATACTTATTGAAGAGTTGAAACCTAAACTTTAGATTAAATGCAGAGGACTGCTATCCAAGGTTGTTGTAATATTGTATGACGATGAACGTCTGCACACTTCTGCCCACACTGTTGACACTCTGCAAAAACTTTTTGAGGTGTTAAAGCATCCTCCCTATAGTCCTGATCACCTGTTTGGCTCCCTAAAAGCAGCCCTATGAGGACAAAGAAGTGAAGAAAGCAGTGCATTTGTGGCTTGCAGCTCACCCTAACAATTTTAATGAGGGAATATAAAAGCTTATTGATTGATAAAGAAAAAGCAATGAGAAGCAATGAAAGAATTTCCAAAAGTTAATCAAAATAAATTCTACAGCCAGAGTGTGGATAATTTTTGACCCTCTGAGTTTTAAGGCCATGAAATCAAGACTTCAGCTCTGTTTTAACATTTGTTGTTCTTGCCATGTTAATTAAAGTTTTCTTATTCTTTTAGGGAAGCAAAAAATTCATTAATCTTGACCCAACTTACACCGAAAAAAATTCTGTAAGAGATTCAGGTAATTTTTTTCTTTTTTCTATCCTCTCTCTTCTTTCCTGGCTGTTAAAAATCCGTAAGAGTACATCCATTCAAGAGAAAGCATCCATTAATCTAAAGATTTATTTATGTATATATATATGTACGTATGTATATGTATGTGTGTGTATGTACAGTATATGTGTATGTATACTGTATATAATTACTAGACTATAAAGGCAGTACAGTATGGCATTACCTGACCAAAAACTTGTATGTTCAAGTTAAATGGACAGACTTGTGTACAATGTTTTTGTGTGCTGTATCTTTAAGATTTCAAATATGAAATATCTGAGAGATTTTGAAAAAGGCCAACTTGTGATGGCTAAATAAATGTCTAGCCATCTTCAAAATTGTCTTGTGAGGTGTTTCCATGCAGGGGTTAGTACCTACTGTACCAGAGGGGTCCACTTTGTCCACAAATATACAATTTAGGTAAATGAATAAAAAAGCAATTTCCTGATGCATTAGAAAATACTAATAAAAAGCTCAGTGGTTAGGGCTTTCATCAGAAGGTTGTAAATTCAAGTTGTGACAGGCACAGACTGTCATTAATATCCTAGCAGGCATCCTTGTGTAATTAAATGTCCAAATTTATTTACTTAAAAAAGAAATAACTTACAAATGTATGTCCTTCAAAACTATTGATGTTTCAGAATTTTCACAGTCACTAAAGTTCATAAAAAATAGTGGGGAAAACAAAAATATTCTAGGTGTGGAGAGTCTGTGGGACTGTGAAACATTTTATTGAAGTAGAAGATGGGGAGTATATAGGAGCTCACTCTGTACAAGTGTGGTGAGCAGAAAAGCATGTCAGAAAGCACATGAGGCAATCCTTGAGGATGATTGCCTACAACAGGAGATGACCACATAAGGTCATGCAAAATCAAGAACCTGAGGACACAGACACCTCAAAACTGAACAGCTGACGACTGTAAAAATGTCTATTTTCCTCCGATCCTTCATCACAGGCCAATATCCCATGTTTTAAAAATGCATTATTAATTATTTTATTTATTTATTTTTGCATATGCAGCAAATTATGTTAACTAATTAACGGACTAACTAACTAACCGTTAACATGTTAGTCTTTAGTAAGCATGGCCAATTGTGCATCTTTCACACAATCGAGCTGTTGCTAATGATAATTAGTATTTGATTATGTTCTGTCTGTAAAAAAAAAAAAAAAACTCCCCAACTGTAAAGCATGTAACAAGTTTAGCCTTACATCCAGTCTTAATGAACTTTCTTTTTCTTCTTCTTCTTTACATAGATACAAAGTAGGACTTTCTAGGCCTGCACACATCCCTGATCTCAGGACAATGGTAAAACTCATTTGGTACAAAACATCGCCTATTACAGCGAGTCCTCTGCTTTTACAGGACTGAATTTCTTCTGTGCTAAATCTATGATGCACAAGGAATTGATGGCGGTGTTTTTATTTGTCTGATCTCATAAAAGAGTCAAAAAACTTGTCAAAGAAACTGAGTTTTAAACATTGTGTACTACTTTAATTTTTATGGTAGGCTGTGTCTGTATGTCTGTGTTTAGACGTTTAAGTAATGTATATTTAGTGGGAAGCACTCTTCTTTATTCTGGGATTACCTGGGTGGGATGCACTTATTCCATTTTGTCAATTTAATTATCCAGGTCTGCAAATTGTTTTATAGATTTTTCTAGCCATATTTTCCTTAAAAGCCATATATAACTTTGCACTTCAATTTAAAGTAGATTTACGAAAGGGCTCTATGTATATCGACTAAATGCAACGGGGGAAGAGAGGACAAAAAAATAATGCTTAGATTTAATTTGAATGCCTTTTAGCTTTGAATATAGTGTGCAATATGTACTGTATACTGTATGTGTATGGATACAGTTTGTGGTGGCCAATTCATGAATTAAAATTATTCCTTATGCTCTCAAAACCACTCTCTCACAATTTGAGCCCTGGTATAACTGGGATACTGTGGTCATTTGGTACATCCAGGTAGTCGGGTTACTTCATTCTATTGACACATACCTTTGCTGAGCTCGAGCAACTGAAGCAACATCAGACCTCAGATCATAACACTGCCTGCAGATGCTTATACAGTTGGCACTATGCAGCATGGGTACATCGTTTCATGCGTTTCACTTCTTACCCCGACACTCCCATAGCTGTGAAATAATAGGCTACACCTGGACGCATCAGACCAGATCCATCTCTTATTGCTCCAGAGTTCAATATTTACACTTCCTAACAAATGTAGGATTTTTTAATTATTAGCTTTACTACGCTTACTTTTAATATTAAACATAGCTGTAGTGTCTGAATTTTTGACCTATGCAAACTATGCAAAGCATTAAAGTGATCTCCTTTCATGATTTTTTTTTTTACCATTTCTTCCACAAAGTTGACACTTCAGCACAATCCTTACGGTTTTTAATAATGCATTGGACAGTTCATCACGCAATTTCAGTAATTTGGAAAAGAAACTGAGTTAAGTTTAATTTATTTTTTTTCTTTTATAAGACAAAGAAGGGAGCAAAGAGGAAGGATACAGAAGAAGAAGAAAAAGCAAGGGAGGTGAGCAAGAAGGAAAAACGGCAGAACGTAAAAAAAAGGACAAGGCGGGGGGGGGGGGGGGCGTTGTCTTTTATGCAAGGGGGCTTCAGGGTGGTCCAGGCTAGGTATGGTCTACCCTTTGTATTGCTTCGGTTGTGGCTGACCAAAATTTTTCCCTGCAGTTAAGGGCTGGCCAGTTGTTTGATTCTCTCCTAAACAGCTCCCCAACCCTAAGGAGAGCGTTTGTTTATTTGGGCAAATTTTGGTGACCAACTCTGAAACCACTTCTGTCCCACCCAGAGCAATACCCCAGGGCACCCAGGACAAAGACACTCCGGAACATGAACACCAACCCCGAGAAATATACAGCATGGCTGTTCTGTAAAAGCAACTTTTTAGGGGCCTGGTAATGTAAAATTAAACATGTTTAATAAAATGTACTTGTCTTTAAATATTTTGTGTTCCTTGAGTATTCGGGTGGAATCATTTTATGGTTCTTATTTGCCATACCAAACCAAAGTGTTCAAATTTACCATAAATAAGGTTGGAAGCAACAACAGTTCCATCACCGGTATATAATAGAATTTTCATCATTCATACCTCCTCTGCCAGGAAAATAGAGTTAAGCATTATTTCACTTGGAGAGTATTTTACGTATATGAGGTTAGAAGCATTCTAATTGAAACAGTGTTTTATTTAAAAATAATTTCTATTTTATTTTCAAAATAAATCACATGAACAATTTGTTAGACCAACATGTTATCTGCTAGTGCAAAGACTTAACTTTAATTTTAATAACTTAAATAGTACAAAGTCTTTATTGATTATTATAGAGCATTTAATAAGGGTCATAATAAATTGATTTAAACTTCTTCTAGCTAGTCATAGTCATCGAAAGATGAAATGTTTCCATGCTGATGTGAGTGGTCTTTTCCAGGATGACAATGTTCCTATGCACAAGGCTTTATTTATGTTGATTGTAAATGGTTCTTACAGTCACCTGAACACATGTGGATAGTTTTGGAGCCATGTGTTAGACAGTGCTTGCAGTCAACAATAATAATTAATTTAATATTATTTTAAAGCATGCTCCAGCCTTGCTCTGGAAGGTGATATTGGGCTTTCAGTAATTTCTTTGAACTAGAAGAACAATTGTACAACATAAAGTAATAGATGAATCTGGAGAACAAGGTTAAATTTATTCAGGAATTTTCTGCAGCTCTGTGTCACAATTACACATATAGGGTCATATTCAAATTTTTCAAGATGCACTGTGTATATCATGAAAAAGTACATTTTCTTTCAGAATTTAATTCAAAAAGTGAAACCCAATTTTTATTATTTACAAAAAAATTTATTATTTAGTATTATTTACTGCCTACTTCAGTACACTCACAGGGAAAACTGTTGACCCCCTCTAAACAGAGGATAAGCCGCAGGAGGTCTCATTGAAAGTAGTGATTGTTTGCAATTTAATTTAATGTTATTTTTAAATTGCTTTTACCAGTGATCATTGTTGCAATTCAGACTCAAGAAAGGTGTCTAGGTTTATATGAAGTCCACTTTTTTTTATTGGAGGCTCAGGTAAAAAAAACTTTGTGGGAATTTTAGTACTGAACTATTAAGCGACTGCAGTCACTAGTCATCAGAAAACAACTACCTGCATCAGCTGAGTTCAAGACCTTCAGGATCAAGTAACCCCATCCCCAGTCACCGTATGTATCCCAAGTATCCAAGACCACACGGGCCATCCTGAGCAGTGAGTCCGAGGCACCAAGATGAGTCAGACAGGACAACCTGTAATAACCTTAAAGCAACAGCAACAAAATCGATTAAGCTTTTGGAGACATACAAACATGCTTAAAAGTCAGGTCTGTGTTAGGAAACCAACTAATTTAATTTGAACACTACAAATTTTGTGTAAAATGTAGATTATGCCAGAGGCCTGTTGATCTGCAAAAAAGCAAACCTGCTAAGAGACTTTCAACATAATAATGTGTATTATGTGTGCACTTTCATTCTATTTACTTGTAGACAGTGCATTATGATCAATGGAAGTTTATTTAAAGTTAATTGTTATGTTAAGTTGTCCTAGTCCAGAGGAACTTGTAATTTATTAACTGATTGATTGATTGATTGATTTAACTTCCGGATTTTTGTTTGCAGTAAATAATTTGAAATAGAGATACCTGCCTCTGAGAACGTATTTTACATTAAATTACTCAAAGTCTCACTACAAAGAAAAGTTAAAACTGGGTCCAACATGGGAGGAATACTGGATATTAACATGAGGATCCATACTGTATGTCATTTGTATGGTTGAAACACCATATAAAAGGGCTTGTGATGCATGAAAATAAGTTAGTGTGGATGTTAAACAAGACAAACACAGTAATGTAGAAAGATGTTTGCCAGTAAGCTGGAAGGCACATGCTATTCAGCTTAAGGTACCATCTTACAGTATATAGGCCACTTTTGTCCTTTGGCACTGGAGTCTACAGTAGGCCTAGGGCTGTTCAAACAGTACAGTTTAACCATTGTTTTGCTGAAAGTCAGTGTAATTCAAGTATTTTGTGCATTGATTAAACAGGCCGACAGAACAGAATGTTGAAGATTCTGACCAAAAGATGGCACTGAAGTCCACTGAAAGAGCACCAGCTTATGGGAACTAGATGAGGAAAATGATCTTTGCCCACACGCAAAATGAAAGAAATTGACAAACATGATGGCTCAATAATGAATAAAGTGGAAGTGTCTTTGAGGAATACTAAATCTATTTGATGATGTAAAACAAGCTGATTAGCTTTAATGGTTTGTATTTCAATCAGCACCCATAAGAGACAACATGGAACTCTTTTGTAACTATTTTGCAACTACTTTTATCCAGACTCTCGATATATGTTTGTGAAGCTCTATTTAACCAGACTCACTTTCCACAGTGAATTTACTTGATGCACATACAGTAAGAAACAGCTGGTTAAGTGAATTATGACAGAATTTTTTTTTTTGTCAGTGTTAAATTAATAATGACGATGTATTTCCTTTTTCATTTTTGATCTTGGTAGCTTTTGAAAGTTTCCTCATTTCCCCATGGCATGTGACACAGGTTAGCTTAGCTTTAGCTAATGTTATTTAAGGAACATTAGCAACTGACACAAATTAATCAATTAACAATTAATTAATGGCCAAACAAAAAAAATCTGACTTTTTCCCCCTTCTTATCTAAACCCTGCCTTTTCTGCCCTGTCATCCCAGCTGGACAACGCAAATGCAAGCAGGGCACAAGATAACTAGTTGAACAATATTGTGGCTCACTTAATAAAAAAAAAAATACAAAAGAAACTACAACAGCCAGCAAGCAGAAGAGGGAAGGCTGAAAGCAGACACATGGGCATAACCTTGCATAATGTCAGATTAAAGGGCCCACAACATCATGACACTTTGCAAAATCATCTGCATGCAGTTATTGAGAAGAAGGCTGACATTATTATTAAAGAACTATAGAACAGTTCTGGAAACCTGATGACAAAAAGTAAACAGCAGAAAACTTCTAAGGAATCGTGGTAATCAAATCATTTCAGTGTTTTGTCATGGAGCATGATGAAAATGTTGTTAACTATGGCATGATGATTGAACCGATAAAAAGAGCTCTTGACAAATAATGGATCTAGTGTTACAGCTGTGCAGAGAGAATGAAGAATGCTTTAAACTTTAGTGAAAGGTCAGTTTTGAATAGTTATGGAAACTGCTGCTAGGGGAGGAGCCATTCCGTATGGAGGTACATCAGTGCCAAATTTCCTCAAAGCAAAATAAAATGTTGAATCACATGAACTGAATAAAAACTTGTACCAATAAAAATGTTGGATTTACAGTGATTGATATTTTTAGCACTGCAATTTATTGTAATTGTATTGTATATTTCAAATGAAAATGTATTTTAAGCATTTTTAAATTCAATGCCAAAATATTGACCTTACTAAATTGCTATTTCTGCGCTTGGTTGGCTCACCACCATCGCTGGTCCCAAGCCCAGGTTAAGGAGGTGGGTGGACATGTCTCAGCCTTCCTCACCCTCAGCACTGGAGCCCCCCAGGGTTGTGTTCTGAGCCCCCTGCTGTACTCATTGTACAATTACTTTGTAACGTGTTACACCTAACACTGCTGATGACCGGGATCATTCTTCGATGCACAAGGAGCTAAAAGAATTGCCACCTGGAATGAAATTGGGCCAACTACTATGCAAATTCAGCACATATTGGATGGACAACCTTGGGTTGTGTGAAGATTGTTGGACAAGCAGCAGACAGTTGGTTAGTGATGATAAACTGCTATTTTAGACAGGCCATTACACAGACCACATGTATGGTGCTGGTATTGTGCTCTTAAAGTGTGCCTGCTTCGGATTGCATCTTGTTTTTGTGTATTTTCGAACTTGACACAAAGACATGACGGTCCATGCAAGGATGCCTACTGTACAACCTCAGCTTTTCGACTAAAGCTAGACACGGCACCCAAACACGATGTTGCCATAATGATCGGCAACTTGAATACACAAGATGGCAAACAGCAAAAGGATTTGAGTGGATGATAGGAAAACATGAATACGCTAAACCAGCTCCTGCCATCATCTACCTTTCCCGATGTTTTAGAACCAGGTAGAAATCTTTTAGTCGATGTTGGACCTACTGTATAACGCCAGCCAAGACAGCAGCAGCAACACGAATGTGCAGCTCTGGGAAGGCTGCAGACTTCGATGAAATAGCGCCTGAGATAAAGCTACAGTTCAAATCAGCCTATGAACCTCCTCAGCCACTACTAAGTTCAGTCCTATGTCCCCAAGACACGGCACCAAGATGTCATCGTTCAGCTCCCAAAGAAAAGCAACCTTATGGACTGCAATAACTAGAGGACTATTACCATACAAGGGCGTCGAGGCGCAGGAAGCAGCAAACCGAAACGACTCGCAGGCGCTATACCGCATAGTTCGAGAGCTCGCCGGCTCCGTTATGGGACAAGGGGTGCCGATTAAAGACCAAGACGGCAAGCCACTTCTTACGCAAGAAGCGCAGAACCGACGTTGGGTGGAGCACTTTCAGCAAGTCCTCAACCAACTGGTGCCGACCACAGTCTTTGACCCTGGCATTCTCACCTCTGTGTCTGATCTACCTGTCAGCCTCGACCCCATTACTACAGCAGAAGCGGAACTGGCGATCCATACCCTCAAGAATGGTAAAGCGGCCGGCATTGATGGGATTCCACCCGAACTCCTCAAGAACGGCGAACACACCGTTGTCAATGCTTTGACGAACCTTTTTAACACATGCTGGTCGGCGGCAGCGGTACTCGAAGACTGGAAACGAGACATTATCGTCACCTTACCAAAGAAAGGCGATCTTTTCAAATGCGACAACTGGTGAGGTATCACCCTTCTGTCAGTGCCCGGCAAGGTACTTTCCATCGTCCTTTTAAATCGCCTGCGACGAGCAGTGGATGAGTGCATCCGCGAGCAGCAGGCAGGCTTCCGAAGTAGCCATTCCTGCATTGAGCAAATCTTTGTCCTCCGGCAGGTGATTGAACAAACGCTAGAATACCAGCAACGTCTTTTACTAAATTTTGTGGACTTTGTCATAGCCTTTGATTCAATCCACCGCGAAAGATTTTACGAATGTACGGAATACCGGCCTGTTACATCAGTCTTTTTCGCAACCTCTACCATGGCTCCCAGTGCTGTGTGCAGACAGAAGAGGGGATGACGGAATTCTTCAACATAGAAACAGGGGTACGACAGGGTTGTGTTCTATCGCCAATGTTCTTTCTCCTGGTTATCGATTTCGTTTGCCGTCATTCAATCGACCAAGCAATGCTGGGTGTTGCCTGGGCCGATGGACAGCTCCTGGCCGATCTCGATTTCGCTGACGACATCGTTCTAATTGGTCCGACCCAAAACGGGCTTAGAATAAGCGACCAGAAGACCAAGGTTATGCGAGTTGGCTACGCACTTGCGCGGGTCCCAGTCATCGTCAATGGCCATTGCGTGGAAGAAGTGATGGAATTTACATACCTCGGTAGTGTAATCAGCTCGAACGGGGACACGGTGCGCGACGTCACGTGTCGCATCGGCAAAGTGTCTGCCGCGTTTCAGTGCCTTCGCCCCATCTGGAACTCCCCATCGCTTTCTATGCAAGTCAAACTCCGTCTCCTTGACTCCATTGTAATGCCCACGGCGACGTACGCGAGTGAGACGTGGAAGATGACGACGGCTGTTGCCCGTAAGCTAGACGTTTTCCATCAGTGGTGCCTGCGACGCATACTGAGGATCAGTTATCTGGACCATATTACGAACGAAGAGGTTTATCATCGAGCCAACACTCGACCCCTCTCGGCAACTGTCAATGAACGCAGATTTCGCTTTGCCGGCCATGTCCTACGTCTACCTAACCACCGGCTACCCAAAATGGCGATGCACTGGCGGCCAACCCGGGGTAAACGCAAACAAGGGCGGCCAAGGACTAACTGGCAGCGGACCTTTGCGAACGACCTGAGGGTTGTTGACCTCACATGGGACGAAGCCGAAGCTGTGGCTGCCGATCGAACACAATGGAGAACACTCGTTGCCCTATGCACCGATCGGTGCGGGAGGCCTTAAGGTTAAGGTATTAACATACTCTCCAGCTGGCAAGCCCTGTGTGCAGTCTAACTGAAGTTCCTGAGACAGGCCGTGGATGCGAAGCTGTGCCTATGTGATCAAAGACCTGGACCTGCAGTCACAACACATTTCCTATGAAATATGCATTGGGTGTTCAATGATACACAAAAACTGGCAACTTTATGTTCAAAAGAAATGTTCCTGAGAAGTCACTCACTAAACATAGAATCTAATCTACTCTCACTTACCCATGTGTACAACTGCACTGCCTATCTGATGTTGGGGAGGGTTCCCAGGTTGCCAGTCATCCTCATGTTCCAGAATGTCCTCCATGATGACATTTGTGACTACATTACCTATGAACAGGCTCCGGTGGGTGACCTGTACTCTGCCATGCTTCTGCCTCAGGAAAACAGCATTATAAGGCAGAAACACCAGTCTGACCAATTCAGTACAACAACATCCTCACTCAGGCCAGGGAGGAAAAAGAAATCTCCTATAAACTTCTTGACCCCAAACTGTGGAAAACCTCGAACTTAAATGGCTAAAGTGCCAAATACCAATAAGGGAATCACATTTTGGCATCTTTCATTGAATGGCTTGATTAAAATATTGCATAAGACTGTATCCCAGTAGGTAGAACTTTATTTATTTATTATCTTCTGGCCAGATAATGATGCACTTGTTTGACAAATAAAAAAAATTAAAAAAAACACAGTAAGGAGAGAAGAGTCAGTTAATTGTAACACTAGCCTCCCATATATAACTGCTTTTACCTTATTATTATTATTATTATTATTATTATTATTATTATATCTTACTCCTTTGTAACCTTGGCACAAACTTGGCACGTGCAAATGTCATGCGCACTTGCACTGCCATGTTGCAAGGCCAACATATAGACTATTTGGCCCAATCATTTTTTGTTCACTCTTGTCCTGACCTCAGGCATTTGACCATCCACATGATGCTATCGCTGCACTTTAGCCAGCCTTTATAGCAGTGCATAGTTAATTCGCTTGTTTTCCTCTAATAGATATTAACGCTTGATTCATTGCTTACCTGCCACACATCAGTTCTCCTCCATATTCTCTGTAATTAATGCTCTTTGATTTTTAAGGTAAGGCAATACTTTTATAATTGTAAATATGATGTCATGCTTCTTGAATTCCAGTAGACATTTAGATAAATTTTATTGTTAAAACTTGATTTCTCAGCTCTGCTAAATTACAGGAAACTTTTAATTGTGCTACAAAATATTTTGTTTTTATACCTTTGTTCCCCAAGGAATTATTTTTTTAAGAAGGAATAAAACAGACTTTCCAAATGATGTATTTATACAAATCAGTGAAATAACCCAAAGTTCCTATAACTCCAGCTGGACATAACTGAACACTACAAAAATTAATAGAATAGAAGCAGACGACTTTATTTGTCACACATACATTACGGTAAAGTGAAATTTTTTTCCTCACATTTTAAATATGTTCTAAACAAAGAATACTAAGTGTGTTCTTAGAAATTTTGAATGAACACAATACAAATAGTTTTTCCTATCGGTGAACATATAAGATTTGAACATTACAGTGGCTGAGTAATCTAGTACTTATGCTTTAATGTCCAAAAACTTGATATATCAGTGTATTCTACAATTTGTTTTTTAACTGTAAAGTATGTCCCAGAGCTCTGAAATACATTTTTATTATATATATATATATATATATATATATATATATATATATATATATATATATATATATATATATAGAGAGAGAGAGAGAGAGAGAGAGAGAGAGATTAAAACAAAGGGTGAAACAATGTACATATCCAAGTGATTTCCAGGTTAATCAATAATACTGTCAGGGCTGATTACTGGCTTCTCCAAGAATTGCTGTTCATTCAGCATGAAGGACGGTGATCTAAATACATGAAATGTTGTCCCATAGCAAAGCCTGCAAGTGAGTGATCTTTTTAATGGAAATTTTTTATGTTATTTGTTCTTGGTTTTATAAATTTTTCTGGTAGCCTTGCCAATCTTGAAGTTAATTTACTTTTCACTGTCTGAATTAGATAAATAATGTATTGATTATTTGCAATGCATGCAAAAATATTCAGTGACGCAAAAAAAATTACGTATGTGCTGACACTGTGGGAGCCCTGTTTTAATTAAATGCTGATTGGCTTTTCCTCACATTGATCCAGTAATGCTGCATGTTCACATTTGAGGTTTTACATTTTAGTTGCCTTTACACCTTTCACTTACTACAAGCATCACTTAAGACCTCGGATCAATAATGTGCTATTGCCCCGTTTTAATCACTACAAAGACATCAAATGACTTTGGCCCCTTTGGATTACAAAAAAGTTTATTTCCTTTGTCAATTGATCAAACTGACTACAGTCTGTTTCTAAATGTTGGAGAATTTTGTAAGAATGTGTTTAAATTTAAAGCTTAAATACAGTTTTATTTCTATAGCACTGTTAACAGTAGACATTACAATTCTGTAAAACTGCTTTGTGATAAAGATCCATAATAAATAAGCCAGCAATGATGGGTCTCTGAGGTGCCATGAGATGGAAACCTGACCCAGAAGGAATCCCATCCTATAAGTTTGGACACTTTTTAAAAGGATCAAATGTACAGTACTGTATCAAAAGTTTGGCATGTTCATATCGTGATTGGGAATACTGGGATAAGCATTCTTCATGAAAGTACATCAGAGTACATCAAGAAGTGCAGGTCTCTAATGGTTATCATCATTAACAGGAATCAAAAGGTAAATTGTAGTACAGTACATATGCTGTACATTTACTTAATGTTGTAATTTATTTAATATTAAATATTTAAATATTTTACAGAATAATACTGTAAATGATTGTGCAATTAAAACAGTGAATTTTAGGCAGAAATGTAACAAATTTTACTAACAAATTGTTTTGACATCTGAAAATGTGGGGGATTTTTTTTTTTTAGGTGTATTTACCTAGTAAATAGACTATGTGAATACAGACCTGTAATTTAAGGTTAGGGATGTGTAATCCTATGTTAGAGGTGGTATAATCAGTGCATGCTAGTTGAATGATATTGTAGCCCAGTGCTTAAGCCTTTCATCTACAACTCAAAAAGTCAAAAGTTCCAGGTTTCCAAGCTGAGGTTCATAACTTTCAACCAATTTTTGAACCTCGACTGCATTATATGAAGTTTGTCCTTGATTCTGCATCATGTTTTGGATTTGTTTAGCTGTGCAAATTATCACTAAATACTTTAACTTGTGTTTGCATCTGTTTCAGCATTAGTTGCTGTACGACCAGTATACACTATTTTATGGAGTCTTTTTTTGTTTCTCTTATTCCCGATCTTGACAGAATGGATCATGACTATTATCACAGCAGCAAAAGAAGCAGGCGCTATGAAGACGATGAAGGTGGGATTTTGTGTTACCCTTTTTAAAGTAATATTTTAAGATGCATTGATCTAGATTGTATTCCAGGGTAATAACATTAACTACACTGGCTTTTAAACATAAGGCAGGAATACACACTCAATGCCAAGTTGTTTCACTGCAGGGCACCATAAAAGCACAAGATCACATACTCAGTCATGCCTTGAGCCAATTTTGAGTAGGCAGTCTACCTACTGGCATGTTTGTGGGAGGTGGAATGAAACTAGAAAACCTAAAAAATCCCTCAGGGAAAACATGCCAAATTAAACACATTAGTGTCTGTTTTAACAAGGATTGACAAAGATTTTGCATTACTTGCCATGGAATATAAAGTACAGATGCGTCAAAACAAAGTTAAGGATAAAATAAAACTTTGACATTTGATATATTTTTTATATTGTTGTTTTTTTTTTTTTTTGCCTTTTTGCGTTAATGACCCTTGCCTCTTTAGGTATGAAGGGCTCTAGATTAATGGTCTGTATAAATGATGTAATTTTTAACAGTTTATTTATTGTGACAAGCTTTCTACTTGGATGGCAGTTTATCCAAAGTGGTTTAATGAGCTTTTTTTTATGAAAAACTATCATGTAAATTCAATTAATTCAGTCAATTCCTGACATTAATCCCTTTAATGGTTAAACAATCTTATCCATTTTTGAGTGATCAGGAAAGTTGTAATATACAGTACAGTATGCTGTGAGTGCAAATTTTGGTGGAGAATTTATGAGAGAGAGACTAAAATAGTTTTTTTTGCTGATATATGGTCTCTACACTGTAGAATCTCAATTATTTTCAATGTAAAGATTTTGGAGAAAGTTTTAGAAGAGGTTTAGAAGGTGCTAGTTATTTTAGTCAATGTGATTTTTTCAAAGTACAGTAGTAGATTATTAAGCCGTTTGAAGGGATTTGTCTCGTTTTTTAATTGGACCAAAAATAAGCCAGCGAAGGAGCCACAAGAACAAAGGGATTCACATTGGGTCCTAAATGACTCCTCATAATTGAAAAACAGTGTATTTCCATAGTGTTGGGGAGACCTGGCTGAACATTCTGATATTTGTTACATGAGGGGGCATGCAAAAAAACCTACTTGTAGCTCAAAAATTTACATTTTGAGGAGACCTTAAAAATTTCATTGCCAGGGGGCAGAGTAAGCCATTCCGAGGGGCAGGGGGATTTTAACACTTGCTTTAAAGTCTAACACTGGTTAAACAGAACATCTATGTAATGGCTAAATATCAATCCATCTATCTCTGTCTTTTTGTTTTATTAATGTGTTCTTATAGTCTTTGTTTCCGTCCTCTCACTTTTTTCTCAGCGTACCAGTCGGTTTACATTGATGTTCCAGTGTCCAGAAGTTACAGAAAGAAGCGGCGTCAACACAGACACACATCACGACACTTTCATGACCATGGAAGTCATGAAAGAGATCATTGTGAGTGCCACGAGCAAGTGGAACAGTATGATCCATACAGTAAAGGACATGGTTCAAATGAGCAGCTCTCAGATATGAACTCTAACAGTAAGTTAAACACTGCATTGTTCTGAGATTTCCGCACAATTTTTATTAAATATTAACATTTAGATTTTTTTTCTTGTCCCTTATGATAAGACCATACTAATTCGTAACAAGGTGGCAAGACATAGCCATATGTTTGATTACCCCTGAAAAAAAAATCCAATTTGTACTTTATTGGGTCATTAAATTTTTTTTACAAATCATGGCCCACGTAACCAGCCACGAAAACTTCTGTGAAGTCTAATCTAACCTACAGTAACTAATAAAAATGCAATACATGCACACACACAGAAATACACATTCTGTCCACTTTATAAAGAACACCTGGACGTTATCTAATGTGCTATTCATGTTGCAGCAGCACAATGCAAAAAATTACGAAAGGGTAGGGAAGAAAGATGAGTAAATTTGAGTATTCCAGAAATTGCTGATCTCTTGGGATTTTTGCACACAGCAGCAAAATGTTAAGTGAGTGACAGTAAAAATGACAGGTATAATAAAGTGAAAGGTAAAAATGCCTTGGTTGGTGAGAGAGGTCAAATTAAAATGGTCAGACGGGAAATACTATAGTAACACAAATGATCACTCTTTACAGCAGTGATAAAAAGAAAAAAACCTCAATCTACACAAAACATTAAATCTTGAGGTGGGTGGTGCCTACAACAGCAAAATAACATATTGGGCTCCATTCAGTCCATATTGGGCCAATCAGTTCAAGATAATTCAATTTGAAGTTAGATTTGGAGCTCTGCTTTTTCTTTTTTAATAACCTGGTTCTTTTTCCAATGTTCAGCCATCTAGTTTTAATGAGTCTTTAAATCACTGAGTCACTAATAGCCTTAAAGTCTTGTTCTTGGGTGAAAAGAAAGGAACCTGATGTGGTCACCTGCTGTAGCCCATCCACCTGGGTTGAGATATGTTGTGTTTTTCCGCGGTGTAAGGGGAATTATTTGATTTACTTTAGATTTCCTCTCAGCTCAAACCTGTTTGGACATCTTCTTCTGATCTCTCTCTTTCTCTCTCTCTCTCTCTCATCAGCAAGGTATTTTATGCTCCTAACAACAGGTTCTTTTATTTTCGTATGTATTGGGTGTAAACTGTAGAGACTGTTGTGTGTGAAATTTCCCGGACCTCAGCAGTGTTTGAAATAGTCCAACAGCCCATTGGGCACTTCCAACATGCCACAGTTAAAGTCAAGGAAAATCATTTCTTATGTCTAATGCGATCTTGCTCTTGATCCCATTAGACATCTCTTTAACCAACTCTGCATAATTTTATGTGTCGCACTTAATTGGATGATTAGATAACGGCATTAATCTGCAAGTGTACAGGTGTTCCTAATAAAATAGATAATAAATGTGTACAATATTGGATAAAAAATCAGTTTCACTGGCATAAGGCAAATATTTCAGTTGTATTTATATACTTCAAGATTCCAAAATGTTCCACAATTTTTTGGCCAGTATGTAGTTATTTTTATTTAAGCTTTGGATTATGACTCAAGAGCTGAATGGGAAAAATCAAGAGGGGGGCTCACTGGAGGTGGATGAGAAGAACACTTGTTAGGTCTTTCATGCATAAGGCACTTAACTTTGCTCTCAACTTCAGTGTTGCTTAGGCTCAAACAACAGAACTAGAACAAAAGCAAACAGCACGATGTGTGGACATCATACAGGACAAGGCCCTGAGGAATGAATTGGAAAATACCTGGATAAAATGTGAAAAGTAAAAGTCATCAGGAACAAAAGAGTTGATGCAGTCATAGTTTTATGAAAGATATTTCTCTATATACCTGGTATTTACTTAAAAGTTGGTGAAATAACTGGAAGATGGATCGGAGAAGCTCAGATATACCACTAGCATCCTGCTCCACTCACGTTTCTTCTTCTTCCTCTGGTCTGGGCTCCTGTCTTTCCCTTTCAGGTAAAGCCACTACTTTATAGGACCTTGATTTCTCAGTGTTCTTTAAACCTAGCAACAGTCATTGTCGAAGTAAGAAGTCAAACTGATTTGTTCAATGCTTGTGATATTTTGGTTGGGCATTATTCTGCCTTGCTCCATTGTTTTAGCCGGCTGTATCTCAATGTGTTTTCCTTTCAAGTTCCTTTCAAGTCATAGAGTGGTGCATGTAAGATGCTTCACACCAGAAACTGAAACCTAAGTGTAGTACAACTAGATAAAAAATGATCTTATAATTTGATCCCTATTGTGCTTGATCACTTTCTATTTTATTCTAAAAATAGCTCTGCACTGTCTGAAATGGCTTTGGTTGTGTGACAGACCGGATCAGTGGGATTACATACAGTAGTGGTTAACAACCAGAAAAACAACTATGATGGCAGGGAGCCAAGGTGTGGGGAAATAATAAATACTAAAATAATTGTTATGACATTGCAAAATACAGCATCTCAAGTGTGACATGAAAAAGGTGTCAGAGTTTCTGGTATGCATGAGTTTCCTAATGATGAGTAGGTTTCACAGCTCTGGTTATAACAAAAGCTTGTAAAATCATGTCACAGTGGTTCGGTGTCCAGGATAATACATCTAAAGCAATTAGGTAACAGAAGGCTTGTATAAGACTGTCAAGGGGGAAAGGTACAATCAGATCAAGTCAGACCAAAATAAGTCCCATTATTTGCTCCCTAAAGTGCTTGCTCACTGATTTCAAGCAGCTAAATTTAAGTATGCTGCTAGCATTTAAGCAGGAATAAATCTGATTAAAGTAAGTCTCATCATGTGCTCCCTGAAGTGCTTGATTACTCATTTCAAGCATTTAAATTTAAGAATGCTGCTACCATCTGAGCAAGATTAATTATATTTAATTTAGTCAAGTTGCTGCAGCTAACAACTTTCATCCAATTCAAGATGGAAAAGGCACTGACATAAAAATAAGCCATAATTTTCCATTCTGGAAATCACATTCCACTGCAAGATATGCCTTTGTCGAGCCACAGGATCAGCAGGATTACATGGTGGGTAACATCTAGAGAAAAACAACCACGTGCTATTAATCCTCTGGGTCATGATGGCAGGGAGCCAAAAAAAACAGGGTGCTCACCAGAAGTTCTATTACACAGAAATTATGTTGTTGTGTGATTCTTTTAAATCATGATGGATAAATTTGTAAAAAAAAAAAAAAAAAAGTAAAAAAAAAAAAAAGCCCAGTATCAAAAGTTCATAGCAATTGGTCTTATAATGTAAGGCTTGTATAAGACAGTTGCATGTGATAAAGATTTGGGCGTCTCTGGGGATTGGAATAGTGCAGCTGAATAATTATTCAGCATATCCAGGTTAGATGGTAAAAGCACAAATTGAGACAAAATAAATATATTAATTTTCTAGAAGAGCATCTGTTTTAACAAGGATTGACAAAGATTTTGCATATAAGATACGGATGTTTCAGAATTCAATACACTATTAAAATGATTCAAATAAAAGTCAAAACTAAGTCCAATATAAAATACGATTTTGACATTTAATATATTTTTTTATCTTATTTTTGTGACAAGACTTCTACTTTTGTGTGTGTGTGTGTGTGTGTGTGTGTGTGTGTGTATATATGTGTGTGTGTGTGCGTGTGTGTGTGTGTGTGTGTGTGTGTGTGTATGTGTGTGTGTGCGTGTGTGTGTGTGTACGCCAGTGTCACCAGCTGCAGAGAGACTGCGCTGTATCCTTGGAGAGGAAGATGACTCCACACCAACACTCTTTACAGAGATGGACACACTGCACCATGAAGGGGGAGAACTGGAGTGGAAGGAATCTGCAAGGTGACTGACACGAGTTAGATATTAGGTTTACTACTTGCATGCAAAAACTTGGCAGTCACTGAGTCTAAAACGCATCCATTTTTAAATGGCAAGTTACTTCCCTTTAAGATGTTTTGCCAGGGGTTTTTTTTCAGCTGCTTTTAGTAGGTCAATGCACCATTTAGACTTTCTGACAAAAAGGTTACATTAATTGTGTTTTCTCAGGTGGGTGAAATTTGAAGAGAAAGTGGAGGAGGGGGGAGAACGATGGAGCAAGCCTCATGTCTCCACGCTGTCACTGCATAGTCTGTTCGAGCTGCGTACATGTTTACAGACCGGTAGCATTCTGTTGGACCTGGAGGGTTACTCTCTGCCTCAAATTGTTGGTAAGTTTACCCTGTGTGTGTGTTTCACTTATCGATGTAAAATTATTATTAGTAGTAGTAGTAGCATTAGGCCAAGGCAACTGAACCTTGAGTATGGCATGAGTTTTATGTAGTTGACTTAACTCTAGGCCCTTAATATGTATGACCTGGAAAGTAAATCACTTAATATATTTGATTTCGTTCATCATTATAACTAGATATCTGTATTTTTCTTTATATTCAGATGAAATTGTGGACAGGTATGTGCAGGATGGCCCAGTAGGCTCTGAGCTCAGAGAGAAAATTAGTTTCATCTTGCTGAGGAAGCATCGACACCAGACCAAAAAGCCCATCCATCGCTCACTGGCCGACATGGGAAAACCCAATCCTTCAAGTAAAGGTGTGACCTCTAATTTGACTATAAATTGTGTTATTCCCAATACACACAAACATATAGCATATTACTTGATATATATATATATATAAAACTAATAGAAATGTACAGCCAGATCCTTATTTATTTGGACAGGTACATTGGATTTGAAATAAAGCAATAAATCACTAAAATGTACCTTTCAGCTTTAATTCAATGGGTTTAAATAAATAAATAAATACATACATACATACATACATAAACAATACAGCCATTTTGGAATTTCCAGCCATATGAAATATGAAATATTAGAATTTTAAATACCTTAATGCAAAACCTTTGCAGCCTTAAGTCGTGAATTACCAAATATTCCTCCATTGAGATGATTTGCCAGGCCTTTACTGCAGCTTTTTTTAATGGTTGTTTGTTGGTCTTCCTGCTGTCAGTTTTATCTTCAGTACATGGAAGGCATGGTCAATATGGTTTAGATTAGGTGACTATGGTTGCAGCCATTTAAAAAAAGCCATTAATTCTTAAAATTATACAGTATAAAGGTACTGTTTATGTTAAGCCTTATAAAAAACTTTAGTTCTTCCATTTTATATTATGTGCTTTTTCGTGCCCTCTTCTATTTCCAACTGTACTCTACATTCTACAATCTCTTAATATGTCTCCTGAGCTCTTTATCTCTTTTCTGTTGTTAATTTCTCCCCTTCTTCTGTCTTACACTGGGTCTGTCAGACCGGAGTCCAAGTCGTAGCCATAGCTCCATGTATAACTTACATCACTCCACCGAGGACTTGCGAGGTCACCGGAGTGGAAGTCTTGGGAAAATATGTGAGTTCCCAGATTCTGACCCTTTATAGTCTACTTACTGACTAAAAATCTTCAGGTCCATATTAAATCAAGGGCACAATTCTTGTATTTTTGTCTCTGTAAATCACATTAATGGATTTGGAATAAAGCAATCAAGATGTGATTGAAGTAATGTATAGGCTATTAAGATACACTATTGAAGTAATGCATTTACCATTTGGCAATACAGCCATGTTTTTTACAAGTTCCCCCCATTTTGCAGGCTCAAAAGTATTTGGACAAACCAAGATTAATAAATAGTAGGATTATTTTTGCTACTTTGTAACTTTGTTACTTTGTAGCGCGTTACACCTAACACTGCTAATGATACCCATCTGCTAAGCAGGAACAGAGCAACCACACCCACGTCATTATGCGTGTTTATATCATCTTTTTCATATTTTACTCTTCAGTCTTTGTCTTCTCTGACTGTTTCTATGCTATCGCTTCTTGACATTGCCCAGCATGTTAGATAATGATAAATACAATCCAGCTTCGCACTAATTCCTCCTATGACTGCCTGTCTTTGGGTGCCTCAGTGCTACCTATAGCCATTACTTTTCACCCCCATCACAAGCCTTTTTTTCCTTCTCTACATTATTCTCTTACAGTGAAAAAATTTTTGTATCAGAGCTGAGCAGGTTTTATTTTTTACCTTGAGTTTTTTGTGGTTTGTACCTTGAGTTAAAATCTCTGTATTTATAATTATGAAGGCTTCTGTTGTATGTAGACCTTATAATAGACAATGAAAAGCTTACCTCCTCCAGAGCATTCTTGACTTGAAGAGAGACTGTGAAAGGGCTTTACCACCAGTGCAGGAATTCTGTGATCATCCACTTTAACTGTCTCCCAGACCTTTTGGTGATGCTGAGCCAACCAGTGCACTCCGTCTTTTTTACAAAGGTTCTTCTACTTCTTTTATAGGTCTGGTTTTTTTTCTCAGCTAAACAATGGTCTTTTTTACTTGCATTGGTACCAAATGACAGCTACCAAATTCATCACTTGCCAGAGCTTTTATCTTCTAAATTTTTTGTAAAATAACTTAAAAAGAGGCTTTACATGCTTGTCAGTCACTTGTCATTTTTTTCTTTTTAGCCTGTGAAAATGGAGGGACTGTAATTTCTAAATAGTTAATGAATTTACTTATTTATTGTTAAAGTTATCAAATTAAATGTAAAGGTGTACAGTGGTAAAAATACAAAAAAGGTTTCATTGTCCAAATACCTACAAACCTGACTGTATGCAAGTTTCTACATGTAACACGTGTAATCCAAGTCCTAAATGTCAATTGTACATGACTTTGTCTGCTTTACCACTTCTGTCATAGTCCTTACATCAACATATCAGGGTTGTCTTAATGTGTCTAACATACCAAGATGTACAGAATTTCATAATTTATTATAACTTGCATAGCCATTCTTTATTCTTTTCCATGGCTATTTCTTTTGCATAGGCATTCTTCTTCTTCTTCTTTTTCTTCTTCTAATTACCACACTGATTAATATGGCAACATTTTTTACTAAACAACCGAGTTGAAAAATTTATCCTATAGTCAGAAAAATATGTTTCTGTATTTCAGGGCAGTCAAAGCATTGACCTTCATTAGGCTAAGAAAACAACTAAGGAGATTGCTGACATTATTGAAATTGGGTTAAAAACTTGGCCAATGCATTATTACAACTTGGAAAGATAGTGCTGAACTGTTAATTTTGTGGACAAAATGTGGTCAGAAAAAAATTATGAATAATTGAGCCAACACACCACTTAAATGCTTGGTGAAGTTGCATCATAAAAAAAAAATCACACAATGCAGCTAGAATTTACTGTATTAGGACAAAACAGCTTTGTAGCCATAAGAAAGGCCTTTGTTAGTAGAATTGGACTTTGGAGCAAGGGAAAAGGCTCATGTGGTCAGTTAAGCCCAGATTGACCCAGTTCCAAAGCAATAGATATGCAAGTGTAAGAAGAGAAGATCACGAAGTGATGTACGCCTTATGCCTACTGCCTTTTTTTTTACAACCTTCTGGAGGCAGTGTTATGAACTGTGATTCAGTAGTAGGTCGAGGCTCAGCAACATTATGTGTCATGATGCTGAGGTAAAATGAAATGAAGACTACTGAATGACCAGGTTATAATTTTTCCTCTTAAATTTAAGTTTACCTACAGATAATATTATTAGGATGACAATAGACATTTAGAAACCATATTGGTTGTATTGGCACTGTGGGCAGGGACTAAGTTTTGATGGAAAAGGGAATAGGCATGTCCATAAAGCTTGCCGGCAGACAGAAGCATGACATGCTGTAAAATCTCCAGGTAGACAGATGCATTTGACTTTGGTCATGGGTTGTATGGGTGGCATGATCACCAGTTTGCTGATGATGTGGTGATCACCGTTCCCACTGTTTATGCGGCTAACACTCGCATCACAGTATTGTGCTTGAAGTTTTCTGTAATTGTCAACCAGATTTACATCTTTATTTTTTTACAGGTTACAATTACAAGATTGACCTCCCTCATAAATTCATTTCTTTTAATGTATTTTACATAACATTTTTTAAAACACGTAAGGTTGCCCCTAGAATTAACATAATTTATCTATTATTAGGTGGGAGTTGTTGTCAAATGTATATTTGTTGTCAAATAAATTACTATTCCTTAATTTGGGAAAGACATTGTGGTTTTGCTTAATAGTTGGCTTACTTTGTCACATTAGATAGTAAATATAAAGCCTGCCATAGACTATTTGGTTTAGGAGTTAAAGTAATATTTAGCAAATTATTATTCGTTGTGGTTTGTGATAAAAATGTTTTCAGAGAATTGAGCTAACGTTCAACATTCCATTATCTGTTTATACTGTACATGTGAGTGATGTGTATATTTCTTGTCTTTCAGATCAGGTTCAGAGTCGTAGTATGAATGATATCTCAGTTACTCCCAGTTCTGACCAGGTATGCTATTTCTGGTTTGGAGAAGCATCCATGATTTTAATGTGTCTGCAAGGGTTAAACTAAGTAAATGAGCCTAAATAACTTGTAGAAATTTAAGAAATGCACCAATCTTTGCAATGTCTTCGCTGGTATGTGAGATATTTAGGGAATTTTGGTAATAATATTGTCAATTCCATGGAGCCTGAACGGTGTTGAGTACCTGACTGAGGTGACATGTTAAATTTTATTATAGGGAGGGGGTATAAAATATTTTCTATAATACAAAACCTTTCAAATTCCTTATTGGACCCCATCAATAACTAGAAGATTCAATAAAACTTACCCCAGATCCACGAAAAGTATTTTCTTTGTGAATACATGCTATTAGTAGTAAATGGTAACTTGTAATGTTCTGAGTGTTTCGTTCCTCCAGACAGAGAGTATTAATGCACATGATAGTACAGATCAAAAAGGTGTTTCATGAGTTATATTCATTAATGGCTGTTGCTTAATTTTCGTGGATCGAATTTCCCTCTTTCTCACACTGGAGGTAGATTATCCCTATGTTGGCCTGATGATTACGCCCCAACTCAACCCTCAGTTCCACTGTAAGAGCAAAATAGAACAAACCCACCACAACCCCAACCACCACTATCCATTAGGTTTTTACCTCAAGTATGAACCCAAAATACCAGAACTTTTGTGACTGCTTCCTGAATTGATGGAAAGTCTACTGGGCAAAGAAGTCTGTCAAAGTGCACCTTTTATTGCTTAAGAGTATACAAGTACAGGTCAACAGTCCCTCAGCAGAGCTTTGCAAGTGGTCTTGTCTCTGTTGAAAGGTGCCAAACCATTTGCCACTACAATCTGACCTCACATATTCCATGGTGTCTTCAAATCCTTCCCATGCGTAAACTTTCAAATATGCAACTGTTTTTACTGTCACCCTTCTGGCTCTCTCAGATGCCCTGGTTCTTTGATATATTTATTAAGGAAAAACTCCACATCTTAAAGTCTTCTTATTATATTATATTATATTATATTATATTATATTATATTATATTATATTATATTATATATAATATATATAATATATTATAGTCGAAGAAGGAGAGGAGGAAGGCGTGTTCGTAAGCAGAGAGAGAAGAGGAAAGGCAAGAGTTTAGGAGTGACAGTAGGGACTTTGAATGTTGGGACCATGACAGGGAAGGGAAGAGAGTTAGTTGATATGATGCAGAGAAGAAAGGTGGATATACTGTGTGTACAGGAGACCAGGTGGAAAGGTAGCAAGGCTAGAAGCTTAGGATCAGGGTTCAAATTGTTTTACCATGGTGTGGATAGGAAAAGAAATGGAGTAGGAGTTATCCTAAAAGAGAAGTTTGTAAGGAATGTTCTAGAGGTGAAGAGAGTATCAGATAGGGTGATGAGTCTGAAGCTGGAAATTGAAGGGATAATGTTCAATGTTGTTAGTGGTTATGCCCCAGAGGTAGGATGTGAGTTAAAAGAGAAGGAGAAATTCTGGAGTGAGTTAGATGAAGTGATGCAGAGCATCCCCAGAGGTGAAAGAGTGGTGATTGGTGCAGACTTCAATGGACGTGTTGGGGAAGGGAACAGAGGTGATGAAAATGTGATGGGCAAGTTTGGTCTTCAGGACAGGAATGTAGAAGGACAGATGGTGGTGGACTTTGCAAAGATGATGGAAATGGCAGTGGTAAATACTTTCTTCCAGAAGAGGCAGGAACATAGGGTGACATATAAGAGTGGAGGCAGAATCACTCAGGTCGACTACATCTTGTGTCGACGTTGTAACCTAAAAGAGATCAGTGACTGCAAAGTGTTGGTAGGGGAGAGTGTAGCCAGACAACACAGAATGGTCGTGTGTAAAATAACCCTGGTGGTGAGAAAGGCGAAGAGGACAAAGGCAGAGCAGAGGACAAAGTGGTGGAAGCTGAGAAAGGAATAATGTTGTGAAGTCTTTAGGGAGGAGTTGAGACAGGCTATGGGTGGTCAGGAGGTGCTTTCAGTTGACTGGACAACTACAGCCAATGTGATCAGGGAGACAGGTAGGAGGGTACTTGGTGTATCATCAGGTAAGGGGAAAGTGGACAAGGAGACTTGGTGGTGGAATGAGGAAGTCCAGGAGTGTATACAGGGAAAGAGGTTAGCTAAGAAGAAGTGGGACACTAAGAGGACTGAAGAGAGTAGACAGGAGTACAGGGAGATGCAGAGTAAGGTGAAGGTAGAGGTGGCAAAGGCCAAACAAAGAACATATGAGGACTTGTATGCTAGGCTAGACAGTAAGGAGGGAGAGGGGGATCTGTACAGGTTGGCAAGGCAGAGAGATAGAGATGTGAAGGATGTGCAGCAGGTTAGAGTGATTAAAGATAGAGATGGAAATGTACTGACAGATGCCAGGAGGGTGATGGGAAGATGGAAGGAGTACTTTAAGGAGTTGATGAATGAGGAAAACGAAAGAGAACAAAGAGTAGAAGAGGTGACTGTTGTGGAACAGGAAGTAGCAAATATTGGTAGAAGTGAGGTGAGAAGGGCGTTGAAGAGGATGAAGAGTGGAAAGGCTGTTGGTCCTGATGACATACCTGTGGAGGTATGGAGAGGTGGCAGTAGAGTTTTTGACAAGTTTGTTTAACAAGATCTTGGAGAGTGAGAGGATTCCAGAGGAATGGAGGAGAAGTGTATTGGTGCCAATTTTTAAGAACAAAGGAGATGTGCAAAGCTGTGGCAATTATAGAGGTATAAAGCTAATGAGCCAGACAATGAAGCTGTGGGAAAGAGTAGTGGAAGCTAGGTTAAGGGCAGAGGTGAGCATTTGTGAGCAGCAATATGGTTTTATGCCTAGAAAGAGTACATCAGATGCAGTATTTGCTTTGAGGATGCTGGCGGAGAAGTACAGAGAAGGTAACAGGGAGTTGCATTGTGTCTTTTTAGATTTAGAGAAAGCGTATGACAGGGTGCCAAGAGAGGAGCTGTGGTATTGTATGAGGAAGTCTGGAGTGGCAGAGAAGTATGTTAGAGTGGTGCAGGACATGTATGAGAGCTGTAAGACAGTGGTAAGATGTGCTGTAGGTGTAACAGAAGAGTTTAAGGTGGAGGTGAGTCTGCATCAAGGATCGGCTCTAAGCCCCTTTTTGTTTGCTCTGGTGATGGACAGGATGACAGATGAGGTAAGACAGGAGTCCCCATGGACTATGATGTTTGCAGATGACATTGTGCTCTGTAGCGAGAGCAGGGAACAGGTAGAGGAAAATTTGGAGAAGTGGAGGTATGCTCTGGAAAGCAGAGGAATGAAGGTTAGCCGCAGCAAGACATACATACAAGGAATACATGTGTGTAAATGAGAGGGACCCAGGAGGATCGGTGAGGCTACAGGGAGCAGAGGTAAAGAAGGTGCAGGATTTTAAGTACTTGGGGTCAACGGTCCAGAGCAACGGAGAGTGTGGAAAGGAGTTGAAGAGGCGGGTACAGGCAAGTTGGAATGGGTGGAGAAAAGTGTCAGGTGTGTTGTGCTGTCAATTAACATCAGCTATTATAGCTGAACTGCCTCCCACCCTACACACTGTATAAATGCAGATCATTTACTGCTTTTTGTTTCACCCAAATGAGGATGGGTTCCCTGTTGAGTCTGGTTCCTCTCAAGGTTTCTTCCTCTTACCATCTCAGGGAGTTTTTCCTTTCCACTGTCGCCCTCGGCTTGCTCACCAGGGACAAACTGACCATTTTGATTCATACAAATTCACATTTCATACAAACCTAAATAATTCTTTTGACTATGTAAAGCTGCTTTGCGGCAATGAAAATTGCTAAAAGCGCTATACAAATAAAATTGAATTGAATTGAATTGAATTGAATTGTGCGATAAAAGAGTATCAGCGAGAATGAAAGGAAAGGTGTACAGGACAGTGGTGAGACCAGCGATGCTCTAGGGCTTAGAGACAGTAAGTTTGGAGGTCTAGACAGAAGGTCTAGAGGAAGACCAAAGAGGAGATTTATGGATGCAGTGAGAGAGGGCATGAAGTTAGTTGGTGTGAGAGAAGAGGATGCAGAGGATAGGGTTAGATGGAGGCAGATGATTCGCTGTGGCGACCCCTGAAAGGGAACAGCCGAAAGACGAAGAAGAAGAATATTATATTATATTATATTATATTATATTATATTATATTATAAATATCTATTAATATTAATCTAATATTAATTACATGTTTAATTTACTCACCTTTGGTAACCAGATTATCCTAGTCAGAGTCGCAGTAGATCCAGAGCCTATGAAAACTGGGTATAAGGTTGATTATGCCCTGCATCAGATGGTTTTCCATCACGGGGCAACATGCACAAACATTTACATACATTTACACCTAGTTTCAATTCATGTTAGTCATAACATGCAGAGAAACTCCACATAGACGTTAACACAATTTCAGGATTAGGATGTCTTTAAGACATTCAATCAGGATTTTTAAAATCTTGTCTGAGTATGTGGGTAGATGTAAAATCTTTGACGCTTGAGTTTTGGCTATAATAGTTTCTCCAGAGACAATGATACATTTCATCACTAAACATAGGCAAGAACCACCTACTCTGACAGAAGGTGTTTTAACATCAGACATGGCATGATAAGGATTAGCAACAAAGCTTTTTCTATAGCCTGTTAGAAAACACACATTTACAATGTTACAAACAAAATTATTTAATCATTTTAAGCAAAACCGATTGAAACCTTCCACATTTTGAAGCTTGTGGCCAGAAAAACAACACACCCTTGCCAATCACTGGGTGGAGACATAAACCATAAATCATAAACCAATAAAGGAGCATGAGTTTTTTTTTTGCAATTTTCATTTTTACCTTTCATATTTTTTGTACAGGGGCAAAGAAATTGATCAGTGCACAAACAAACAATGAAGCAAATAAAAGTAAAACATTTAAGAAATGGATTAAATGTAAACAGCTTTTTTTAAAAAGGTTTCAAGAACAGACATCTTTTATATGGCAGCACTTATAAGGTCCACGTTAACATGTATACTCATAAATAACTTCAGTGATGGCACAAAAACATAGATTCACTCTTAGGCAAGTGGCCATATCCTTAGTGCTGGACTATCATACGTAGACCCATCAGACACAGAAAGGAAATAATTTATGTTACCTTCATTGACCTGCACTATAAATTAAGCCCTGTGTTTTCTAATGATGTGGTAGATATTCTTACTATACTATGAGAAATATAAAATAATTCCTACTTTTAAAAAACAAAATTAAGCTGTTGTAAAGGATACATGCTTCATGATCTTATACTTTTAACCAATATAACTATGTTAAAATGAAATGTCACCCACCAGCTTAAGAACAAGTTTATGAAGAAAATCCCTAGAGATGCTGAAGCTTCCAATGTGTTAATTGGAGAGGTGGATTTCCTAGACAAACCTTTTGTGGCATTTGTCCGTCTTGCTCAAGCCACAACGCTGGGTGGACTCACTGAAGTTCCTGTACCAACCAGGTAAAAATACTGTAGCTTTTATTCTTCCATTTTCTTATTTCAATCTTAAAATCTTATACTCAATACTTTAACTTTTTTTTTTTTTACTAGGTTTCTCTTTGTTTTGCTTGGACCTCAAGGCAAAATCAAGTCCTACACTGAAATTGGCCGAGCCATTGCCACCCTGATGGTTGATGATGTAAGAATAAGTGCATAAATTGTTTCATAGTTCTAAATGACTTGTATATAAAATTGTTTAAAAATTGTATCTAAAAATTGTATATAATAAATTACACAGGGAAATTAAAAATAAATAAAGAGAAGGACAAACCCAATATATGCATTATGTTGTTATTTAGTTGTTTGTTTCTCCAGCTCTTTAGCAGTGTGGCCTATAAGGCCAGACATCGTGAAGACTTGATTGCAGGACTTGATGAGTTTTTAAACGAGGTGACAGTTCTCCCACCAGGAGAGTGGGACCCAAAGATTCGTATTGAGCCACCAAAAAAAGTTCCTTCAGCAGAGATGAGGTATGCAGATGTTAATTATGTGCAATGGACAGGGTGTAATCTGATTTAAATATCTGTAAAAAGGAACCAAAAATTGCAAAAGAGATGGATTAAATGAATTTTCTTTCTATTCTACTATAGAAAGTCAGTGTTTTCACTTAATGAGCTGGGGCAAGCCAATGGAGTAGCAGGAAGTGGAGGAACAGCTGATGACGATGAAGAGATGCCTGTAGCTCATGAACTAGGAGAAGAACTGACCTTTACTGGGAGGTAATGTTTCCAAGGACACTATGAACTATAATCAGATGAGTTTAATATGCATAAGTACAACCACTTTCTAAGGAGATACTGGTACTAAGTTGATTTTTTTTTTTAACTAAACAATTATTGGCACATTCCGGGTTAGGATTAAGCTGCAGTGCTGTATTTATTACATTTCATGCTTTAAATATAGGCCAAAACACATAACCAGCATTTTTTTGAAAAATTATTTTATTTCACGTTGTACTTGTTCCAAAAAACTCTGTTTGTATACTTGTCCGAACATTAGAAATTGGATCAGCGTTCTTTAGTAATGAAAAAAAAAAGAAAGCTCTAACACTGTGTTGTAATTATTTTGCAATGTGTCCTTTAACAGTTTACTTGTTTATTGTAAGTGGTAGTATGAGCTGTAAGGCATTATTTGCTTTGACTTTGTGTATTATGTATATTACAGATTTTGTGGAGGTCTTTGTCTTGACATCAAACGGAAACTACCATGGCTGCTAAGCGACTTCTGTGACGGCTTTCACATCCAGTCTATCTCAGCTGTGCTCTTCATTTACCTGGGATGCATCACTAATGCCATCACATTTGGAGGACTCTTGGGAGATGCCACCGACAACTACCAAGTACCATTATTTATTTGAAAGCAATACAAAGCTCAGTCTTGTTTTTCTCCACACTTGCACTTACATAACTAATAATTGATCCACTTATTGTACCTTAAAAGTTCCCAAATACCAAGGGTGGATACGTATGGCTTTTTATAACATTTTATGAGACTTTTGCTCATTCGAATATCCTTAGTGTTTTAGCAATACAGTTACTTTTGGGAAAGATGACTTTCAGTTGGTGTGAAAAGATCCTAGGTTTTTTGGTAGCACCTACAATAAGCATAGTCTTTGTTTTGTTTTTTGTTTTTTTATAACAGAATATGAAAACGAGTTTAAAGAATATAGTATTTGTATCATTATAGAACCTGTTCTCCCTGACTAGTGCAAACATTAGGAGAAAATGTACACTGCCGCTCAACGTTTGGGATCACTTGGAAATTGTATTGTTTTCCAAGGAAGCACACGCAAAATTAGTCCAAAATTTAGCAAAAGAACAAGACGGATGTCTTGATGGATGATGGAAATAATGAATGAGTTCTTCAAACTTTGCCTTTATCAAAAAAAAAAGCAGGTGACTAGTCTATTTGCTGAGACTACGACAGGTACAGTCTTAGGCAATCTTAAAAGGTTGAACAGGATTGTAAAAAATACAATCTTAAGTTTACTTTGTAACTGACAGCAGTTTGATGTATACCCTTTGAGTTTGTCCAATCTTTGAAGTACCAAATCTTTGGGTTTCTGTTCAGGGTGTATCTGAACATATAGTTTCACAAGACCCTTCTGAGAGGTGTTAGGGCAATGCAGCAAAATAATGGGCTAAGCTCATCCTCCTTAAAAATGCCTTACCTGATCTTGATTTCTTCATAGACAGTCAAATTTTTTTATAAGACTGACATGAAGTTGGGTCTGCATGAAGTTGGGTCTGCATGTGACCATGCATGAAGAGATGAATCTTAGAACATTCGGGTAGTTCCTGTGCAGCATAAGGACACGATGGAGTCGGGAATGAGGGACAGAGTCAAAAGCTTTTTTGTAGTCAAGCCATCCCACTGATAGTTGATGTTTCTTTCTTACTTGCCGCGCTAAGATATTTTTAGTTACACCAACTCCTTGTAGCACAAAATACACTTGCGACACTTTTTTTTTTCTGATGCTAGCAAATTCTGTTCCATTAGATTCTTAAACATCTTGTAACCTCCTGTTTAATATGGTCCAGCTCTGCGCTTGAGAGGGTTGGAGAGTTGTATTGGCTACAGACATGCTGCTCACTGAGCATGCTGTCTGGGAACATTCCCTGTATCAATCTTGCCTGCATTCTTGGCCTGAATCCCTCTATTTCAGTCTCTCCTTTTGTGCTTTTATAGTACCCACACATGATGGAGATATTTATTTTTTTGTCCACTTCATGCACTGGCATTGATACCTTGGAGAAGAGGAGGGCCCTAAACTTGCCAGGGTCTGCAAACTGCAGGTGGGATACCTGACCTTAAAGTTTTGGTAGCCATTAGTGGTATAGTCTCACACCTCCTCTGTTGGCCAAAGAGAGGTTTATTACTTTCCACTGGTAAAGTATACAGGTAATATATTTAACACAGTATCAGCTGTGGGGTCTTGTGGAGACCCATTGCCTACATCACGATTTCCTAATCTTCTACTCAGTTTAGTTCTTTCTCTGGTATTACAAGTAATGAACGTCAGCCAAAATAAACCCCACATACCATGACAAGCTATTGGAAAAAGGCATGTCCCCATGCACATACAAGCAAGCACCACTGCTGGGGGCATTGCTTGCCCCTTTTCAGCTGCAGCCAGTTATTATAGAACTACCCACACATGCAGAGAGTTATAGGAAAGGACGTTAGGGGAGTTGTTGTTGATTATTATTATTATTATTATTATTATTATTATGTCCTCAGGGTGTGATGGAGAGCTTTATTGGCACAGCTCTATCAGGAATCGTCTTTTGTGTTTTTGGTGGCCAACCCCTAATTATCCTGAGTTCCACAGGACCAATACTGGTCTTTGAAAAGCTGCTCTATGACTTTTGCAAGTGAGTGCACAAGGCTGTTAGACATACCACAACTTCATATTTGTTGCAGTACTTAATTGATGCAAATCTACTAATTAATATGAACTGTATTTTCCATTTGTCTGTAACAGGATATTAGATATAAATGAAGACAAACAGCCATTATGTCCCTTAGTAAAAAAGATTTATGACTTATTTGCTTTCCACAAACAGGACTAATGACATTGATTACATGGAGCTGCGCTTGTGGATCGGACTGCACTCCTGCCTTCAGTGTCTCATCCTGGTGGCCTCAGATGCTAGCTACATTATCAAATACATGACACGTTTCACTGAGGAGGGCTTCTCCAGCCTCATTTCTTTTATCTTTATCTCTGATGCTATAAAGAAGATGGTGGGAGCCTTTCAGTACTACCCTATTAACATGAACTTTAAGCCTGACTACATCACCACATACAAATGTGAATGTTTGGCTCCAGACCAAGGTGAGCATCACTGAAGTTTAAATCACTTTCTGCTTGTCATGTAGAATCCTTGGAGTGATATATACAGTAGTTACATGCAAAAGGCATCCAGGGTTTTTATTCAGTGCAAACTTTGTTATACATATTTATTTCATGGCTGCACAAATTGTACCTGAGACTATATTTTAAGCAAATGATTGTCACACCATTTCTTTCTTAAATTTTTTTTAAACATAAAAACGTTTAATTCCCGCCTCTGGTGTGTGCATGGAGTTTGCTTGTTCTTCCTGTGCTTGGTGGGTTTCCTACCGGTACTCCGGTTTCCTCCCACAGTCCAAAGACATGCAGATTAGTCTAATAGGCCCAAATTGCCCATTGTTTGTGAATGAGCGTGTGAGTCACAATGTGTGTGTGCACTGCGATGGTTTGGCACCCCATTTAAGGTGTAATCCAAGGTGTAATCCGCCTTGTGACCTACAGTAAGTCTCCTGGGATAGGCTTCAGGTCCCCCGCAACCCTGTATACAAGACAAAGTGGTATAGTCGATAAGTGAGTAGAATTATTTCCTTAAAGACATCCTTGCTGTGCAGCAGTCATTTGTAAGTGCCTAAGACTTTTGCACAATACTGTACATGGGTAATGAAGACATTGCGTTCTTAACTTATTTCTATACTTTTTTTTTTGATAATAGGTACTTCAATGGTTTTCAATTCATCTGTTCTACTTGGTTTAGACAACTTTACTGAATACTCATTGGTAAGAGAAAACTGGAAAACCATTTGTAATGGTTGTTTTTTGCTGCAAATGTATGTTATGAAAAATTTTAACATGTACTGTAATTTCTTTACCTACCATCATTTTTCTTATTTATTCAGTGTACTATATGTGCTTTACTTTACACATAGTACAACTTTACAGTTCTGGACTGGACAGAGTTGAGCAAATACGAGTGTTTAAAATATGGTGGATCTCTGGTGGGGAAATCCTGCAAGTATGTTCCTGACCTGGCTCTCATGTCCTTCATCCTGTTTTTCGGCACCTATTCAATGACTATTTCCCTCAAGAAGTTTAAGTCCAGCCGCTACTTCCCTACCAAGGTTTGAATGAGCCAACAACATATTGTAAAATAAGAAAATGATCTAAAATTTGTCACTTTACCCTTTTTTCCTATTTACCCTCAAACCTGCTGAATCTTGTGAAAGTATTAAAATAAAAGTAAACTATATTGCACTTTTCAAAATATGTTATATACAAAAATGACCTGAGATCCATTTTTAAATAGTAAAAAAGCATGTGGGTTATTACTTGATGAACTGTGAAACTCTATTTGGACGTTAATTATATTAGGGGAACATAAAACCTATTTTAAAATATATTTTCCTGATCATCATATTTATACCATTTTTTATGTTTACCTTTTCTACCCCTTAAATCTCAACCTCATCCCTCAGTGGCGTACCTTGATTGCAGATTTTGCCATTATTATATCCATTATGGTCTTCTGTGCCCTGGATCACCTGATGTCCCTGGAAACTCCCAAACTGCATGTGCCCACTGAGATCAAGGTCTCATCCTTACGTGTCTTACGTGTCTCATCCTTGCTATACCCTTAAAGAAGAGATTTTCTTTACTCACACTTCCTCTTTTTAAATAAATTTGAAATCTAATCAAGTTGATAATCGACTGCAGCAGTTTTAGAATATTATGTGTTTCAAATGCTTTTTTCTGCTCCTACTTCAGCTCTTTGTATACGGTTGTATGTCTACTATTTATATGTCTTTCTTATTCTTTTCTGTAAACGTGTAGCTTCGAAAACTCATCACTGATTTTGCCATCTTCACATCAATCATGACTTTTGTTGGTCTTGATATTTTAATCGGGCTTGAAACACCTAAACTTATTGTGCCTACAGAGTTTAAGGTATGATCCTGATGATATGAAGTCATGCATTTTAGTCAAGGACTATTATTACTATAAAAATTTCCATTATATTTAATGCACATTGTTTTCATTGCTGTGTCTGTATATAGCTTGGTTTCTAAATGCAGTTTAAAATAGTCCTTAAATGAATTGCATGTCAAAAAGCATGGGTTAACATTAATGTCAGGGGAAAAAAATTCTCTCTTAACTATGATTTTTTTTGAATCGCAACTTATTTGTGATTACTTGTCATTTGTGTCCATCTGTTTAACTATAGCCTACTCGGCCAGATCGTGGTTGGTTGGTCATGCCAATTGGAAAGAACCCCTGGTGGATGTATTTGGCTAGTTTTGCACCTGCTCTTCTTGTTACTATCCTTATTTTTATGGATCAGCAGATCACTGCTGTTATTGTAAACCGCAAGGAGAACAAACTTAAGGTACACTATGTTAAAAATCTATCTCTCATACAAATTGGTGATATAGATTTAGATAAATAGTATGGCTAAGAAATTATGACCTTTTATATGTACACTATATGGACAAATGATGTTGTATTTAAATACAATTAAAAACAGCTGCCACTCTTCTTGGATGACTGTCCACAAAATTTTGTGGGAATTCGGACCCATTCATTTTGCTGAACAGGTCAGACACTGAAGTTGGACGAGGCCTGGCTCGCAATCTCCATTCCAATTCATCCCAAAGGTGCTGGTGGGGTTGAGTACAGGGCTCTGTGTAAACTCATTAGAAAAAGGGCCTTTTCCAAACTGATGCCGCAAAGTTGGAAGCATAGTATTTTCAAGATTGCCGTTCACTAGAGATAAGGGGCCTGATTGAAACACCTGAGTTCAATAATTAAATACTTTTGTCCATATAGTGTATATTTTGCCCTTATCACTGCATTTCATGCAACATTATATACCAAAGCTTAATGTATCTTAACTCAGTGTAATTAAAGAGTGGTACATACCAAAAGTACATGGTGCATTTATTTGTAACATATTTTACCAATTTTTTACATGTTGGACTTGAGCAGAAAGGAAGTGGCTACCATTTAGACATGTTTTGGGTGGGAATCCTCATGGCTGTCTGCTCTTTCCTCTGCTTACCATGGTATGTAGCAGCTACAGTCATCTCCATTGCTCACATAGATTCTCTTAAGATGGAGAGTGAGTGTAGTGCTCCAGGGGAACAGCCACAGTTTCTTGGAGTACGGTAAGTCAATAATAAATTAGTATTACAATTATAATAAAATGATAATATATTACAAGTAATATATTATTTAATTGTTAAAATTAAAACATTATTTTCATTATTTATTTATTTATTAAATACATCTACCTAAATTTTTTCCTCATTTATCACAGAGAGCAGAGGTTGACCGGTATCCTTGTTTTTGTTCTCACTGGAGTTTCCATTTTCCTTGCTCCCATACTGCAGGTGAGTCTCATAAACATAAGTTAGTTTACTTAAGAAAGAACCATGGTCTATGCATCTGGTTCATCATGTCATAATGTGAATTTCCTTATAATTACTTCTCTGATTTGCATCTTCTCTGGTTTGTGTATTTAGACATACATACAATGCCCAGGCAAAAAAAAAAAAAGTCAAACACTAAAATATATCTTTGGACTGCATTTTGCTTTTATTATGGCACTTTTGCTTTCACTGTGGCATAATTTCGATAAGCTTCTGTCACAACATGTTACAATGACACAACATTTATTTTTTTAATCCCAAACATTCTCAATGTTGTAAATCTGGACTCATTAGACAATAAGTGGTCCACAATCCATCAGCAGCATGGTGGCAGTGATTAGCACTGTCACCTTGCACCTCCCGGTCCTGGGTTCAATTCTCCTGTGCGCAAGGAGTTTGCATGTTCTTCCCATGTTTGGTTGGTTTTCTCCCACATTCCAAAGACATGCAGATTAGGCTATTAGGCATTCCCAAAAATTGCCCATATTGTGTGAATGTTGACCGGAGGTCCTTCCACAGTTGTACAAAATGAGAATAAATACAATGGTCACCATTGGCCGCCATGGTCCCTAGTTGGACTACAGAGGTTCTTGGATGGATGGATGGATGGATGGATGGATGGATGGCCAGTCCATTATTTATGCTTCATAGCAAATTGAAGCCTTGTTGCCAGATGAATTAATGACTGCAGTAATTATCCAATGGAAGGTGCTTACCTATTTGTTGTTGTTGTTTTTTTCTTCTTTTTTTGCGGGCAGCGTGTGTTTAACCAATCTGCCTTTTTCTAGTACATTCCAATGCCAGTTCTTTATGGCGTGTTCCTGTACATGGGTGTAGCATCTCTTAGTGGCATTCAGGTACTCTCTTTCTCACACACACATGTCATGTCTACCCATAAACCAAACTGTATCCTTAATCTCCCTTTTTCATTCTTAAATAAAAATGCTTGTAAAATGCCTTTTAAACTCATCCAGACCAGTCAAATGTCTGCAAAAAAGTCAAAACTGTCAGAAATTCTTACTTTTGTGGGAATACCAGCACCTAGCCCTCTACCCTGACCACACATACACTTTGCTGTTCTTTTCTACAGAATATTTAGATGAGTTTTTAGATTACACTTCCTCTGTGTTAATGTAAAGGAGCTTTATTATGTTGTTTAGTTTTGGGAGAGGATCAAGCTAATCCTGATGCCTGCCAAACATCAGCCAGACTTTGTTTTCCTCCGCCATGTGCCTCTGCGCCGGGTGCATCTCTTCACCTTAGTCCAGATTACTTGTCTGGCTGTGCTCTGGATCCTCAAGTCTACTGTGGCAGCAATTATTTTCCCTGTCATGGTAAGGTCTATGCTTTTTGTGTCCTCCAGATTCCTTTATTACTTTTTATTATTATTAATTGTAGAAAGGAGAGAGAGAGAGAGAGAGAGAGAGAGAGACTGTTCAACTGGTTGGCCAGTTTAATATTTAAATCTCTTATTAAAATAAAGGAGCTTCAGATGAACTTGTTATTGATTTCCAGATCCTGGGACTGATGGTAATCAGAAAGATGCTTGACCTTGTCTTCTCGCAACATGACCTGGCTTGGCTGGATGACATCCTCCCAGAGAAGGACAAAAAGAAAAAGGAGGATGAGAAAAAGAAGAAAGAGAGAAAGAAAGCCAAAAGGAGCAAACATGACAGTGATGAAGAGGTTGGTGAACAAATAACTCCTGCTACACACACACACATTAACATGCTAACCCACTCTGTGTAAATATTTTGTAATTAATACTTGGCATTCATCACTTCTTTTTACAGTGTTGCTAAAGAAGCACTGTGAATCTTTTACTGCAGTCTGTATGTGATTTATCTAATCTTCACTTCCCTTATACCAGCCCCAGCATGGCATTTGATTATTGTGGCCTCCATATGTACTCTCTGAATGTTCTATGTTTAATTTAGCATGTAAAATTCGTTGAATGGCAGTAGATTGTAGTATCTGCATCTCTCCCAGTTGAAATGTCCCAGTGATAACCTTCCCTCAGTGAAGATCCCAAAGGAGCTGTCAGAATGTCCATCATCCTCCCTTGACCCTCCTGACACACACCCTGCTTCATCTAACTGTGAGTGAAGCTTATAGTTCCTTCTCCTGATGTCAAAAGTGACTATTATATGTTTCATATGATATATAAATGCTTTGATCATTAGTACTGAAATAATAATAGTAATAATAATAAAATCTATTCATTTTAGAGATTAATTCGGTTTGATATGAGAAAGCTGTCCTAAGTACACAGCCTGGCCAAAAAATCTTCACATTTAATTTGAATGATGTTTTAACTGCAACAGTTATTTTAAGCCTAACTTAAATTAGATGCAGTATGTAGCTTCTAATTTCTTATACAACCATGTCAAAACCTTTAATCAGTGGTCATGAACAAAACTTGTTACTGTGTTTCTTAAGAGTCCCATCTGAAGAGTGACAATAGAGATTGCTGGCATTTGGTTAAAAATGCTACAGCAAATTATTAAAACCTTAAAAAATAAAGTGTCCTATTCCAGAGCACAGTGTGTTTTAGGGTAGGAAACACATGAAGCGGTGCAATCATTACACATAATGCCCACATTACAAACTAAGAAGGCAGAAACGAGGTAAGTGAGGGGGTATTCGGGCAAGGTTGAGTATGGCCCACCCAGGGTTAGTGCCCAGCATTTTTTTCCCGTAAATGCCCCTTCTTTTATTAACAAGATGGATGACGACAAATTGCAGATTATTAATAAATATATGGACAGCCATGTCATAATATAAATGGAGACGTGGCTCCATGAGAATATCCCAGATGCAGTCGTGGAGCTAGCAGGCTATGCCAACTACTAAGCAGACCACAGTTTTGACTCGGGTAGGATAAGAAACGGGGTAGTGTGTGGTTACATGAAGACCATCTTTTGTAACAACACTGCTGTCATCATCAAACTTTTTTGTCAAAATCAAGCCTTCTAATTTGCCAAGGGATTTTTTTTGCAGTCTTCATTGTGTTTGTATATGTACACCCACAAGCTAATGCTAAGCTAGCCATGGTTTAACTGCATGATGCCATTAGCACACAGCAAAACAGCCACCTGGAGACAGTTTTTATTGTAGCAAGGGTTATCAACCACCCTAATATTAAGTCTGTTTTACCTGAATTTTACAAAAATGTTTACATTGGATGAAAAAGTGGAGATATACTAGAGCCGGTGTACGCAAATATACCTGAAGCCTGTAAGAGACGTTTGTCCCATCATAATTTCTTAATTTTTTGGGCTCCATAATAATTCAATTCAATTCAATTTTATTTGTATAGCGCTTTTAACAATTGGCATTGTCCCAAAGCAGCTTTACACAATCAAAATAATTATTTAAGTTTGTATGGAATGTGAGTTTGTATGAATCAAAATGGTCAGATAGTCCTTAATGAAAAAGCCGAGGGTGACAGTGGCAAGGAAAAACTCCCTGAGATGGTAATAGGAAGAAACCTTGAGAGGAACCAGACTCAACAGGGAACCCATCCTCATCTTGGTGAAACAGAGAGCAGGAATTGATCTGCATTCATACTGTGTGTTAGTTGGCAGGCAGTTCAGCATAACAGTTGATGTTAATTGATGTTAATATGGAGTCCAGTAGTTATTGAAAACTCAGGTAGACATGTATGAACTATCGAACTGTCAAGTCCTCAGAGAAACAGCTGCCAACACCAGTCGAGGCCAGAACCGTCTTCTAGGTAGCGAGAACCATCCCCAAACACGAGGCGCATCCCAAAGAGACACACGGGGCATCCATGCGACGAGATCTCCAACCAGAAGCGGGGCACCAGGATGGGTCAGTCAGGTCCGGGGGGGCAGAGGGAGTCTGGATCACTGGCAGCTCAGGAACGACATGAATAGCTCGACAGAGAGAGGGAAAGAGAGAGAGGGGAAGAGAGGGAAGAGAAGGAACGGGAGAGAGAGCAGAAGAGGAGAGATAACAGTTAGAATACAAACCTGTTATCAGTAGATCTAAGCCTCAGAAAAAGACAGCAGGTCACAGTGACCTGGTGCTGAATGAATACAGGACACATGGCAGGAACAGAAACAGATGACCACTAGGAGTATAGGCAGATAGACCGAAACAAAATCCAAATACTAGCTAAAATTCACAGGCGGGCAGATTTGTTAATTTATCAACAAGGAACAGGCTGAGAACTGGTCAAACAGGCAAAGTCAGAATTACAGGCAAATTCAGAGAACAGGATGAGAACTACTGAGCCCAAACACTTTGAACAAACAATTTGGAGTGGATTGGTCAAATTAGTGTACTGCAGCTTAGAGGCGAAAAGGGTGGGTAAACTATTAAAGGAGGAATGGTTCTGTCTAACAGTCAAGGCAAGTGGCACAAACCGAATGTTCTCCATTAGGGGCAATTGCAGCATAGCTGTGATTGGGATAAGCAATGGTGAAACAGAGCAGAGCATGTTTCAGGTGTTTCAAGAAGAACACAAAATAGATATCATCAAGAGAAAGAAAGATTATATGGATGTACTAAAGCAGCATCTCAAGACATCAGACAGAAAGTTAAAGCTTGATCACAAATGGGTCCATCAAATTAACAATGACCCCAGGCGTACTTTCAAAGTACGAACTTTGAAAAACAACATGTGTGACACGTATAAAGTGATCAGAAACAGATCTTATTAATATCTCTTTCTATTACTGCATATGCACAACACACATTACCAGTGAATCATTATCATGTATTCTGGCTTAACACTCACACTTGGATTAGTGATTGAAAAAAAATTTCCTTCCTGCTTCACACTGGTCAATAGACAATATAAAATAAAGCTTATCACGTCTGATATGTCAAGGTGCGACCGCCAATTTATATTTAGTCTTTTTTAAAGTTCCTGTTTGATGTCAAAAAAAAAAATTGCCATGTTTTTCCTGCTGATGAAGAACTTATTATATACTGTATTTATTTATCTTTTCTTCTAATTTATTCATTCACAAATCTGTTAAATGTGTTTTAACTCCTGTTCACTGTTCCTTAGCATCACTCTGCGTATGAAGATATCCTGCCCTCCATCTCCAGCTCGGCCTGCACTCCATTTAGCCATTTATCTTTAGGTGGAGCCCAGTGGACCAAGATTTACCAGCAGCAGTGTGAGATTAGCAGTGAGACCACATTGCAGTGAAATAAGAATCTTTTTTGTTGTTTTGGTGAAATGTTTATTAAAGGTGAAATAATGCCTTAGTTTGGCTAATAAATGTAGAATTATTTTCATCCTTAGCTAACATGTACAATTTTATGGACAGCTGTGTTTGTTCGCAGCTCTTAAATCACAGGTTGTATGAAATGCACAACTGAGCTCAGAAATCTATGATAGTAGAACAGCTACTACATAAAAAAATTTAGTCATGTGTTAAATTCAACTGTAGGCCTTGGTGATGCTTTAAAATAAAAGCAAATAATTAAAACACCCCTAAGCAATACAGATCTTCAGTCAACCCTGGATTTAATAATAATAATTATTCTAATTATAACAATAATAAATACTGTACTATAGTTTAAGAGTGTTAGTTGTTTATACTAGTCCCTTGAATAAATGTACTGTATGAAAATGCAACCAGTTGTTACTGTAAGTCCTGCAATGCTATCAATAAAGATGTGTGTGTATATATATATATATATATATATATATATATATATATATATATATATATATATATATATAAAATCCACTCAGAGTACATTCATGTTGAAATATTATTGTACATGTACACAGACAAACATTTACATAGTTCTTACAGCTGTTCATCTTAACATACCAGATTTCAATAATCTTTTAAGGTTGTTAATTGTCACAGATATTAAGATGTGTTGATGTGTGAACAATAAGATAACTATATGCTACTTTGGCAGTCTGAGTATAAGTACTTCCATTTTGGTACTTGCTGATACCAGGTACTGATACAGATTCTTATTCATCTATTGTGCATTTAAACTGGGGAGATCAAATATTGGTGTTAAAGCTTATGGGAGAAATGTGCTTTGCACAAAGTTGAGCAGCTTTGGAAGTACTTGCCTTTCTTTTTTTCTTTATGGTAAGGAAAAAAACTTGAATTATAATAATTATTATTTATTCATTAATTTATATAATTTTTATTATGTAAACAGAGACTTTACTATCACATCAAACAGCCAAGGCACACAAACCAAACGAAAAACAGATTACAGATTTTTTTTCCTTCTACTTTTTTTTCTGTTTTTTATTATAATTATTATTATTATTATTATTATTATTATTATCTGATCATTCTAATCAAAGGTAAATACATTTTATTGGGCAGGAATTTAGCTTGAAGAGGAGAGGGCACAAGCTGACCTGATTGTGTATTATTGCCCTATTGGGTGAGCAAAGTCCTTGCCATCACCAAGTTTCTAGAAAAACTGCAGCAGGTTTTTGAATAGCTAAATAAGTCAATGTCTGCTTTCCTTCTATGATAGAAATAAAATTTTCTGCGGTACTCAATGTAACTTCCCTAGTCAGTAGATCCACTAGTAGGTTGAGCAGTGGATCAATGTGGGCTAGTTTGTGCCATAGCATTGGGTTAGATTATTTATAACCAATGTGCTTTAACTATATGTAATTTTTGGAACTTGGGACTATTTTCTTAGTAAGTAGGGCTTTATGTAAAGTGAATCAAATCCCAATGAAAGCATGAGTTTGATATATATTTTGTTAAAGGTCAACCAAAATATTATTGATACTAAATTTGCATACTTAAATAACCACAAACACAACTACAGGCTGATTGTGTATAACCCAAACCATTTTATTTTATTTTATTTTTATTTTTTTTGCTTTTTGCACATTTGTGCTTTTTAAAAGCCTTTGGACTCATAGAAAATATGCACAAAAAATTTGCTATTGAATGACTGTTGAACTCAGCTGAATGGACAATAGAAAAGTGCAGATCTGTCAGTTGCCCTGGATGTATGTGCTTTGTTGAAAATTGGAAAGTGGAAAAATTTCTATTCTATATGCGCCTACAATGTGTGCCATGGTTTCGGTATAGCTGATGACTTCTGCTTGAAAACTTGGACTTGAAACTAATGGAAAAAAGTAGATTAAAGCCAAAGAGAAAGAATATATTCAAAGTACTATAGCTTTGTAAACATAAATTTTTCTTTTACATTTTCTTCAGCAAAAAAAAGTTTTTGTTAATTTCCTGTTAAAATTAATTTCTTTTGTTTTGATTAATTTTGATTAATTTTGTTAATTGATTAATTTCTTTAAAATAGTGCATATATGCTCATTTACACACTATAGGCAATTAGGGAATGCCAATCAGCCTAATTTGCATGTGTTTAGTTAGACTGTGGGAGAAAACTGGAGTAACCACAGAAAACCCACCAAGCACAGACCCTGGAGGTTCAAGGCAACAGCCACTAAGCCACTATATGCCACCTAAATCCCATTTCAGTGGTTTGAAAAATGTGAAAGGTGGTTTCGAAAAGATGTCGATGTTACCTGCTCAAGTGTTCATAGCTGCCACAATGATTCGGCAGCCTTTACTTCTGCCTGTTTTATGCGCCGTTGCTGTAGACGCTCTGCAGTCTGATCCAGGGTTTCAGTAGTCATTTTCGCCACAGATGAGCTGCCTACCATTACCGTTGGTAAGGTATGCCTGTAACACGCCCATAGTATGACGCAACAGCTGATAATTCCCTGTAACTGCTGATAATTGCAAACAAATTTGTTTTATACAGTATGTAGATGTCAACAATGTTAGATGTGTATCAACATTCTCAGGTAGGAATGTTTGGTGTTTATTTTTGTTTTTTTGTAAATTGTTACCACAATAGGCTGCTAATTGTTACCACAATAGGCCCACTTGGTTCCCCTTAGTCTAGGTGGTGTAGTAGTTAGCACTGTTGCCTTGCACCTCCAGGGTCCGCGTTCGATTTCCGGCCAGGCTCAATTCCCGTCTCTGTGTGCATGGAGTGTGCATCCCCCTGTGCTTGGTGGGTTTCCTCCGAGTACTCCCACAGTCCAAAGACATGTAGGTTAGGTTAATTGGTGTTCCCAAATTGCCTGTAGTGTTTGAATGGGCGTGTGAGAGTAATTTTTTTTTTTTCAAATTAAAAACGTTTTCTCCCAGTTCTCAAGAATGACTGAACCTTGCTTATAACTTACAAGCAATGTATATTCACATTTGAGACAGTCTGAGACATAATACATTCAAATCTACTTTTTTTTTTTTTACAAAAAAAATCTTCATTTACTCATTTTCATGGAAAAACTAACAAAATAAACAAATTGTGTATTTTTTATGCCTGAATGAACTCCTTAAACAAATTAACCTTAAATTTGTTAGTGACAACACAAAAAGACACAATTATGTAATAACAATATGATTTTGTAAAAGCTACATAATTGTTTGGAAAATATCTGCCGTGGTGTTTCCAACCCTTCAAAGCATTTTGAAGGATTCTGATATATGAAAGAAAGAAAAGAAATGTATAGTACAATCTAATGATAGCAACTGATGTCTTTTTCACTAATGCTATCCAATGATGTAAACATTAAAGCACTTTTTGTAAGTCGCTCTGGATAAGAGCGTCTGCCAAATGCCTAAATGTAAATGTAATGCCCAAAAATGACAAATATTTTACACACTTTTGAACCCTTATGAATTTCTCACACCAGCAGTAGTTGGCATGGTGGTGTAGTGGTTAGCACTGTTTCCTTGCACCTCCAGGTTCTGTGTTCGATTCCTGGCCAGACTCAATTCCCGTCTCTGTGTGCATGGAGTTTGCATTGGTGGGTTTCCTCCGGGTGATCTGGTTTCCTCCCACAGTCCAAAGATATGCAGGTTAGACTAATTGGTGTTCCCAAATTGCCCGTAGTGTGTGAGTGTATGTGTGCCCTGTGATGGATGGCACCCTGTCCAGGATGTACCCCGCTTAGTGCCCAAAGTCTCCTGGGATAGGCTCTAGGCCCCTGTGACCCTGAATACAGGACAAAGGACAGACGTTGATTGAGTGAGTGGGATATCAGATGTCATGCACCCTAACAAGGTTCCCAAGGCTTTTGGAAGAGAAACAGGCCCACAGCACCACCTCCTTCACCATACTTCACAGTGGGCATCGGGTGCTTTTCTGCATACTCATCTTTTGTTTTATGCCTGACCCAGGCAGTGTTTGTTGCAAAAATGCAACAAACAGCACACAGTCTCAGTTGAAGTCTCAGTAAACTCCAGACATTTAGGTTTGTGATTGTAGGTGAGAAAAGGCTTTTTCCTTGCATGCATCCCAAACAACTTGTTGGCATGTAGATAGCGTCTGATGGTTGTTATGGAGACTTTGTTACCCCAAGATGCCTCTTTTTGAGTAAGGTTTGGAGATCTTTTTTTTTTTTACTTCTCTTACCATCCTCCTCACTGGGCGTGGTGTTTGTCACTGTTCCATTTTTTTTTTTTTTTACTTTTTAACGATTCTTTTAACTGAGGGTCATCGCCTTGCACCTCCAGGGTCCGGGTTCGATTCCCACTTCGGTTCTGTATGCGTAAGGTTCTCCCTATGCTTGGTGGGTTTCCTCCGAGTACTCCGGTTTCCTTCCACAGTCCAAAGACATGCAGATTAGTCTAATTGGCATTCACAATTTGCCCGTATTTTGTGTTTGTGTGTATGTGTGTGTGGGCGTACCCCACCATGGATTCACACCCCTTTGAGGGTGTAGCCCACCTCGTTCTCCAGGACCCCCACGACCCTGTATACAGGATGAAGTGGGAGAGATGGTGAGTGGGTGAATGAAATGCTCTGGAATTGCATTTCTATGTATAGTGTCTGCATACATAGAGAGCTGTATCTTAACACAAAAGTACATTTCCTTGAATGTGAACTCAGTACCCCTGCCACAGCAAATCTGCCACCTCCCCGAGTTCACGAACATGACTTTCGAATTGAGACTTTCTTTGGCTTTTCCTGGTCGGTTGCCGGAAATTACGAGTTACAATCTCTAGTTGAACGCAGCATTAACAACCCACGAGTGATTACATCTTAACTACGTCACTTGGCGCGCCTCCCGCGCTCTTATTGGACAAGAATTCCATTTCCGGTTGATGGAACAGCAATCCTTGATGGTGGAGTAGCGATGGGGGAAATATATGGGTTCACGAGCAAATTCAGTTCCTATTCGATGACACAGCTAAACGAATTACTGGAGGACGATGAGAAGCTCAGTGAAATTGTTAAGGAGCTGGACGAGGTAAGAGATCGCTGGGGACAAAAACAACCGCCGGAGTCTCTGGCTGGCGAATCTCCTCTCCTTTGTCACGTAATTATCTCGCTACAAACAGCTTGGCGTCTTTTAGTGTCGTCTATATTCGCTATTGTTTAACAGCACGTTAAGAGTGTTGGCAGGAGTCGTGAAAGTAATGAAGCACAGATTGGAGCTTCTTCTGGGTCTTAAAACTCGCTTCTGTTATGTAATGCGATGGCAGGACAAGACGACTTTTGTATTGTCCTGTAGAGACAAGCGTCTCAAAGTGGGATGACTGACTGTATTACAAAACAAACAATGATTCTACTGTGAAATAGTGTGTTATTATTATTACTACTACTACTAGTGGTTATTATTCAGTTGTCGTACATGTCAGCTGGTTACGTTAAATACGAGGGTAAGAACTAAGTTAATGTCGAAAAACCAACTGTTTATTATGTAACTCTGCAAGGTGCTAGGGAGGGGGGCGGGGTGCTGGGGTCTCCTCACACACACACACACACACACATTTAATATTATAATTGCGATTCTATAAATATCACGGTTTCATAAAAAACAGCCGAAATACCAACAACAGCCCCTGTAACATTAGACCATTGTTCAACTACAGCAGCCAAGTCCCCATAACATTAACATTCAAATTTTATTTGTCACATACACAGTACGATATGCAGTGAAATGCTTAGACAACTGCTCGTGACCTAAGAATAAAAGAATAGGAAATAAATATGAAAATTAAAATAAAGGGTAAGTTTAACTAGGGAAGAATAAAATAAAAATATACAAATGAAAGTTAAAAATAAAATAAATGTACACAAAAATACACAATATAGAAAATATATGGAGAATATATGAAAAAATGTAAAACAATAAGAGCAGCCGAATAAATGATAATAAAAGAATAGTAATGTCCATGGTTGTGCAATCCACCATTTTGGCAACGTTTTTCATTTAAAAGCTAAGTGCAGCATTTAAACAATACAAACCTACTTCAAGGTTATTCAAGATTATTTAACATTTGTAATTAAAACAAACTTGGCAAATAACTTGCTAATTCACTCAGAGTTTGAAGAAAAAGACTAATTAGAGGCTTTTAACACACATGGCTTTTGGAAATTTAATGCCATAAAATGTGTTTCTGCTGCGCCACTTGTCAGCTTCTGCACTCAGTACAAAATAATTTTATCTGAGGCTGATCGGCCAATCACCGGTCATGGCCAATTAAACTATAAACCAGCAGATTGTGGTCCCTCACTGATCGACTGATTCATTTCTAATATAAACGTAAAAATGTTGGAGTCAGTGTGGCAATACGTGAATCTCCACAAAAAAAAAATCACAATTCATAACTGAATCGACCCCCTCCCCTCCTCTAATGCATACATTTTTTACAAAAGATGCACACACAGTCTCGCTTTTGCCAGCTTTTAAGTTATTTTCCAGCTTCTTTAAATTTAAGCTTGTGGCATTTAGCAGATGCCCTGATCTAGAGTGACTTTCAGAAGTGTCTTGTATTAGTTAAGATTTTTATTTTTTAAGTTTTCCAGTATTACACAATGTCTGCGTAAAGTGCAATCATATTTAAGGTTTAACATACCAAAATTATATCGATCACTGCACTCGTATGATAGTGGTACATTGGGCATTAAATAAAACAAAAAAGTGCATGAGTAGTGTCATCTAACATTTACCCTAGCACAAGCAAGACCGCACAGCCCAATGTCATGTGCTCCTGATCTTCCTTTTCCATTCAGATGCAGGAGATGCAGCAGACTAAAGAGATGACCATCGCCAGTAACCGCAGTCTTGCAGAGCAGAACTTCAGCCTCCAGCCCAGTTTGGAACAACAAAAAATGCAGCTAACCAAGCATTACTGCCGTTTACAGGAGCTCTATGAGGCCCACCAGCTCCGCAAATGCACTCTTGGTTAGTCTCACTTGACTTGAGTTAATCTCACAGATATTATGTTATAAACTAACTGTGTGCAGCACTTTTGTCCAGTTCCCTTTTTCTCCCAACAATGTTAAAATGTAAAATATTTAATTTAATTAGTCCTGATAAACCAAACTACTCCTTAGAATTCCTTGAAGCCTTCAGGGTATTTTGCTGGCTTTAGATGATGTTTTTCTGGATGTTTTACACTGGTCCAGAAGTTTAAATAAGCAGCTAACATGAGAATAATGGAGCCATATCAGTCTAATTTATTCAGCTTCGAAGTTGGAAAGTTGTCTAATGGACGACAGTCCACCACAATCACTATTTGCATGAACATTTTCTCTCTTGCTCTCATTTATTCACACACATTGGGACAGTTCATTAATTCATTACTGGCATGCTTTTTGGGAGATGGAAGGAAATTGTCCTCTGTTAAATCTATTACAATCTATTACATTGCTGTTGAATTCTAGAATCAGGTTGGACAGAAGGTGCTATTTTCTTAAAACAGCAGATCTAACAGAAGTTAATGTACACTGTCTTTCATATCACAGCTTAGTAGTATGATGAGTTAAACACAAACCGATGAGGGAGCAAGTATTTTAAAGCCCAAGTAACAAAAGTAACCAGAACTAACAGAACTAGCTTAGTGGATAATCAACAACATTAAATTTTAAAATGGATTAACCACTAGGAAAAAACATATTTTAAATAAATGATAAATTGTAACTATTGGCATAGGGAAATAAACACTTTTGCCATGTATTTACAGGAATAAACTTTGAGGTGGTTACAGTAACCTCGCTTGAGACTTCACAAAAGTCTACACAAAATGAACACAATTCTTTATCTGTTCCTGCTGTGGCCATCCATGCGTGGAAGTGCGGCACTCAGATTACTAGATTTATGTAGCTCCTAAACTGTTGTAAAAGTTGTTTGATAATGGAACAAACTGTGTTTTTATTATTTTGGGGTGATTTCTGGGTAATCAAAATGTCAAAATGTTTCTCACAGTAACCCTGTTATTGACCACACTGTTGTGCACTTGTATGAATGTGCATGCTTGTGACTTGGGAAGTCGTGGTGCACACTGCAAAATGGGCCTCATCCGAAAGCCCATGTGTAATTCGAACCCTGATTCTGTCTGCCAAGATGCCTAGTTGGAATGAGTTTCACAAGACAATGACCTAAAAAAACTGCAAACACAAGGTTTTTGTCAGGTGAAATGTGGAAGGTTTTAGACTGGCCAAGTCAATCACGAAACCAAATATGTGATGTGATTTTAGGCGCATGAATCATTCTGGATAATGCTTGGTGTTTGTAATTATTTTTGTGTTTGCTCAGATCACCACTCAGGGAAAAGCTCGCTGGACACACTGTTGGCCCTACTACAAGCTGAAGGTGCCAAAATTGAGGAGGAAACAGAGGTAAAATCTGTTTTAACATCAGTATACATCATCAATATATAAGCGTTATGAATATTTTAATATCAGTATTATTCAATATCTGCTATTGATTATTCAGCATGTGCAGTGAAACTAATAGCAAAGCTTTTATAGGATAAGAGCATAACCTTATGTTCACATTAGCCACCAAAAAAAAACAAAAAAAAAACACTGGCGACAATTTATTTTCTCTATACATTCTTGACACAGACAAGTGATTGTAGTAACAATCCAACAAGTGCCATTTGAAATTGAGCTTTTCCTAATTTGATGGCATTTTTTTTATCTGACATCTTAATTTTCATAATGTTATGGCTTAATGGTTTTATATAGCTATATATTACCAATTCTTATTGGAACTAAAGAAAAAAAAGTTTTTCAGCCTCAGATCAACCAAAACAGGTCACACAAGTTTACTTGTCACTTGGTAATGTGAATGTAGTATGTGAAATGTTTCTGGCCCCATTAATGTTGGGTTAATTCAAAGCATAGCACCTTCGTTTTATTCCTGTCAACATTACTGTTTTTACATTGATTATTATTCTAAATTACCTAATGGGCATTTTAGAACATGGCAGACTCCTTCCTTGATGGTGAGTTGTCTCTGGACACCTTCATCGAAACCTATCAGAGCAAGAGAAAGTTGGCTCATTTGCGGCGTGTGAAGATCGACAAGCTGCAGGAGATGGTGCTTAAATGTTTCCAGATGCCACAAGCATCCACAGAGCATGGTAATTCTCAGACGTCCACCTCCACTGCACCCTTCCATGACCAGGTTAATGGCTCCCCACTTGCTATGAGGGCAGCACCTTCAACTTCAGCCCATCAAACAGGGCAGCAGATCACTTTACCCTACCCAGCAACTCCTTACCCTCCTGTCCAAATGCCCAGCATGGTGCCATCCTACACAGGTCCACTAACGCAGTCGTACACACCAGCATTTCCTCAGAGGCCTGGTCTTCCCCCGAGGACTGGCTTCATCATGCAGTGAAATAATACTCAAGCATTTTTATATGTAAATTAATTAACCTGGGCATTTACCCTGTTGGTAAAAATGAAGTTTTATGTAAGCACTTTGGTCTTGTACAGGTTTATCCTCAAGTGTTGATGGATTATTCTAAACTGTTCTTACTTTATTATTATTATTATTATTATTATTATTATTATAAATATTTACCTTTATCCACAAAAGTGACTAACAATGTCCAACAAAATAAAAATAAAAAGTAGTCCTTGGATGTTAAAACCAACAAATAATGGAACTAGCTCTGCAAAAAATCCCCAAGTTTTACATACGAGTGAAATAGTGTGACCAGTTTAAAATGATCAGAAGTATCAAATCCTAAACTGATCATTATATACAGTACCAATCAAAGGTTTGCACATATCTGTCAATGGTTTGGATACAAATTTCAATTCATTTTCTACATTCTAAAACAATACTGGATTTTTTTTTTTTCAGAATAAAATAACATATGGATTAGGTAATTATGAAACAACAGTCAATTGTTATTTTAACACAAAAAGATCAGCTCTTCTGGAACAGTTCTGGAACACTATTGTCAAGTGCATTTGCAAAACTAGTCAAGCACCATGATGAAACTGGCCCTCATGAAGACCATCCCAGGAAAGCAAGACCAAACTTAACTCTGCTGTGGAGAAGTTCATTAACAGTTACCAGCCTCAAAAATCACCAATTAACAGCAGCTCAGATTACAGTGTTAGGAAGGCTTTGCAGAGCATAAGTAGCAGACACATCTCAATATCAACTGTTCACAGGAGATTATTGCATTGCATATTTCAAATGCCTTTAGTATTGTTCTGCAATGTAGAAAAACATACAAATCAGGAAGGGTCATGGAATTAGATGGTGTATCCAAACATTTGACTGGTAATGTGCGCTGTCTGGCAAAAAAAAGTGGCACACTCCAAGTTTTCATTGACTTAAGCTATGATTATGGTGCATGGTGTGATGGTTGCATTCATATGCAAACATGATTCCCTCATGCTCACAGATCCATGCTCTCACAACTTGAATCCTGGAGTAACCTGGTCATTCAGTACATTCAGGTCATCAGATGTCTTAATTTTATTGCCACATATCGTTGCTGGGCCTAGCTAGATCTGACCAGCTGAAGCAACCCCAGATCATCGAGATCATCCAGAGGCTCCAGAGGCATGATGGATGCATTGCTTTATGTGCTTCCCTTTTTACCCTGACACACCTTTTGCTTTGAAATAGGATTAATCGGCACTCATCAGACCATATGACCTTTTTCCTTTGCTCCAAAGTCCAATCTTTATATTCCTTATGCACTAACACGTGGTTTTCTTATGGCCACATAACTGTTAGGTCAAAATCCCAGAGCAAAGAAATGCTCTTACTTTCACTATTTCATAGCTGTAATTTCTACTGTTAGTTTTTGAAACATGCATCTTTTCTAAGCATTTAAGTAATTCCCGTTCACATTTTTTTTTCTTACCACATTTCTTCCATGAAGTTAAAGGTTCGGTACAGTCTTTAAAGGTTTTAATAATGTGTTGGACAGCTTTTAACCAGTTTCAGTCATTTAAAATCATGTTTATTGTTTTTCGTTACTTGATGCAGACTAATAATTTGACCTTTTTAAAGTGGTGACTTTTTTTTTTTGCCCGAACAGTGTGTTTGTGTATACGTCTATACTTTCCTTATGTAATTTCCATATAGAATTTACATTTCCATATGTGTATATACATCTATATACATATAGAAGTTCTCCAAAGTGAGTACACCCCTCACATTTCAGCAACCACTTTCTTATATGTTTTCAAGGGACAATACTGTAGAAATAAAAATTGGGTATACTTCAGTAGTTGATGTGCAACTTGTATAGCAGTACATATTTACTGTCTTTTAACAATAACTCAACATGCAGACTTTATTGTGTAAATAACTGTCAACGAAAATTTGTCCACCCTAAGTGAACCTGTCAAAACTGTGTCAATATTTTGTGTGAGCTCCATTGTTCTCTAGCACAACCTTAATCTTCCTGGGCATTAAATTTACCATGTTATTGCTGGGATCCTCTTCCACTCCTCCATAGTGATATCACAGAGCTGCTGGATGTTGGACACATGGTGCTTCGCCACTTCGCACTTGGGTGCTTAATAGGGTTTGGGTCTGAAGATATACTTGCCCACTGACAAACACGTGAACATTAACTATAAGACATGTGACTTTGCATGGTGAAAGATGTACAGCAGTTATCACTTAGGGTGAACTCACTTTTGTTGCCAACTATTTTAACAATAATGTTCAGTTATTTTCAGAGGACAGTAAATCTATATTATTATACAAGCTGCACAATGACTACTCTAAAATATATCCAAGTTTAATTTCTATAGTATTGTCCTTTGTCTTTAATGGCATGCCAGCTTCTACTGCTATATTCATGGCGAGAGTCAGCTTTTGTATTCAGTATTATTCGATATTAAAATATTTAGTTATTTAATATTAAAACTAGATAAGATGGTAAAGTATTGTCCTTTGAGAAGATATACTGAATTGTTTGCTGAAATTAGAGGTGTGTACTCACTTTTGTGTGTGTGCATGCATGCATACAGTGTGTGTATGTGTATATATGCAGTATGTGTGCACACATACACAAGCATTTTGAGGAAAATGTAAATTATATAAGGAAGGATTATGCTGTGCAAGTAAGGATATATGATGCATTCAAAGAAAGACACAAGAGCTAACCCATTTGTGCTGGATTTTGGATTTAACTGGCCAGTAACCAAAGACACTTTACCTGCCTCTCTGAAGCATAAGATTTTATTTAATTTTATTTTTAAGTCATTGCCATTCTAATCTGTCTTAAAATTGTAACAAAACAATTAGAGGTAGCAGAAAATTCAGCATTAAGCTCTGAACCGATCTGATTCAAATCATGAAGCGTTACATGACTTGTAATGTTGTAAATGGCATTTGTACTATGCAGCTCTTTTAAACTTCCCCACTGTTTTTTCCATCCAACAGTGGAACTCTAGGTGCCTGTACAAAGTCATGGCAAAGTTGTACAGCCTTACATATGTTCTACATCTGGGGAGGTCTCAAAATCTCTATTGAAAAAAAAAATACTGTGTGATTCTTATCAATTTCGTCTATGATGAAATTATTGATAAGGACTAAAGTCTTGCTGCATTCAAATGAACAGCCATAACTCAAGTGTGCCTTGCAGAAAAGTTAAGTTGAAAAAAAAAATTCCTCTCCTTAATATTCAAAAACGAGTTTGTCCTTGGTGTCTGTCAGCTACAGATGGTGTCGTTATAGAGTAATGCACAGTACAATTCTGTGGTACACTACATAGATTACTTGCGTATAGTATATTTTAATGTTTTCTTTAGTGGTGAACTTTTGAAAGTATGTGACTTTTATAAAAATGCTAATTAAAAAAAATCAGTACTCAAATATCTCAAGTCTTTGAGTTAAAATTTATCAGATCCTGCACAACTGTTGCCCTTTAGTAGAAAAAAAGGCAAGTTCCAGTTAATGACCTTTTTGAGCAAATATTTTACATATGATGTGATCCTTAGGTAGTCAGACATCACAAATCTCAATATCATGTGTTCCTCGACATGTACAAAGCCTTCTGTACTTTATAAAGGTCGCCAGCGTGAGCCACAGTTGGTGAATGAGACTTGATGTCAAACTTTAACCAATCAGTGAAATGCTTTTGCTATTTTTTTATAAAACAACAACATTTAAAACACTTGATGTTCCTTTGAAAGTAAAAGAAAATTTAAATGATTGTTTTTGCTGCTATATCAGAAGTGTGTGAACAAATGTTTTCTCTAACTACAATAAATACTACCATAAATTACTGTTAACTGTCCTCTGGGCTGTGGATTTCAACATCACAAATGACAACAGACTACTCTTGTACAAATCTCCTGATTTGGCAAATTGTCGAATTTGGTTTACTGTTCATCTTTAAGCCTAATGTCCTGTATATAGATTAATGTTTTGTGTGTTGATTTGTAAATATTATCAATTTAAAAGTAAAATGCTAACCTGTAATTATATAATTTTCACATGGATATTGATTGCACTGCTGTCAGGAAAATATATAAGTATGACTGATGTACGATTTACAATGATCTGACGGAAACCATCATCTTAATTAAAGTGATGTAAATATAAAAAGTGAATGTAAAGTCCAAAATAAAAAATATGATGGTAAACAGCAGTCAACATTTACACACAACACAAAAACGTAAAACTGCTCTCCAAGATTTCTGAAAGAAGAAGTATGCTCTTATGCTTTGTGTAGCAGATGTGTACTCTCTCTCTTTTTCTCATGTTGTGAAGATAAAAAAAAAGAAGTGGCACTTTTTTTGGACCAATGTGCCGTGCCATTTATTACCTCTGGAGTTTAACAGAAAAAAAGTTTTTCCCAATTAACTTTTTAAAATCAGTTCAGGAAAAATGACACATTATGTTATAAAGAAACTATGTGCAGTGGACCACATTCTCACATGTACATTGTAAAAATGCCTGTTACACAATTGCAGGTAAATTCTCATTTAATAAAGACAGTACTGACAGTCAAGCCAAACACAAAGTGTCTTAGCTCAGAACTGGTAAACAGGCAAGGATCATGCTAACAGCAAACCACACAGACATGATACAAAGAATTTCCCTGATTGTATTTACCATTATTTAACTAGCTAAAAAACATGCCATTAACAAAAGTTAACCATATATACTATACATAACACCGCATACAGTATCTTGTACACATGTATCGTTTGTGTTTTTTTTAAAGCTGAAAAAAGGCTGTTTTTAGTACAGCATCAGTGCTCAGTAAAATAAAATTTTATAAGTTTAGTAAAAGTAAAGGGTATAAGTAAGTGACTTCGGTACAGGTAACATAGTAAAGGGTTACTATTAATGTCATCCTGCCCCACAAAAATTCTATGATCATTAGCTGCTGCTCAGTTCTGTTCTTTCATATAAAATGATAGGACTGAGTAAATTGCTCAGAGTCCTCAAATGTTCAGTTACCTTGTTATTCGCTGATGAGTAATAAAATAAACATAAAAAATAAAGTTGCAATTTCAGTTGTGTAGTCTAATATCTGCTTCATTAAAGCTATTTCCAGTAGTAGACTTTTGCTTGCAAAAAAAATACCTGTTATTTTTCTGCTGTGCCCCATCAGTAAACTCTTAACTGACATAAAAGCAAACATTACTTAGAATGATCAAAGGTACTGTGTGACTTTGGGCTCTCCATAAACCATGTCCATTCGTGTTTTTCGCAGAGGGCAAAGGGCAAGTTTTGTGTATACCTTATAAATACAACAGATAGAGGAATATGACACAGCAGTAAAAGCAATTCACGCATGTTGCAAAGTAATTAATTACGTAAAAATAAAATGAGTGGCCGTGTAGGAGATCTTAGTCCTAACCAGGCTGCTGCCCTGGAACAGGTGAGCATGGTTAATCCATTTGAAACTGCAAATGGTAAGATTACACCTTGTAAAATTTGTTGTTATTTTGACTAGTTTGGTGAAAAAATTGAAGATGTATATGGCCATCTTCCTGATCAAAGTGACCATTACCTGCTTCGCTGGCTCAGAGGTAAGCATGTGTTTATACATTTTGTATATATTATATTGTGAGATATATATATATATATATATATATATATATATATATATATATTTCTTTTTTTTTTTTTTTTTTTTCATTACAGGCCTGTTCACAAAAGTGCCTGACTTTTCACAAATGATAAGACATTAAATGTTTTATTTATAATTAAAATTATAATTAAAATTTATGGATTCACAGTGGTATGGTGGCGTAGTGGTTAGCACTGTAGCTTGCCAACTCCAGGGTTGATGGTTAGAGTCCTGCCTTTGGATCTGTGTGTGTGGGCGTTTGTATGCTTGGTGGGTTACGTCTGAGTACTCCGGTTTTCTACCACAGTACAAAGACAACTAGAGTAGGCTTATTGGCATTTTCAAATTGCTCATTGTATGCGAGTAATTTCACCCTGTAAAGTGTGTGTCTACCTAGTACTCCGAATCCCCTGGGATAGACTCCAGGCCTCCTGTGACCCTGCATAGGATAAGCGGTATAGAGTATGAGTGAGAATGGGTGAGTGATGGTGAATACACAGAAAGTTTAATCTACTGATACTCTCAAAACAGGCATGATCCATCTTGCCATCATCACATGCAAAATTTTACAATATAATTAATTTAGGTATTTAATTTTTAGGAGATTAAGGTATTAATCTCCTAAGGTAACTTAAAAGTTGATAATCTTGGAGACAGTCTTTATTTGAATAATGTTGTAAATGTGCTTCTAGCATGCAGCAAATGTGCACTCACACATAAAGAAATGATCAATAATCAAGGTTGGATAACGTTTGGAAATATTTGCAGTTTAAGCTGATTTCAGAATTGGATGTTTTTCATTCACCCAGGAAAAAAAAAAGTACAAAGATTATTTCCTAGGTCAGGTGTCAAAAATGTGTGCCTAATCTGTGGGCTGGTTCAGGTAGTCACATTTACAACACCAAGCCATTATTTTGTGTTTGTCCTAATGACTTGCAGTTTTAGGACATGCGTTAGAAGAGAAGTTCAAGGTGAAATTCAGGATGCTTTTAGTGCAAATATTTGTAGTTCTCTCACCTGATCTTTTTCCATTGCAAAAATATTTGCTTATTACTTTTAAACCATATTTATAATTAAGTTGTGTTTACTATGAATTAATTATGATGAACACTTATGTACAGAACCAAAATATTAAAGAAATAAATTAATTTATAATTAAAAGCATATAGTGTTTATACAGTAGGTGTAAATAGTTTTGGCAGTGTAATTTCCTCCCAATCCACCATAAAAGACATTTAATAATTGTTTTACTTACAGATCATTTTGTGATCTAGTTGAGGATTCTATTGTTGGTTGATATGGTATTTTAATTATTTCTTTGAAATTACTGTGTACTGTGCACTGTGCAAGCAATGTCCTTTTAATGCCATTACTAGTTATTTTATATTTAATAATGCAATTGCATTACACAATGCTACATATATCCTGCAGACAGCTTATTTCTCATATTTAATATTTATGAATAAATCTGTAATAGAAATTTTTATCTTTATCAATAATCTGTCATTTGAGTCCGTACATAAGTGAGTACTGCATGAAGCACAGACATTTATAATATATATTTGAATATTATATGTTTATACTATAATTTTTATAATATTTTAATAATTTCTAAAACTATTCTGTTGTAACAACATGTTTGAAAGTTCCCATACTTATATGGAGGATTACTACATTATCAGTTTGCATAAATCTGTTATTCATTTATTGTACTGTACCGTTTTTCAGAATTAGTTTTTCAAACTAGCTCATCTGTCATCTTCACATTCTTTTACGCACACATACATACGTACATACATACATACATTCTTGTATGACGTGAACAATTAACCAAAGTGCTTGACCTGTGCACCTACCTTTATCTGCATAATGTCATGCATCATCTTGCATTTTTTTTTTGTTTTGTAGCCAGGAGCTTTAATATCCTGAAGGCTGAAGCAATGCTTAGAAAGGTGATTTTCTATTATTCCTAATTAACAAAATGTAAATAAGAATGTATAAGAATGGAATTGAACAAAATGTTATAGTAAAATAATCAATATGTTAATGTCCAGTGCATAGTGAAGTTGATGTTGCTAAACATAAAACAAGAGCGTGTCATAATTTATATTATTTTTATTTATTTATTTTTTATTGGTATTTAACAACAACAAAAAAGCAGAGCCAGATCAATATACAATTGACACCCACAACAAACATTAAAAGAAACAGTAATTTGTTGATATAAGAGTAAGGATGGAAAAGCCAAACAGCAAAAAAGTCTAGTAAAAGAAAATATAAAGGGAAGAAATAGTCATAATTGTTCAAGTAGATCCCACAAATGGGTCCATATCCGCCAGAATAGTTTAGATCTGTTCTGTAAGTCGTTTATAATTTTTTTCAATGGGAGACGATTAGCCACTTGTGCCATCTTTAAAGTTGTTACACAAGATGATGACCATAAAATAAGTATACATTTCTTTGTCAGATAAGTAATAAAATTTAGTAAACAATTTAAATCAGAAGGAAGATCTATTAATATTTGCAATTTAGCAGATATATAGTTAGGAAACAAAGTGAATTTTCTAGGCAGTAGTTTTCTGAACCAGATCATGCACCTCATACCAAAAAGTTAAAATTTTCTTACATTCCCAGAAAAGATGAGCATGTCATAACTTATAATTAATGAGATGATTAGTTTTACAGCAAGTGGATCCTTACTTATTTTGGGAAATAATTCTTCTCTGACAAAATTTTCTATAACAAAATCTTACGTAATCTTATTTTAAAATCTTTGAACTTCCATGTTTTAAACTAACCTCAATAGGTAGCAACCTTTTTTAAAGCAAAAGCCGATGTGTCATAATGAATCAATCATATTACTTCTTTTGTAAAATTAAAATTTAAGAAGATAATTTTTAAGATTAAGGTCAATAAAATATTTTTCAAGCCGAGGTGTTAAGATTCAGATCTCTATATGGGCAGATATTGTACACTATATGCATGTGCGAGTGTTTGGCCAAACCTGTTAATTATTGAACTCAGGAGTATTAATTAGGCCCTTTAGCCCCAGTGAAGAGAAATCTTAAGGCTACCAAGGTTTGGCCAAATACTTATATAAATATAATAATGGACAATTTGAACTTTGATGGCCTTGTATACTTTATTTCCTTGTATTTGTAAGGTATACAAACAACAATATTTAATTAATATTTAGTGAAACTTCATTTGCATGTTGCTAGGTTGTGAGTAAATGTGAAAGGACTCTTGATGCTCTGCCATACCGCGATCTCAGTTTGGGTATTTTACACACACTTACCTCAGGTTGCCGCGGATATCTTTGCTTAAATGACAAGTTTTTGTTTTTGTTTGTTTGTTTGCTTTATCGAACGTATGAGACAAACTGGTTTTAAACTTCCTGCAAAAAGAAAAAACAATATTAATCTGTCCATTTCTTTTTGAAGGTTCAGTGTTCATAATCTCCTTTTCTTAGAGCCTTAAAGCCATGCTATGTTGCACTTTCGTTTTTGTTCCTTCCGTGAGCACTGTCTATACACAGTAAACCATCACGTTAATTGGCAAGTATATGATGTTTATAGCCACTCCTACCTTGAGGGGTAAAAGGCACTAGATTGAGTTGTGCATCACAAAGTAAATGAAATTCTTTGATGGATTCGCGGACAATGTTGAAGGCAAAAAAATATAAAAATTCCCCCTTTGTTACTGTCACTGTTTTGCTGATTATGTTTCTCATGATCTTTTAATTAAAAAAAGATTTGTGTGCATCATCAACACTTTTTTTATTCTATAACATACTATATAATACATCTTTTAATATGTAGGTTTAAATTAAATTACAAACTTAAATAACCATAAACACAAATGCAGGCTTATTTATCTATTGTGACAAAACTGTGGTTTATGGAGTTATATCTTTTTGCAAAATCACACAAAATCCATAGTAATTTTGTTAACAAAAAAGAAAACGTACAAAATATTAAGTTTGCAATGCTTCTTGCTTTACTTGAGGAAACTGTCAAACCTTTCAGATAAAAAGTCATTCTTTCTGTAGATAATCATAAACATTCATACCATTTTTCCGCTAGCTTAAAGTTAATTCAAAACAATGAACCTTTTACCAAAATGATAATCTAGCTTCTACTATTCAATTCAATTCAATTCAATTTTATTTATATAGCGCTTTTAACAATGGTCATTGTCTCAATGCAGCTTCACAAAGATGAAAGAAATTCAAAAAAAATAAATAATAATAATAATAATAAAATAATAAAATATTAATAATAATAATAAATTGTGTATGTGTGAGAAAAATGTGTCTAGATAATAACGAGATGAATGAATGAAATTTCTCTGATGAGCAAGCCAAGGGTGACGGCGACAGTGGCAAGGAAAAACTCCCTGAGATGGCAATAGGAAGAAACCTTGAGAGGAACCAGACTCAACAGGGAACCCATCCTCATTTGGGTGATAACAGATAGAGATGATATAACACCATGTGTGTTATGCAGCTGAGAGTACAATATAACAGAAATTCTTTAAATTAACATAACAATACAATAACAATTAATTAACAATTAATAAATTAACAATTAATACTATACAGTAGGAATCCTAGTGTATTCAGATAACTGCATTAATATGAATCTGTTTTCTTTGCAGCTGACACCTTTCTTAGATCCATGCTCTCAGAGAAAGTTAATCCACATCTGATATTTAAGATTTTAAGATCACAACTTTTTGATAATATTCCCATTTTCTCGATTACATTAACTTTGTGAAGGGTTTAATATTTTGTTCTCTTAAATTGTTAAAGCTAGTTTTTCCTTTAAACATGTTGAGCGCAAACTTTATCAGTGTGATTTAATTTCCAGCATGTGGAATTTCGCAAGCGTTTGAAAGTAGATTCAATCCTAGAAGACTGGAAGCCACCAGAGGTAAGATCGTTGTCAATAAAATTCGAAAGGATCAGCACAGTTTATTAGTAATAATGATGTCCTGTGTATTTTGTTTAACATTTTACTCGGGTGATTTGTTCAGGTAATCGAGCACTATGTGTCTGGCGGGATGTGCGGCTATGATCGAGAGGGAAGTCCAGTCTGGTATGATATTATTGGTCCCCTTGATCCAAAAGGCCTCCTTATGTCTGCTACCAAGCAAGACTACTTCATGACCAAAGTTAGAGACTGTGAACTTCTACGGAGAGAGTGTTTAAGGCAGTCTGAGAGGGTAGGATTTGTCTGCTCTGTTTTTAAACTTGACCTTGTTCTGTTTATACTTAAGCTTTATTCACCTTTAAATCTGTACTAAAAACTGCATAGTGTGCATATTTTGTATATACAAAAGAGGTCTGTCTGGAAAGTATCCAGCAATGTAATATAAAAAATAGAGAAATTTATTGAAGTAGATACAAGAAACTTTGTACATAAAACAATGACATCTCTGTCCGTCTGTAGGCACGTTGGGACCTTACATACTCCTCCTAGTGTCTCTTCCACTGTTTAAAGCGTTGCAAAATCCTTTTTTGGAAATGCCTTCAGCTACCTTAATGCATTTTTCCCGGAACCTCACAGACGGTTGGAATCCACTCAATGCATCGCTCCTGAATGCCTTTTAAATCATCCAAATAGCTTCAGTGTAGGAATATTCATGCTCAGAGCAAAATTTGATGCAGATTTCTTGCTCTATGTACACATATTCACTCAACTGTGTCTAGCGTCCCATTGACAAGTACGGTGAAGTAAAAGTTGTTCACACATGCGCATTCCATTCCACTGTCCTTGGATGCCATTCTTGTTACATTAAGAATGCCTAGATATTTTCTAGACAGACCTCATATAGTGTGTAGGTATGTATGTATGAATACATACACACACACACACACACACACACACACACACACACACACACACACAGTGTTTATATAAACTGTGTGTGTGTGTGTGTGTGTGTGTGTGTGTGTGTGTGTGTAAATAAAAAGACTGTATGTTAATCTTATGAGCATTGCTTTATTAGCTGGGAAAAAGAGTGGAGTCCATCACTCTTATCTATGATTGTGAAGACCTTGGCCTTAAACACATCTGGAAGCCTGCAGTTGAAACTTATGGCGAAGTAAGTCATGACAAACAAAAAGTCTGTCCAATTAAATAAGTTCTGCATACTTGATACTATTTGAATATTGTTTTTTTTTTATGGTTTAATTTTATTATTTAATTTCTCACATATTCTAAATCAGCTACACATAAAATGAAATATTTCCAACATATTTTTATTTTATTTTAAATATTATGGCTCACAAGTAATGAAAATCAAAAATCCAGTATGTCAAAATATTAGTATATTTTATTTTACGTTTGGGAAAAAAATACTATTCATACAGTTTAAATACAGTGTATTTCTTTATGACTATTTTGACTATTTTAGTACACACATGGGGAAGACTGCTAATTTAACAATTTGACACCTTCTACTAAGCGAGTAGGAAAAGTGTGGTAGGAAAAGTGCTCAAGCAGCAGGGATGACTGCAGGCCCTAACAAGTTTGTCAACCAAGGCTGATTCAAGAACTTGGGAGAGCTTCACAAGAGTGAACCATTGCCAACTGGTCCAAAGTCCTCTTTTTGAAATAAAATAAAGTTTGCATTTTATTTGGAAATCAAGGTCCCAGAATCTGGAAGAAGAGGAGAGGCACAGATTCGAAGTTTCTTAAAGAGCAGTATGATGTTTTTACAGTCCGTGATGATTTATCATCTGCTGGTGTTGGTCCACTGTTTAAGAGCACATTATGCTTCTATCTGCTAACAAGCTTTACACAAATGCTAATTTCCTTTTCCAGTGGGCCTTATCTGCCCGCAGTGCCCAAGCTACAACGAACTGATATGCTGATCATAATTTTACTGTACTTAATTGGCCAGCCAACTTACCTGACCTGAACCCTGCAAAGTATCTAGGGGGCATATGGATGGCTGCTATCTGGTTTTCAATAACATCTCAGTATTGCCACAGACTGATTGCTTCAATGCAATTTCACAGTGATATAGTAATTTGTCCAAAAAGTATTGAACATTAGTTTTCAGAATTTCAGTTTGTGTGTTTTTTTTTTTTTTTTTTTTTTCAATGATCTTTTTCAAATATTTTAAAATACTGGATTTTTTATAATAATAAATAATAATCACAAAAGTCAAATAAAAAGAAAAAAAAATCACTTGATATGTAATGAGGGAAATTTTTTAATAAAACTAAATATGAAGGAAAATGTACCTTTTCATGATATTCAAATTTTTCGAGATCCGTTGTATTTCTTATTTTATTTATGCATTGGCAGATTCTGACCATGTTTGAAGAAAACTATCCTGAGGGCCTTAAGAGGGTTCTTATTATTAAAGGTAATGTGTAATGTATGTACTGTATACAGTGGGAGAAATAAGTATTTAATCCCCAGCAGATTTTCTAAATTTGCCAACTTACAAAGAAATGAAGGGTCTATAATTTTTATCATAGGTTTATGGTAAAGGATTGAGACAGAATATCAACCAAAAATCCTAAAAAAGCACATGATACAAATCTTATGAATTAAGTTGCATTTCAATGAGGGAAATAAGTACTTTATCTCTCCGTAAATTTTCTAATGGATTAAGGTCTGAAGACTGTCTAGGCCATTCCATGACCTCAATGTGCTTATTCTTGAGCCACTTCTTAGTTGCCTTGGCAGTATATTTGGGGTCATTTTCATGCCTGAAGACCCATCCACAACCCATCTTCAGGAGGTTCTCATCCAAAATTTTACAACACATGGCCTCATCCATTGGCCCCTCTGTGCGGTAAAGTCAATATGTACATTTAGCAGAGAAACAGCCCCTAAGCCTCCGTGCTTGACTGTAGGGACTGTGGTGTTCTTAGTGTCACAACTCCTGCACAACTTAATTCATAACATTTGTATCACATGTTTTTTTCTGGATTTTTGGTTGATATTCTGTCTCAATCATGTACCATAAACCTATGATAAAAAATTATAGACCCTTTATTTCTTTGTAAGTGGGCAAACTTAGAAAATCTGTAGGGCATTAAATACTTATTTCCCTCACTGTATGTTATGACCTTACATTATAAGATGAGCAAGTGATTACATTTTCATTTAATTTTATTTTCAGTTAATATCTGATTGTAAGCAGCACAATGACTTAATGGTCAGCACTGTTGCCTCGCAGCTTTGGAGCTGGTCTGTGTGCATGGATGTTCTCTCCATGCTCAGTGGGTTTCCTTCCTACTGTATTTCTGAAATAGTCAGGTTTCATCCTACAGTCCAAAGACGTGCATTAAAGAATGGCTGACGTTTTCCAAATTGCCCATAGTGCATGATGGGTGTGTTATTGTGTGTGCTTGGGTCCTACAATGGGATGGCACCCCATCCCAGCTGTCCCCTGCCTTATGCCCGGAGTTCCCAGGAATATGCTTCAAGCCCTCAGTGACCCAGCACAGGATAAGTAAAATGGAAATTAGATGGATCTGACTGCATAACAACCAAAGTGCAATCAGTTCAGAAATTTGGGACCAACATGGAATTGTCAAAATGTGCTTTTCCACTGTTTACAGCCCAGTATAAAAAATTTTTTTGTCCCATAGATAGATTTTCTATTCATGATAATGGTACGAGGGTGAATTTTTATGTAACATACATTAAGTCAGGGGCATTTAGGGGCCTCACAGTAATCAAAACATCAACTGTTTGATCATTTGTCTGTTTTTGGATTAACCGGGGTTCAGTTGGAGTCAGCTCCTGCCAAGATACCACACGGTTTATCTTTAAAACCTACAGGTGACATCACAGATCTGGTCTGTCTAGTTCTTATACTGTTTATGATAACAATTGCCATTGTATGTGACCTGTGGATTTTTTGTTTCTTATTTCTTGTAGCACCTAAAATCTTCCCTATTGCCTACAACTTGATCAAACCATTCCTGTGTGAAGAGACTCGGCGAAAGATAATCATCGTTGGCTGTAGGCCTGCTGCATTTAATATTCTCATTTCTTGTATACAGAAGAATAGTGCAATTACTGACCTAGATAGAGATAAAGATATATATATATTTTTTATAAATGATTTTATCCTCCCACAGCCAACTGGAAAGAAGTACTTCAGAAATATATAGAACCAGATCAACTGCCCGTGGTCTATGGAGGCACATTGACGGATCCAAATGGGAACCCTTACTGTAAAACTATGGTCAGTATGTCTACAGAAATATGTCCACCAAACATGGAAAAATACAACAAATCCATTCAAATAGTTAACCGTTTAAGATGATATTCGATTAAATATAAACACAAGAGGGCAAAAACAGGACAGGTAATTTGGTTAATTAAAATGATAAGAGGATTGCACCTTTGCCTTTAGTAGTTTATCATACTGCTACTGTCTAACAGTGACATTATAACTATTTCAGATGTCCTCATCACATTACAGGTATCATACCACTGAATTGTTACACTCCTATTTCAAACATAGCAAAGTGACTGGACACTGCAACTTTTTCCAGGTGCTCCACATCTATCTAATATTATTTTTAATGTGATAAGCAGCATTTTTTTTTTTAAACAGGCTTGTCTACTTTTTTAAAGAAAAATGATATTTGTTAAGATCCTTTTTTTTTTATGAACTTTATTTCCGTATTAAAAGGTGCACACAAAGAGCTAGGGTTTGGTGTGTGTGTGTTTTTGGAATTTTAAAAAGTGCATTGCCCATGTCCTTCTGCGTTTCCTCTGGGTTCTCTCGATTCATCATAGTTCTCCAGTTCCCTCCCTCCTTTAAGAAAAGCTGCCAGTGAATTGACAATAGCAAATTTCCCAGGTGGTAATGTAATGTATGAGAGTGTGTCAGTGTGTGCATTGTTGCCTATTATGAACTAGTCTCATTCACTTTTTCCCATCTAGCTGCATTTTTCTTTCAGATTAAATATGGTGGTGTAGTGCCCAGGTCATACTACATAAAAGATTCTGTTAATGTGCAGTATGAGAAGTGCATCACCGTTAGCCGTGGTTCTGATCACCAGCTTGAGTGTGAAGTTCTTGTCCCTAACTGCTTGTTAAGGTGAATAATGAAATCAATATCCTTTCTTGTCTTTTCTGATGTCATTCATTCATACATTTACGTATGTTTAATTCTAGATGGCAGTTTGTTAGTGATGGTAGTGATATTGGTTTTGGCATCTACATGAAGACTAAAATAGATGTGAAACAGAAAATCACAGAAATGAGGGAGATGTTGCCAACTACACGTTATAATGCACATCTAGTGCCAGAGGATGGATCCTACGCATGTGAAGAACCAGGCATCTGTAAGTACAGACTTTGTCAATATTTGTTGTTTTACAATCACTTGTCCTCTTTGTGTGTTACTTTTTTAATCCGATATATGTTTAGAACAACACTATTCACATATTTTAGAGGTCTCATTACACTATTGTAGTACTACAAATATTCAATACCCCCCTGGATATTTTATGTCCTTTAAAATATATAATTTTCAGAGCTCTGTGTGGCTATATAATTTTGCCTCTCTCCACAGATGTGGTGCGATTTGATAACACTTACAGTATTCTTCAGTCTAAGAAGATAAGATTCACAGTGGATGTTGTTCAACCTGAAATACACACAAAAAGCATGGAGGAACAGGCATGACTTGAGAGTACTTCACCTAGCCAATATGAGACATGGTTATTTTGTTTATGTTTAAAATTTATTGTGTTACATATACACAATAGGCTTTGTGTTTACTGTAAACCTGATCCAGATAAAAGGGTTATATCACATTAAGCATGGAAAATATTCCGACAGGATTTTCTGGTTTCATTTTTAAACATGGGAAAACTTTGCTTATTTTTAACAGGTGTGTGTAAACTTTTAAAATCTACATTTTCTGAATTGTATGCCCCTTTGTAGACACATAATGGGTCATAATTCAATTACTGTCAAATTTGAAGTCCATTAGTATTAGGGTAAGATGTTCATATTTAGAGGTGTTTTAACTAAATTTTTAGATTATCCAATTCACATTTGAATATGCCTCCAAAGCTGCCCGACATCTCTCGAGCAGAGCTGTTTGAATTAGTGTGATAAGTGGGTGGGGAAGAATACATGTTTCCTCACATTTGTCAAACGTATTTCCATATTTTTTTTTTTCATTTTGTAAAGCTGCTTTGTGACAATGACCCATTGTTAAAACAGCTGGATAAAAAAAAATAATTAATTGAATAAAGGGCAACCAGGGGACATGCAACATTTTTCAGTATTAAATCCTCACTACCTGTGCTCAAATCAACTATGAATATGACACCTTATGTAGGGCCTTAATTGTTCATGGGGAACAGGGGGACATGCCCCCTTAATGTGCAAAAAAATGATTTTTTTTTTTTTTTTATAAAATAAGTAAATAAATAAATATGAACAAAATATGCAAATAAAAAAATAAATAAACTGACATCTATTAACCAAGATTCAAACTCATGAAAACTTCTTTTGACATGACTTATCCATTTTTACACTTAATTTGGATGAAGCAGCATTCAATGTGTTACACTTACTGTATGCATGTGTGTCTGTGTACTGTGTCTGTGTGTAAGTCGATGAAAGGAGCTGTCTGCCATGGTCCCACCAGCAGTGTGTAAGGTGAAACGAATATTAGTAGAAGATGGCACTCTGTGACTGCGTCTTCATCTATACAGTGTGCAGTTATTTTATTACAAAAGACTAAACTTTACATGGTGTCAGATAGACAAGTATTTGCATCGACTTGACTTAATTGAGGATTCTTTCAAGCTGCTTGACACATGGAAAAAAATTACGGCAACACATTGAACTAATGTTCTCCAGACCACTTTGCTCTAAGCAAGTGGAGATAACTAGCTCAAAGATGAGCTAAAGAAAATTTAAAAAATAATCATAATTTTTAAAAAAATGACAGAGTGGGTAAAAGATTTAGTAGTATTGGAAAAAGCCAAAAACAGGCTTAGTGTGTTTAGACCCTGTCCCTTAAATAAAACCATCCAGAGGCCCCATTATCTGCTCCCCCTCTCTAGATGACACACTGTGGCAGGTGCGCAGTACTTTAGCATACTACTGCAGATGCCAAGTCAGGGTCGTGTCATCTCATCATCTGTACCACTTAATCCTGTATACAGGGTCGCAGGGGCCGGAAGCCTATCCTAGGAGGCTTAGAGCACGAGGCGGTGTACTACTCTGGACAGGGTGCCTATCAATCGCAGGGCGCACACACACACACACACACACTACAGGAAATTTAGGAACACCAATTAACCTAACTTGCATGTCATTGGACCGTGGAAGGAACCCAGATAACCTGGATAAATATAGTTTGTTGATACTCTCAGGTGTCGCAGTCATCATAGATGACGTACAGTAATAGCCGCATCACAGAGGAACACAACATGAATCTTCGAGTTGTGCTAGAGAGAACAGAATAGAAGCGCATAAAATAGAACAAAGAAAAAAGCACTATCTGGATGACGGTGGTGAGATATTTTGGCCACAAATTAACACAAGGTGGTGTCAGACCAGTCTTCAAGACTTCCCCACATAACAAAGCAGAGCTCAAGACTGTACTGGGCATAGTCATTTACCTCTCCAGGTTCACCCCAAAGACCACAAGCTCCACTGCGACAGTTTTTAAAGAAGAGTAGTGAATTTGTGTGCGACTCAAACCATTAAGTGAAGGACCTCCTAACACAGGAACCCGGCCAATCCATACTTTGAGCACATTAAAGATGTGATATTGATGGTTGATGCATTCAAATGTGACTTCATTTAGGAAAGAAAAAAAGGTGAATATGGCATTAAATGAGACTAAAATGAACTATGCCCAGATTAATAAAAGCTATACAGTATGCAGTGTTATTTGTATGGCTTTGCCGGTTTCTGAATGGGCGAATTCAAATCAGACCACAAGCTGCTGGAATCAATTATGCGAAAGCCATTGGTAGTTGCACCATCATTGCTATAGCTTAAGATTTTGCAGTTGGAAAGGTATGACATCATCATTACACATAAGGCCGGAAAACAATTTCCAATTGCAAACACTCTTTTTAGAAAGTCAATTCAATGCTATGACCTCATGAGCGAAAGCATGGACTTACAGGTGAAAAAGCCATATTGCCATATTGTTACAGGAAAGAAAAAAAAAATATTATTCCACATTCTATTAGAGCTGAAATGCTTACACACATAAATACAGGATATTTATGGATGGAAAAATGCAAACAGCAAGCAAAGAATGGGTTGTTTTGGCCTGGGATGGGAAAGCAGATAGAGGCACCAATAAGATCATGCCAAAAGAGCCAGTGATCTCACATGACCTTATCGCTGAATGACCTTGGCAGGTAATAGCCACAGACTTGTTTACATGGAACAACCTTGACTCTATAGTCACAGTTGGCCACTACAATAGATATCTCAAGGTAGAGAAAGTCACAAACCTCACATCAGCAACAGTCGTCCAGAAACTGAAAGGCAGGTTTGCCAGGCTTGGAATACGCCAGACCATAAACAGTGACAACAATGGCAATGCACCTTGCTATAGTTCACAGGAGTTCAAAGCTTTTGCTTGTGTGTGGGACTTTGTGCATATCACAAATAGTCCACTATTTCCACAAAGTAACAGGTTAGCTGTAAGAACTGTTCAAACAGCTAAAGCCCTCAGAGACAAAAAAAACCTGCAGGTCCCTGTTTCCCTGCATTTCATGAAGCATCTCTGGAATAAGTGTGTAAACGTGTGTGGGCATTCTGTGATCTATTCCAGCCTCTATCCCAGTGTTACCAGGACAGGCTCCAAATCCGCAATGCATAAAGCAGAAGAGGAATCAATGCAATTTTATTGAATGTATTTTCAACTCTTTCTTCATAGTGTATATACATAATTTTCTGAGGAAATGTTTAGCACTTTCCAGCAACTTTGAAAATTGGGCAAAACTATTTTAAATAGTTCTCTAAAAATTAGAGTGAAAAAACAAATCATGTACCAAATTACTTAATAAATGGGAAACGACACTGTGTATCTAATGTACTGTGGAGGGTTAGCTAGTGTATTTTAACAAACATCCTAATTTTTTCTCAGTAATTGCTTTATTCTGGTCGGGGACGCAGTGGATCTAGAGATGAAAATAAATAACAATTGTGGAATGCTAAATAACTCCCATATCCCAGGATCACCGAAAATAAATAAATCGATCAATTATACAGCCTATGTAGTGTGTTTATATACAGGGTGTCATACATTTTTTAAATTATTTTGTGTAAAAAATGACTAAGTTTAATATCTAATTAAAATGTATACCAATTTTTTTTTCTTTCACTGATAATGACAATGTGCTGTTGAGATGGCCACCACGTTCACCTGACTGGACACCTTGTATTATTTTTCTAGAAGGCTATTTGAAAGAGTGGTCTTTATCTTCCCTTTTCCTGTAAGCCTAGAGGGACTCAAGCAGAAAACCACTGAGGGGCTGTGAAATCGGTTATAACATCTCTATCCGATTGGATATGTTGTTGGAATTTGGTAAATAAATATTTTATTTTTTTAAATGAAGCCTGTTTAATTCGTTTACCTGGGGCATGTAGTTACTCAGAAATCCATATTTCAAATGATGTCAATTTGTTTGGGACACTGTATATGCAAGTTATTTGTGACGCCGCAGTTGGACATTATTGCGGACAGTTTGGCTTTTCACATGCGCAGGTAATGTTACCAAACTGTTTAACGTAACAGTACCGCTTTCAATTAGCGAAACAAACATGGCAACAAAAGAGCAATAAACAAACATGGCCACACAGTGGAGCGGACAGGGCGGCTTATTAACTTTGCTTGTGGTCCTTTGGAGCACTGTTTGCGGTCACACGGAGACGACGGTCATATCCTGGAGCCAGATACTGGGCATGAGACTGGAGAGGAGTAACAAGCCGGCCACAATCATTGAGGACGGTGTCATTCAGGTGACAGAAGAGAGCAGCGTCCAGCTAAGGTTTTACGGGCTGCAGCTCAGTTCGGACTCCGCGTCCCAGATCCGGTTCGTGGAGCTCGTTGAAGAGGAGGATGACAGAGACTCGGTAAACAGGACTTGTGTCGATTTTACCAAAGATATCAGCGTTGGGAGTTACATGAACGTCAGCAGTCGAGGGACATCAGGTGTGGTGAATGTAACCGTTAAGCCGCTTCGCAAAACTGAGCGCGAGCGGGAGTACATCGCGTGCATCAGGAGTCCGGAAGGCAAGTGGCACCTGCTGTCAGAGAACGACGGTAGGTTACAGGTTGTAGAGGAGAGGACCTCTCTGCTCCCTTTGTGGCTTCAGATCTCCTTGGTGTCTTGCCTGCTTGTCCTGTCCGGCATGTTCAGTGGACTCAATCTGGGGCTCATGGCGTTAGATCCGATGGAGCTACAAATAGTGCAAAGTTGTGGTACCGATAAAGAAAAAAGGTATGCACGCAAAATCAGTCCTATTCGTAGCAAGGGGAATTACCTGCTCTGCTCATTATTGCTTGGTAATGTCCTTGTAAATACCACTCTTACTATCTTGTTGGATGGTCTTATCGGATCCGGCATTGGCGCAGTAGCGGTATCCACTGTGGGCATTGTGATCTTTGGTGAGATCGTGCCACAGGCGCTGTGTTCTCGCCATGGTTTGGCAGTCGGTGCCAACACCATCCTGTTGACGAAGTTCTTCATGCTTCTTACCATCCCATTGTCGTTTCCCATCAGCAAGCTCCTTGACTGCATTTTGGGACAAGAAATTGGCAGAGTGTACAACAGGGAGAAGCTGCTGGGAATGCTGAAGGTGACGGAAGCATACATCGACTTGGAAAAGGAAGAGCTCAATATGATTCATGGTGCATTGGAGTTGAGGACCAAAACAGTTGAGGATATCATGACACCACTGAACAACTGCTTCATGATCAAATCTGATTCTGTGCTTGACTTTAACACCATGACCGAGATCATGGAGAGCGGCTACACACGCATCCCAGTCTACGAAGATGAACTCTCCAACATAGTAGACATTTTGTATGTAAAAGATTTGGCCTTTGTTGATCCGGATGACTGCACAACACTCAAAACCGTTACTAAGTTTTACAACCACCCTGTCCATGTTGTCTTCCACGACACCAAACTGGATGCCATGTTAGAGGAGTTCAAAAAGGGTCAGTCATTCTTTATATTTATAAGCGGTATCAAAACTGAATTGCAGAAGTTGTATCTGTCAAAACTGATTTTGAGTGCACAAGCTAGATCGATAACCACAGTAATGCTGTACTGGCTTACCTTTTAGTGTTTTTGTCCAATCACATTAATTATTAATTATTATGTGTAATTATTAATTACAGATAAGCTCCTGTTCTTGGTATCACTTACAGTATACCAGCTACAAACATATCACTGTCCTGTACGCCTCTCTTGGTTCCCCCGTTTTAGTATGCAAAATCAATTTGTACTGTTCAGTATAGGACATCTGAGTAAATACAGTCTAACTGACTAATGCTGGGCAATTTTCTCCATTATTCAGTTAATTCAGATTAAAGGAACAGGCAGCAGGTCACTGAGAACTTGTAGCAAAATATTCAATTATCACTTAAGAGACAAACAATACAGGTTTGACCTCACAGATTAATTAAACAGAATTGCAGCTTGTCATGTTACTTGTTTGTTTTAAAGACAGAGAACACTTGAAACTTTACTTCTGTTAAAGTACACAGGATTGACCCTGGAAACTCCATAAATGTTGAATAATCCTACTGGGCGGCACTGTTGCCGTGCACCTTAGGCGTTCCCAAATTGCCCGTAGTGTGTTTATGTGTGTGTGCCCTGCGATGGATTGGCACCCTGTCCAGGGTGTACCCTGCCCTGTGCCCTAAGCCTCATGGCTATAGCCTCATGGCTGACCCTGAATACAGGATAAAGCGGTATAGAAGATGAGTGAGTGAGTAAAGGCTCTACTGTATGTCTGCTTTTGATGCCGTGAACAATAACTGAGTAAAAGCCCCCCTCGCTACTTACATGTTGATTTATATGCAGTTTCTCAGAGGGTTACATGCTTACACTTTTGGCTTTTTTGAATGGCATGAAAATTACAATACATGAAAAAAAGAGGTACAATCTCCCGGGTCGGGCCCTTGTGTCAGATGAAAATGTGTTTTTTCCATTTTTGATTCAAGCACAAAATCAGTCCATTGGATAAACGCATATTCACAAAACATTGTTTTATATTGAAAATAGGAATGAATAAATGCTACAGTACACAGATTCAGTTAAACAACTTCAATTTAATTTTATTTATATAGGGCTTTTAACAATGGTCATTGTCTCAAAGCAGCTTCACAAAAATGAAAGAAATTCATTAAAAAAAATATATAATAATAATAATAATAATAATAAAAAATAATAATAATAATAATAATAGTAATAAATTGTGTATGTGTGAGAAAAATGTGTCTAGATAATAATGAGATGAATGAATGAAATGTCTCTGATGAGCAAGCCAAGGGTGACGGCGACAGTGGCAAGGAAAAATTTCCTGAGATTGCAATAAGAAGAAACCTTGAGAGGAGCCAGACTCAACAGGGAACCCATCCTCATTTGGGTGATAACAGATAGAGATGATATAACATCATGTGTGTTATGCAGCTGAAAGTACAATATAACAGAAATTCTTTAAATTAACATGAAGTCCAGTTCAGCATAGGGATGAGTCAGTAGGTGCAGAGGGCAGATGGGGTCTGGATCATTGGGAGCACAGGAGCAGGATGTGTAGCTCCAACATCATAAAGCAGAATGCAGCTGGAGCTGGTTCTTCTCTGGATGCCTCAGGATCCTCGCAGGGTTGGCCTTTGTCTACTGAAGCTGGTACAATCTCCAGATGCCTCGGGATGGGTAGAAAAGTACAGAACAGATGGAGAGGATGATAATATTGGGGTTATATGATCATATTTTCTGGATCTAGTGAGAACCCTTGCGGCTGCATTTTGGACTAACTGAAGCTTGTTTATTGAGGATGCAGGACAACCACCTAGTAATGCATTACAATAGTCCAGTTTGGAGGTCATGAATGCATGAACTAGCTTTTCTGCATCAGATACGGATAAGATGCTCCTGATATTGGAAATATGATTTTCAAAGGACAAGTTACTGTCTAATATTATGCCCAGGTCTTTTACTGTTGAGCTAGTAGTAACAGTGCATCCTTCTAAAGGCAGGCTGAATTGTGAAAGCTGTTGTGTGTTGGTTTTTGGGCCGATGAGTAATATCTCTGTCTTGTCTGAGTTTAGTAAAAGAAAGTTATTGGTCATCCAATCTTTTATGTCCTGGACACACTCGGTTAATCTAGACAACTTAGGTAGTTTGTCTGGTTTTGTTGAGACATATAATTGGGTATCATCAGCATAACAATGGAAACTAATCCCATGTCTTCTAATGATGTTACCAAAGGGAAGCATGTATATGGAGAACGGAAGAGGTCCTAAAACTGACCCTTGTGGGACCCCATATTTCACTGGCATAACTGAAGTCTTCTATATGTGAACCATTATCAGCATTTTTATCTATTTAGGTTTAAATTATACTTGTAATATGCTTGGACATATATAGTGCATCTCAAAAAGAATTGTATTAATGAAAAGTTAATTCTTCTTCTTAATTTAATTCAAAAAGTGAAACTCATATTATAGATTCATAGACTCAAATACAATATTTTTTATTGTTTTTGTATCAATTTCAATGGTTACAGCTTTAGAATTGTACGGATTAGAATATTTCTCTTAGTCTAGTTTATTACACACATACCCCCATTGAGAATCTACAGAGTTAGGAGGAAGATGAAACACCTGACCCCACAATACAGACGAGTTAATAGCTGCTATCAAAGCAATGTGGTCTTCAGTCATGCCTCAGCAGTTCCCCAGGCTGATTGCCATGCCATGCTACATTGACATATTAATCTATATAAATTAACTAAAGGATTTGTCTAAACCCGCCTTTTTTTTAATGATATCTTTAAGTTCCAAATGTTGGAGAACCTGAAAGCAGTCGTACCATCTACTGCCTATTTGGTCAAGTATAGGGGGCATGGCCATAAGAGTCACTTAGCAGAGTTATAATAAGTAACAGACAGAAAGACATACTGTATGTGTGGGTTTCAATCTGAAATAATATTAAACTTGATCATCTTATTTTTAGCTTTAACCTTTTACCTATTTCTACAAACTCTTTTTCTATCAATGACATGTACATTATGCTAGTACATACTAAAGAAGCCAAATAATGATTGCATTAATTAACTTGTTTTCCAGATGTTCTAGAAGACAGTTGGGTCGTAATTTTTTTTATTTTTGTTATTAGGAAATATTCTACCATATTTGAGATACTGATCTTTGGATTTTTATGAACTGTAAGCCATAATCATAGAAATCAAAGCAAAAAAGGGCTTGAAATATATCGCTTTACATAAAACAAATCAGAAATAGACAAGAATATCATTTTTTTAATAATGAAAATGTATTAACTTTTGTAAAATATTCAAATTTTTATTGCCCAGTATTTTACTAAAACAATGCAAAAATATCTTTTACAGTATTTTGTTTTCTATCAGTACATTGGGGAAGCAGTTTAATGCAGTTGGTAAAACAGTAAATCTGTCAAAAGACATCTAAATCTTGCTAGGTAAGCAGGATTTCCTCACACAGTGAATTTCATGCTTTTATCAAGTTATTGTATTTGACACAACCTGTCTGTGATGTTAGACTGGACTCTCGAGGCCTAAATGCACGTGTCTCTGATTTATTCCTCTGTCACTGAGTGATGAAAACTCATAGTGACATAGTGATGATAAATATTTATAGTTTTTATTTGAAATTATTAATTTAATTAGCAGTTTAAGTGATTCAGTTTGGGAATTGTTTCAAACAGGATTAAGGTCAAATTTGTAGTAAATCAGAGCCTTTTTGCCTTTTTCTCCATTCCTGCATCTGTCTGTGCATCTGTCCCTCTGTCCAAGATTATCATCATCATCATGAGTAAATGTTTGTAGGATTTATATAATATTGTAACCAGCAAATGAAGTTTTGAATCTTGGACATCTACAAGGTGTATCTGGCATATTAATTTAATAACAAGAAAGACTAAACTTTCTCTAAAATAGCGGCAACTCTGTTGTTTAACTTGTTTACATTTGGTGGTTGGCCAATCTTTACATTTTATTAATTTAACTATTTATTGTGATACATGCATAAGAGTATTTCAGGAAAGCCTGCATGTCAGAATTTTACAATGTGAAGGTTTTTCCCCAAGACACCACATACAGAAATCTTGATTCTAAATTGGTTTTGTACTCTCTCTCTCTCTCTCTCTCTCTCTTTCTCCAGGCAAATCTCATCTGGCCATAGTCCAGAGGGTAAATAATGAGGGAGAGGGGGACCCTTTCTATGAGGTGCTGGGTCTAGTGACACTGGAAGATGTTATTGAAGAGATCATCAAGTCAGAGATCCTGGATGAGTCTGACCTATACAGTGAGTTGTTATAAATATGTGCAAAAGTCTTGGGCACCATATTATATGCAGTTTTTGAAAGGCCGTTTCCTGAGTCAGTAAAACCTAACAGATATTTTCTTATAAAACTGCACAATCTGTGTCTAAAACTCCTGATTTTAAACAATGAGTTTTCACTCCAAATATTGACTGTTTATTTTATTGCTCTTTATAGAAGTTTATTTTATGCAGAAACGATTTTTTTTGCTTATATATATATATATATGGCATAAGCAAAGAAATCAATAAGCAAAAAGTCAGTTTGCGAGTGTTCCGCAAGACGAGCAAAGATTTTAAATAAATTTTGACCTGGAAAACGAACAAGCCTTGGTTTACGGGTACTGAGTATCATGTATCACGCATGCGCTTCTTGTTTTGACGCAGCCAACGTTTTTCTCTCTCTTCCGCTGCGGAATTCTGGGCAATCGTCTTCCCTGCTTGGTCTCTTACTGGTATAATCAACAACCATCTGTGCACGCGTGTAATGTTTACTAAAACACTGCGACCATGTGTGTGCATGTAAAACCTATTTTATTGTGTCTGTATGTGTGTGTACAGCGTGCATGTAAAGCAAAAGCAAGTCTCATTAGAGAGGTTAAAGATCAATTTTCTCTCTCTGCTTAAGGCTAGGCCACACGTCATTGGACACCGTGCCCCCCCCCCCCACACACACACACAGACCCCTCCTACTTTCGCCTTCACAGAAACACAGAAACACACACACACAGACTCTTCCTCTCTGCTCTACACAGAGACACTGCTCTGTCGTAATTCTTTTCAAAGGTAAAGTGCAGGTTAATTTGTTTTATTTTTACTTTAAAGCAGTGATTCCGTTAGTGTGTCGCTCAATCGAGTGTCATTAGAGAGATTTCTTGTTTATTTTTTATTTCTTGTTTGTTTATTACCGCTAAAACGGTGTTTCCGTTGTGTGCGCGCGCACGTGTGTGAAAAAAGTGGATGAAGGGTAACTGTAAGATGAGAAGGGGAAGAGGGGAGCTTATATTAGATTCACACACACACACACACACACACACACACACACACACATACACACAGCGCCTGCACGCACACCCCCGGAAACACTTATCTGTCCGGATTTATTTATTTATTTATTTATTTTACAGGTAACATGCAGGTTAATTTGTTTTATTTTTTACTTTATATTTTGTGTTAATTATTTTTATGTTTTTTTTTTTGGGGGGGGGGGGGGGGGGGCTGTGGAACGAAGATTTTGAGTTTCCATTATTTCTAATGGGAAAATTCTATTTGGTTTAAGAGTGTTTTGGAATATTAGCCCACTTCTAGAACGAATTGTGCTCATAATACAAGATTCCACTGTATATACAGGTATATTTATATGAAAATGTATTTATTTAATTTATTACTTTATTATGTATATTATCTCTTTGATTGATTACTTTCATGTTTGATGTCATTCTCTCTTAGTTGATAATAAAACCAGAAAGAAGGTGGACCCAAATAAAAATAAGAGGGACTTTTCAGCCTTCAAAGATGAAAGTGAATCCAAAGTGAAGATTTCTCCCCAGCTGCTCTTAGCTGCTCATCGGTTCCTGGCGACGGGTGAGCTTGGTGTATATTCTATACATTTGATTTTTAACAAATAATTTGTGTACAATCATTTGTTTTACATTTTATTATTCAAATCAATACATTTGTCAATTTGTATTGCCTTTAAATCCTTAAAACTCGAGCGACACAGATCTGTGCTGACAACACAGCATTGGTCATGAGCAATAAAAAAAAATAAAAAAAACTTATCAGATGTCCTGCTGTGTCGACGAAGGAGGCTTCAGACAATAAACGTTTGTACAGTTTGTTAAAATTAAATAAAATTCACTTCATCATATCGATTGTGTTGACAAAAAACACATTTTACTCTATATTGCACAATTCTGACCCCATATTAATTAAAACATAGTAATGCAAACATTTATTTTGTATTTGTTGTTTGTTGTATGTAGTAGACCACTTCTGTGCTGGCCCGTTTCACTGACTACCACGCAAGTGTATTTCTGTCCTGTGGCAAGCATTGTGTTTTTATCAGTTGCATTCCATCGCCATCTCCGTGGTTTATAAGTAGAGTAGTCAGAAGTGTCTATAAGCTGATTATATGGGACCATCCTTAGAAATTGTGATTGGTGTCTATGTGGTAACTTTAATTAGTTGGGAATCAAGATGTATCAGACAGGTCCAGGGGGCAGAGGGAATCAGAATTACTGGTAACTCAGGATGGCCATGTTTAGCTTAAGAGAGAGACAGACATAAACACAAAAACATAATTAGGTATGCTCTATGTCTCATCGTAAAAAAGATCAATGTACATTTTGTACAGGGTCTCCATCATGTCTACATATAACAACATAACTAAAAAGGTGAACCAGTAGCAACCACAGACAAAAGGGCACCCAAGGTAGCCAGTCACTTCACTGTCAACAAACCTGAGTGAACTAGTGAGAGTGCGGGAATACAGCATCCAACACCAGATTACCATAAAACTTCATGCCCCTGAATACACCAGATCAGCTCATTTACCTTAGAAAAACTATTCACAAAAGGCTATTTATTAAGACAGTATTTTTAGTATACATAATATTTGATATCTAAATAAAATGTATTGTATACAATTTTTTTGCCAGAGGTAAGCCTTTTCAGTGCACAGCAGATCTCGGACAAGATTTTGCTGCGAATTTTGAAGCATCCAGATGTCATCCAGGATCTACGGTTCAATGAAAATGACAAGCGCTCACAGCAGCACTACCTGTATCAGCGTGGCAAGCCTGTTGACTATTTCATTCTCATCTTACAGGTAAGTTTGTCGCCTGCAAATAGCTTCTAGTTAACACATTATTCCCCAGTCCCTATCACTTAAAACCTATGGTACCATATATACACTATATTGCTATATAAGTATTTGCTCATGTGTCTTTACATACCTATGAACATAAGTAACATCCAATTCTTAATCCATAGGGTTTAATATGATGTTGGCTCATCCTTTGCAACTATAACAGCTTCAAATCTCCAGGGAAGGCTTTCCACGAGGTTTAGGAGTGTGTTTATGGGAATATTTGACCATTCTTTCAGAAGCGCATTTGTAATGTTGGATGAAAAGGCCTGGCTCACAGTCTCTACTGTAATTTATCCCAAAGCTGTTCTATCGTGTTGAGGTCAGGACTTTTCCACACTAAACTCACTCATTTATGGACCGTGCTTTGTGCACTGATACGCAGTCATGTTGTGGTTGCTTTTCCAGGAGTTGGGCTCAACCCCTTAGTCCCAGTGAAAGGAACTCTTAGTGCTTCAGCATACCAAGATATTTTGCACAATTTCATGCTCCCAACTTTGTGGGAACAGTTTGGGATGGCTCCTTCCTGTGTCATTGAGGAGAACGGGAATTAATAACTCGAAGCAACACAGTCACTAATTATCACAATGCCCTTCCGAACACAACCCTCCCATTTTATTTGGGCTTGGGACCGGCACTGCTTCCAGTGTTTTGGGCATTGGGTGTGAATTAAACCTGGGACTTACGCATGACAGGTGAGAGACCCACCACTGGGCCACCAATGCCTTATACTACATACATATATGCAATAAACTTTTTAAAATGAGACTATGTATTGGTCTCCAAACTGTTGTCACAAAGTTAAAAGCAGAAAGTTGTATAGGATATTATTATAGGCCTCCTCTGAGCACAAAATGAGCTTAATTGCGACATGGTTTGAAGGCACGAAAGTTATTATAACACCAAAGGGTGATTTAGTGGCCTTTCCCACGCTCCCAAATTTGACCCTGAATCCCAGGATCATGGAAGAATCATAGGAAGCTTGTCAGGAAGTTAGTCAGTTCTGTATGGCTTGCCATGTTCTAAAGATATTAAAGCTTTAAAAAAAAAAAAAAAAAAAGACAATTATGACCACAATGAAAATATGCATTAACCAGCTAAAAACATAGTAGTGTAGTTGTTCCTTGTTGTCTAAAGTTAGATTGTAGCTGGTATACAGTCCTGTTCAAAAGTTAGCAACCCCTCTTTTAATTATGTGTTGCATTCTATTTGTGTAAAAACAAAAAAAGAATTTCTTTTGATAAATTCTTTTTTACAATATTGCTTCAGTTCATTGAGGGTTTTTGTAAATTTGCATATGCACACCTCTCTAAAGGTCCCACCACAGCATTTCAATTGGGTTGAGGGCTAAACTTTGGCCAGGCTATTTTAAAACCTGTTCTGTCTTTTCAGCCATTCTGATGTAGATTTACTGGTGTATTTCGGATCATTGTCTGTTGCACGACCTAATTTCAGCCTTTAAACTGCTAAAAAGGCTTTTATAGAGGTCTGTGCACTTGCTGATGATCAGTCAATCAAGGGCTGATGATTAGCAGCACATGAATTAGTCAAGGGGAGATTAACAGCATGTGGCTGCAACTCCCCCATCTTAAATCCTGTCGAAGTAGTTAAGGGTATTTAGTATTACTCACTTTTTTTTTTTTTTTTTGGTTCAATTTTTTGTTAAATAAATAATTCCTCCGTGAAAGGTTATACTGTATGTTGTTATTCGTCGAAGGTTGTATTTGCCTAATGCTAAGTTGCACTTTGGTCAGATTATTTTTATTATGATTTGTCAGAAAAACACAGAATTAAAATAGGGGTATAAACTTTTGAACATGACTGTATACGTGATTGATAAATTTCATAACAAGAAATTTACAATACGAGTCATAAACCTTTTAAGTGTTTTTGATGACAGCATTGAGCTGTCACTACTGGAGTGCATATAAAAATCTCTCATATATGGGGTAAAGTAAATTTCATGTCCTGAACCTTTGCTGTGGCAGGACAATGCTTACTTTCCAGTAAACATCAGCAACTGTTTATCTGCAGTAGTCTGCCAGCTGCTGGACAGACAGTGAACAAAATCTTATACTTATATATTACATTACATTTAAATACTTACTGCAGTTCATAGCATAAATCAAATTAATGATTATATAAAAATTTAGACAGGTGAAAATTGACCCTAACGAAGACAGTTGGTAAAAAACTAACGAACAAATAATGGTCAAGCCCTGACTGGTGTTGTGCATTCCCTTAAATACACTTTAATACACTTTGGAGTTATAAGTAGCTGTCAATATTAATGTGTTAACGCATTTGATTAATCTAGAGATTTTAACGTGTTCCTAATTTTTTACGCAAACTAATCAAATGCCTGAGTTTAAACCTAATGCCTTTCCATAATCTCAGCGCGGTTACTTAGCTGTGTGTGATAATGGCAAGTTTTACTGTGGATAAAAAGATGCGTGAGAAACATCGCCAGGGGTGCTGAACTGCAACTGTTTCATTGTAAAAAGCTTCTAAACGCAAGTTTGGATAAAACCAAAGTTCTGTGCTACCTTCAAGGAGAACTATTTACAGAGAATACATTAAATGTAAGACACTGAAAAATGCTATGAAAGTGAGACCGTTGGCAGAAGCTACTTTTTTTTTTTTTTGGTGAGACTACTGGACATCAGTAAGTAACAATACTGTAACTACCTCAGTGTTACAGTGCACCTAATCTATGACGAATGGCAGCTGCACCCATTCACACAGGGTGTGGTAAAAACAGAAGAACGTCATTTTGCTAGCCAATTGCTATAGCAAGGTGCAAGGAGTTTACCATTCGAGGAACTTCAAGGAGTTACCATTTGTTAAATGTTAAAGTTTGCGATATTATAAAGCTGCATAATCTGTTTCCTCAAACTAGTTTGTCATGCATTTCTTTATTTTAACATTGCATGTGTATAATATGCAATATACATAAAAGTAAACCTGAGTATTTTAAATTTGATTAATTGTGGTTAACTGGATGCAACATTTTTTAATCGATTGACAGCACTAGTTAAAAGGCTATCTTACCCTAATATCATTATCACACCATCATACCTGGTGTGGGTTATGTTTCTTGTTTAACCTCTCGGGTTGTATTGTGTTGTTCGTAATATGGTATTGTCTTCATTAACATTCCAAAAAAAATTTCGGTATAGAATTTATAGATGTTTAAGGTAGATAGTCAGATGAGTCTTTTGGACCTGATGTACAGCATAAATTAGTTTATCTTGCTTCTTAATGTGTTTTCTAAAATAGATATTTTGCATCTATTCGTAATTTGGTGTAGTGTAGAATAATGTAGTTATTTCCAGTGGTATTGGCTCCATCAAAATCTACGATAGTAAATTGTAAGTTATCAGTGATTCTGTAATATTAGACATACTACTTGGTATGATGCAGTAATATGCGGTTGTTCTCCATAGCCCTGGATATTTTTAAGTAGTTCATTTATTTCTCGACCAAAATCATATATCTAAACTATTCTAAACTAACTTCAACACAATACTTCTTTTTACAATACTTCATCTTTTTCCACCGGTGTTGTTCAGGGCTGGGTGGAAGTGGAGGCAGGCAATGAAAACATGAAGTTTGAGACTGGTCCCTTTTCTTATTATGGAGTCATGGCATTAACCACATCAGCCTTGGGTGAGTATCTTTAACATTGACATCTTGTCTTTATTGTTTTGTTTTTCACACTGTAAAAGCAACGGCAGACACTACTTTTGTAGTTCAGCTGGTTTGTAAAAGTTATAGTGTGTAAGATTGTGGACTTTTGCCCTCTCTGAGAGAAACATGCTTGCAAGCTACTTAGGGAACAAGATTTCATATTGTGGGTTGCGTTCCACTTGTCCTCCATGCCTGCTCACTAGCATGTCTAGTTAATACTGATACCAAGGGCACGGTCTTGCTAGTACAGTTGCATGCAGTTTGGCATACTATCCAAGTACCCCTCACTCACAGGGATCAGTATTCAACAAGTGTTGAAGATTAGAGATCCTACAAAATGGTTTAAGTCACTAATTTTTAATTTCTGGCTATAATACAAGCTTTGGTTAAGGGGAAAAATCTTTTTTGTTGCAGGTTTTACATTTGGGAATTTGGCAGACACCCTTATCCAGAGCGACTAACAATTTTATATGTTACATATCTGAGCAGTTGAGGGTTAAGCAAAAGCCTAACAGTGATGATTTAGTGGTCATGGGGTTTGAACCTGGGACCTTTCGAACCATAGTCCAATGGGCAGACCACAGACCATAGTCCATGGGCAGACCGCATAGTTAATACCACAAGTTTAAAATACCCATACCCATAGTTTTCCACAAGATCCGGTACATTTCCATGAGTAATGCTCCACTTAGGCATTTTTTTCAGGTTTGAGTTAATTAGTATTCATAAAGTGTAAATACAGTCTTTCTATCAGTCTAGTTCAGTACATACAGCCGCAAGCATGGAGAAGACAGTTGACAAGACAATGATTAACACCCTCCATAAGAAGAATAAGCCACAGAAGGTCATTGATAAAAGGGCTGGCAGTTCACAGAGTGCAGTATTAAAGAATGTTTATTAAAAAAAAATTACCTGGAGAGGAAAAGTGTTATAGGAAAAGGTGTACAAGCAACAGGAATAAATGCAGTCCTTTAAAAGTAAAGCTGATTCAAAACTCGGGAGAACTCCAAAAGGACTAGAATGAACCTGGTGTCAGTGCATCAAGAACCACCATGTACAGATATCTTCAGGAAATGGTTTACAACTGTTGCATTCCTAGTATCATGCCCCTATTTAGAAATCAATTCCTGGAGGAGGAATCGAGAAGCACAGAATCCTAGTTGTTCGAAGTCCAATGTAAAATTTACAAAGTCTGTGTTGTTTTTATGTGCCCTGTGATCTGCTGGTGTTGGTCCACTATTTGTTTCTCTTTTCATCAGGTTGGCGCAGCCATCTAACAGGAAGTTAGTTTTAAAGCACTTCTTTCCCTCTGCTGACCAGAGCTTTATGAACTTGGGTTAAGGACCATGGTGTATCCCTGGGCTTGATTGAAAAAGCAAACTTGCCCAACGTAAACCCCCATAGACAATCTCTCTGATCCAAGACCCACCATCCCAACACTATTAAGTGCTGTACATGTTCATACTGTTAAGTGTCACTGGTGGTACTTTTGCCTTATGAATAAATGGTAGTTGGTATTTAAAAAAATTAACACATTATGGTACACATCCAAAAAATATGATAATGTTGACTGGGTGAGCACACACTTTGCAATCTAGAAGTTAGAACGTAGCATGATTTTTGATAACAAATGGATATAAGCTTAAAATTAAAATTTAATTTAATTATTTTTATTATATTACATATTTTATTTTTATGTTCTATTGATATATCTGTTACAGGCAGAAAAAAAGTAAAACAGATTTTCCTCAAAAACATTTTTTGTTGACAAAATGTAAAAATTCTACCACTATGACAGACCACCACACACTTGTACAGTATATGTATAAATGATTGTAGGTCATGTTAATAACTACTGATTTGTTTACAATTTGTGACAATAACACAAGGTTATACACATTCTTGCGAAAAAGAAAAGTCGCACAATATCATGTTTGCCTTTATCTTTGATAACGGTGCAATATGTGGTTGATTTATTATCTTTTCTATTACTTTTCTAAAATGTTTGATTATTTTTTGGGTCAGGTAATGTGCCTATATGTATCATTGTTAAGATGTGACTTGCAGGACTTGTTGATTTAAGCATTGATTCACCAATTGGCCTGAATTGCGTTGGAGTTTTATTTCTCTATTTTCTTATTTAATTATATGCTCGGCCACAACTTCACTAGCGCCTGACTATAACTGACTGAATTCGTATGATGTCTTGTGTGTGACCACAACAGTAGTTGCACTGCAGTAGTAATGTAGGTAATAACAGTTACTAACAGACCTCTAGAGGGAGCCAGTGGATTAACTCATAGTGTAGATCAGCTGATCAGATCAGTCTCTGGCTGTCCTGATGATTTTGTTGTATTTTTAGTCATCCACAGGGGCGTTTCAGGATTTTCAGTTAAGGGGGGCTCAGCCCCCATAGATGTTTAACACATATTTGGCTTGTTCAGAATCAGTACTCAAATGAGTCTTCTTGATGACACACGTTGTTTACCATATAAACCTTTTTCCTATGTACAGGTACAATCAGAAAAATGTAACCAGAAAACAGCATATAACTTTAAACTTACATTGATTCGCAATATAAACAACACACCTATGAGGCTGGACAATGGAATAAACTGTGTGGGTGCCAATAATGTCAAACGTTTATCTGTTAATTCTTTGACAATACTGCTGCTTTTTGTTGGAAACTGGCAGACATAAAAAATGTGAAAAATAGTTTCTGATGCAAAGACTTCAATCAATGTTGGGAACACAGTGTTAAAGTGCCTGAGAGGCTGCCCTTTTAGAGAACTGAACAGATAACTGTAGATGGAAGGGTTTTCAAGTCACATGGGCGTAGATCTCCAAATAAGCAGCAGGTAAGAATAAAACTTTTCTTTTTTTTTCATGTGACTTGAAAAACCTGCCATCTACAGTTAAATATAAATATTAAAACTTTGATCATCATGTTATCTAGTTTAATTTAGTGTTTTAGCTACATAAGTAAAACACTAGGTTCTCTATTCCATCCCTTAAAGTTTTATAGCTACTAGGCTATTTATTCAAATTCATTAATATAGACAAACATTGTTATAATGTAATTAAACAAAGCATCCTTTTAATATCAGTCTTTTTTTCTATTCATTGAAAAAGTTACTTTTTCTAAATCAAAGTGACAAAAACCCTACTCTAAGGCTAATAAATGTATTTTACGATTTTGGACATTATTTAATACAATATTTATCACCAAAAAAAAGGATTTTTCTATCTCTGTAAATCACACTGCTATACAGTTAAAACGAGTGCACTGAATGCCGTCTTTCACTATTTTTAATAACTTATGTGCATAACTCTGCTATATGCATTGTGCAATGTTTTATATAGACAGTTAGGTTTTGATTGTTTTATAAAGTAGACTATAGATTCATAGAGTGTGTATTAAGGGCTTCATTTTCACTAGAGCAGCTGGTGTGATGAGGGTGAACACAGCGAAGATTTAACTGATTAATCCCTCATGACAATTTGGAAACTGTATTTATGATAAAGGACTGCACTGATGCAGATATATCAATTTATCGAAAAACACACACCTTGCCTAAATCCTCCCTCTGTGATGGCGAATTGAAGACCTGCTGAAAGACGGGGAGGAGCCGAAGTCTGCCGCTTTCATATGAAATTTAAAGGGGACGATGGGCGATCAGCAATTTGTGTGGAGTTCATGTAGAATTTTTAGGGGGGCTGAGTACAAATGTTAGGGGGCTAAAGCCCCCCTAAAAATGACCTAGCGACGCCCATGGTTACCGTAATCACATGGCAGTGAGGATGATGTAGCTAAGTTGATCTGATCATCATACGCATGTGCCACTGATTTGTCTCAGTAATGTCATATCATACAACCATTGTTTCCTGGTTTATTGATGATGGTGTTTGGTGTGTCCTTGCTTAACTTATTCATACACACAGTAAGTACTGCTTGACCCACATTGTGTTTGAGATTGATGTGTGCATATTATTTACCACCTTATACACACGTGTAAAAGAGTGTGGCAGTAAAATCTTTTGGCAATTCTCAAGCTTTTTATCTCAACTGACTTAGCTTTCTCCGTCTGTTTCAGAGTTTCGTTCTCCTTCACACCTTAGTGGTCTGAATCACTCAGCTTCCTTGAGCTGCACAGAGAGAGTGGACTCACTGTCGACCAGTGGTAGCAACTTGCAGCTCAACAGCACCTCCACATCCCAGTACATCCCAGACTTCAATATGCGTGCCCTCTGCGACTTGCAGTTTGTTAAGGTATGAGTAATTTCACACTAAGCCCAATTCCTGAAAAACAACCCCACACGAGTTCCAACATCCCAGAAGAGTTAAAGTCGTTATAGCTGCTAAGGGTGGGCCAACATCATATTAAACCCTATGGATAAAGAATCGGATGTTACTCAAGTTCATATGCATGTAAATGCAGGCGAGTGAATACTTTTGGGACCATAAAGTACTTTCATAATGTTTAACTCAGTTTTCTAATTTTCTAAGTTACTGGTTTTGTTCTGTTAGATATATGAGCTTTACCATTAGTTAGCATAAGCATTAGTATTGCATACTAAAATTGAATAAATTAAAAACATTATTGCATCATTTCTTTTTTGTTTCCTAACTTCTCCCTAGCTAATTAACATGACGTTAAACAGTTTTATACATAATTGTATTGCTCTGTATAGGCAAATTATTGTTATGCGTAAGCATAATTTCTGTGCACACAGTGCAAATTAACGTTCTCTCTTAATGCAATCTAAATGAAATTTAATGTTCATTATAGCATTACTAGGTTTACAGCAGGAGTAAATAATTAAATTGGTAATATTACTTTAATGAAAAAGGATCTCAGTGTCTTCTCACAGAATTTCCGCTTTAAACATTCAGTGTCGCACAAACGCTGTTAGGATATTGGAGGACTGTTTTTATGAACATTCATAAAATACATCCATGAATTATCAGAACCTCAAAAGGCTGGCCTGATACACTGACAGATAACAGCATTAATGGCTTTTCTAAATGCCCATGAGAAGTGAACTTGAGTTGATTTTCTCATCACCGGAGAATTATGTATCTTATTATACATCTGAGCAGTTGTGGGTTAAGGGCCTTGCTCAAGGGCCCAACAGTGGTAATTTGGTGGTTGTGGGGTTTGAACCTGGGATCGTCCGAACTGTAGTCCAATGCCTTAACCACTGAGCTACCCCTGGCCCAAGTTTAAGTAAGTGAACCTGCCGATAAGACTTTATCTGATGCAGTTTATTTCTGAACAACAACAAAAAAGAGAATAGGTGAAATAGAATTAAAAAAATAACTGTCATTTGGACAATTAGTTAACCCTAGTAACCAGAATAGTTATAACAGTGATATGATTCTGTTACCTATATAATTTAAAGGAAATAGAGCAAATAGGTGCAAAAGAAATTAGTTTTATCTACATTATACTTTTCACTCCCCATTTCATTTTCTCCACTTCTTGTGCAGCCATTATTTACATTTCTGCATCATGGATGATAAAAAATATTACTCTGGATTGTTATCTCTCTTTATTTCCCTTTTTACCAGGTCACCCGATGTCAGTATCAAAAGGGCCTTTTGACATCCAAATTGGAAAGCATACCACAGACCCCTGAACAAAATTAGACCACGGCTCTGTGAATTCACAATTTAGTTTCTGGAAGTGTAGTTTGGACATTCAAAACCTGCTGAAGACCTAGGAATTTAAAGATAAATGGAAGGTAAAGTACCTTCCACATAAATAAAAACTCAGCATATCTTCAGATGTCTATTTCTTCATCGTGAGTAAGAGCATTATCCTGTCTGCATGCTGTGTCTGCAAACGTTAAGCTGAGTGATTGAGCCGAGTGAATGAGCTGAGTGAGTGCCAGTGGACATTTTCTTTAAAGGAGGACCTAATGTTAGCATGCCAAAACAAAGATTTTTATTTATCAAAAAAAGGGAGACTGACATATTGATATTTGGTTAAATGTGTAATATCTTTCCATTTTTTCTAGCCCTGTTAAGTTTAAAATCCATGTTAAAAGTGGCCTGTTCTTAAATCTTACTTACAGTACATCATCCTGATGGAAATTGTTTACCTGCATGTTGACTGTTCGTGATAATGTTAATTGATGGCAATCAATTTTATCCAGCACTGCCTGAAATGCCCTGTCTAATTGCTAGAGGGCACATGATTTTGGAGAGTTTGTTTGTGTGAATTGGCAGGCAACAAATTATTGAAGAAAATGGGGAAGAGGTGTGAAATTACATCACAAATAAGTGATAGATAAATGGATAGATAGATAGATTTTTAAGTACTTCTTGTGCTTGCATTTTATTTAATATTAACTGTGACCACATTTTCGTTTGCATGGAATGAAAATGCACGTTTTATCTCATGGTTTTGGAACAGATGAGACAAACTGGTTTTAAACTTTCCAAAGGAAGAATAAACATACCTAAGTTACGTCTGTACACCTTTAAAATTCAGTTTTCAAAAGTTACATACCTTTTTTTTTTTTTTTTTTTTACTAAAATGCTGTGTCGCATGTTTGTGTGTGTTTTGTGAGGATTTGGGTGCTTTATAGGGTCATTACGATCATTTCTGTTCCGCATACTCTATGTATTTCTTGTAAACTATCCCCTTAATTGGCTCTGTTGAGTGACACATATAGCCACACCCACCTCGAGGGGAAAAGTGCTGTATTTGTCCATAAAAAGCAATGGCTGCTGTGAGGTAATCTGTAACTAACCTGCTCATAACGTCCATTTTACTCAACATTTTTATTTAATTTATGGCGCAGATTTAACTTTCGGCAAATTTTTTTTATTAAATAAAATAAATTTTTTTATTTTATTAATAAATTTTTATTAAATTCTGTCAAGCCAGTTTTACATGTAACAAGATCGTTTGGACAGACATACGAACATGCAGACAGAAATTTTTTTGAAACTGATTTCATTTTCAGTATGAAATGTAAATATATTAAAAGAGCGCGTTCTGACCAATGTACAGAAAAAAAACTTTCTTTTATTTATTTAGATTGTGTTTCATATCGGTAAAACACAATCTATGTAATTATCTCAAATTGCCAGGAGTGTGTTTATGTGTGTGTTCCCGGCAATGGATTGGCGCCCTGTCCAGGGTGTACCCCACTTTGCACCCTAAGTCTCCTGGGATAGACTCCAGGCCTCGTGCAACAATCTATACAGGATAAAGTGGTAAAGACAGTGAGTGAGTGGGTGTTTTATAATTTTTGCATAAATTTGTGTGGCATCAATACAGTGACCAGCTGGCTACTGTACCTTTTATGTCTTGCTCTATCCAACACAAACAATTATTTTAAACCACTCTGTTCTTTCAGGCGACTTGTTTTTAGTTTTGGTGCCAGCTTTGGTATTATCTTTCACATGCCCTGCTGTTGGCAGCATTTATGTATCTAAGCCTTTTTTATTTGTAAAATTTAATGCTTTTTCAAACAAGAAAAAACTCTGAACGCTGCTTGACTGATATATGTTCTTAGTCTTTCAGCTGCTCCCATCACTCATTTCATTTTGATATTCACAATTTTAGTGCTTGTTGTTTCAGTGGTCTGGATGCTCAAAATGTCATGAGAATGACAGTTTGGAATCTGCTGCCATTAGGATGCCTGAACGTCTATGCCCTGGCATAGGGCCTTCAGAGAAGATTTAGTTGCATAGCTCATACACGTATTTATGTGAAACTCGGTACACTTTCTCATTGAGCTGAATAATTATATGGGCTGTACTGAACAGGAAGTTGGTTATTTTGGCCTATTTGCAAAACGCACCCAATGGATTTTTATATAATCCTCCTACAGTAGGGCAGGGGTCAGCAGCAGGCACCTCCGTTGTAGGCACCATATGTTGCTCTTACATCCTTCTCAATTTTAAATGGTTCAGCCGTGGTAAGGCGTTAAACTTATGATCAAAAGTGGCTAATAACTTTCTTATTTATATGCCATTTTAATTAATTATTATTAATTTACTATACTGTATATAATACAGTATATTATGTCATAATGGTAATCTTAACCAGCTCAATATGAGTGGCATCACTTTGAGTGACATCATGTTCCTTTTTTTTTAAATTTATATTCTAAGCATCACACTAAAACTTATGCCAACAATTTGCTTATACAGTAGAACCTCGGATTGCGAGAAATCTGTTTTTATAAACATACATCTAAATCTGATGTAACATACTGTACATTTCATATCAGAACCTGAAAAGGCTGACCAGACAACAGCATTAATGGCTCCTTTAAATGCCCATGAGAAGTGAACTTGAGATAGACTTGAGAGAGTTGATTTCCTCATAACCTAAGAATTATGGGTTGTACTCAACTAAATGTGGTGACATGCTGGGATTAAATGGATCCCAGTCCTGCCCAACTGATTTAACAAACCCTTGCTGCCCCTTGCCCCTCTGTTTTCCTCGCGTGTAAGATTCTGCTCCAGTGTTAAACATCATTCCAATATCTTATCAGCTCAAGTAGAATAACCTGCCCATAAAACTTTATCTGATGAGGGTTTTTTACTTAACAACAAAAGAGTGAACAGAAGAAATAGAATTAGAAGAAAAATACATTTGTCATTTGGACAACTAGTAAACCCTAGTAACCAGAAGAGGTAGGACAGTGATACGATTCTGTAGTCTGTATAATTTAAAAAGAAATAGAGCAAATAGCCTATTCCACTTCTTGTGCAGCCATGATTTACACTTCTGAGTCATAAAAGATAAAGAATAAATGTTGATTTGTTATGTTCTTTTTCCTTTTCCCCAGGTCATCCATGCTCAGTACCAAAAGGACCTTTTGTCCTCTAAACTGGACAGAAGGTTAAAGTTCATGAAAACAAATGGACACCACAAGGCTGTAAAGTCGTGATTCAATTTCCTACTACTATGTTGTTTAAGCAGATAATTCTAATGGTATACGAGTTTAAATTATCATTAGCAGTAAGACAATTTTAAATATGTATTATCTAAGGTTTAAAGGCTTCTTTTTATCCAATAAAGAGTTTTATCTGTTACAATAAACTCCCAGGAGTGCGGTTTGGGGATTCAAAAACTGCGGGAGCCACATGTCTTCCTCTGTGTTTCACTTCTCATTTCTCTAAGCCAGATTTTCTCCTGTTTAACGTTTCCAGGATTCCAACTTATTTCTGCATTATTATGTTTAATTATGGATCTGCCTTTTTCTTTTTCTGTCTTCCCGTTCTCTGAACGCTGCTTGACTAATATATGTTCTTAGTCTTTCTTTCAGCTGCTCCCGTCGAGGGGTCACCACAGTAGACGATTCAATATGCACAAAAACTTAGCAGTTTTTACGCCAGATGCCCTTCCAGACACATATATATTATAAACAAATCAGGATGGATATTCAGTGCATAGACTAGTGTAAATTGAAATGTGCGACTGAGATATACAAGAGCAACTGGATGTGACATCAATGAAAAAAGTGAGTGGTGCAAGACTGAGGTTTAATAATAATCAATGAAGATTAGGTTACATGTTAAGTACATCAATTTGACTATGATAAGTGAGCATGTTATGAAGAAGAGCTACATATACTATACAGTGCCTTGCAAAAGTCTTCATACCCGTCTTCATAACGTTTTCCACTATAGAGTGATATCCCGGACTATATTTAAAAGGAATTGCAAATTGCATTTCCCATATGCGGACGCACAAAGTGTGCCATAATTTAAATGCAATTGCAAACTTCGCATTACTGTTTGCTGTTTCGCCTTCGTGAACGCACACTGACTGCCAAATTTCAAATAAAAAAGAGAAGTCCATTTGCATTTTTATTTCCCATGTCTTACAAGTCATGAGCCTGTCATATTTAAACAGCAAAATCAATGACCACGTCAAACGCAATCGCTAATCCATTTGCAATTTCATTTCCAACACATTACACGGAAACCTGTCAATCAGCGGCAGGGGCGGGACTGTACTGTGGGGCGTGATTGTGTGGGGAGTGACGTCAGGAGAGTGAACACCAGGAAAGCAGCAGGACCAGACGGCATCTCAAATCAAGTCCTCAGAGCCTGCGCAGACCTGCTAGCACCTGTGTTCACAGAGATATTTAACTTCTCCTTATCCCAGTCGGTCATTCCTACATGCTTTAAGGAGTCCATTATTGTTCCTGTCCGAAAAAACCCCATCCTGCCATCCCGGTAGCCCTCACCTCAGTAGTGATGAATTGCTTTGAAAGGCTGGTCAGAGACTTCATAATTTCTTCACTACCTGACACACTGGACCCATTACAGTTTGCATACCGCCCGAACCGCTCTACAGATGATGCCATCTCTCGTCTCCTCCATACATCACTCACTCACCTGCACACTCAGTAGGGGAATTATGTTAAAATGCTCTTTTTTCGACTACAGCTCAGCATTTAATACCATAATTCCCTCCACGCTCAAATTCAAATTTTATTTGTCAAATACACAGTCATACACAGTACGATATGCAGTGAAATGCTTACACGACTGCCGGTGACCTTAAAAAATAAAAGCTTATACATGAAAAAATAAATATGAATAAAGGAAATACGTTAAGAATAAAAATTAACTAGTAAAATATACTGTACAAAAAATATACTGTGATAAAAGAAATACGTTAGAAAATAAGATTAACTAGTGAAATAAGAACAAAATATCAATATAACATAGAAATATAGAAAAGAAAAGAAAACTAGAAATTTGTCAAAACAAAAATTTAGAAGTTTGAAATGGCTCTGGTGTGCAAATATGCATAAAAAGTGACTTCGCAAGTGTCTTATTTAAAGTGATTTGTGCAGTCGTCCATAAATGAAAATATAAATATGATAAAGTGTCTTATTAAAGTCCCTAGATGAAAATATAAAAATATAAAAATATGAAAATATAAATATGTAGTGCAAAGTGTGCATGAATGTGTCCAAAGTGGCCATGAATGCCCAGTCAGAGTTGGATGTTGCAAAAAGATGGTATTAGTCCTGCGTTGTGTTGAGACGACGACATCGCCTGCGGGAAGAAGCTCCTCCTCAGTCTCTCTGTGTTGGGCTTCAGGGAGCAGAAGCGCTTTCCAGACCGCAACAGAGAGAACAGTCCATTGTTGGGATGGCTGAGGTCCGTCACGATCTTCCTGGCCTTAGTCCAGCACCGCTTGCTGTAGATTGAGTGCAGGTCAGGGAGCTCGGTGCGGATGATGCGCTCAGCTGTTCACACCACCCTCTGTAGAGCTAGTCTGTTCTGCATGGGGCTGTTTACAAACCAGGTTGTTCCCCATCAGGATGCTCTCTATGGTGCAGGAGTAGAAATTCCTAAGCGCCTTAAAGGGCAGTCTGAAGTCTCTCAAGCGTCTTAGGTGGTAAAGACGCTGCCGGGCCTTTTTCACCACGGTGTTGATGTGGCCATGATAGGTCCTGCGTGATGTAAACACAAAGGTATCGAAAACTGTCCACTCTCTCCGCTGGGCTCCTGTTGATGATGGGGGTCTGGTAGTTCCTCTCCTGCTTTGTACAATAGTCCACTATCAGGTCCTTTGTCTTGCTGACGTTCAGGAGGAGGTTCTTCCTCTGGCACCATTTCTCCAGATTTCCAATCTCCTCTAGGTAGGCCGACTCATCGTTGTTGGTGATCAGGTCCGCCACGACATCTCTCAACCACAACGTCACACAGGACTAATACCATTTTTTAAACATCCACAATTATGACATTGTCTCTTTGCACTCATCCTGGACATTCTTGGACACTTATGGACACATTCATGCACACTTACATATTTATATTTAATTTCTTGGATCATTGCACACAAATTACTTTAATAAGAGACGTTCATGCATATTTGCACACACACCCCAGCCATTTTTCTTTATTTACACAAAAATTTCTATATTTTCTATATTTTTCTATATTGTACAGAATATTTCCTTATTGTACAGAATATTTTTATTTAATCCTAGCTACAATTATTTTCTATTGTATTACTTTTGTATTCATATTTATTTCTTATTAATAAGCTTTTATTTTTAAGGTCACGGGCGGTCGTAAAAGCATTTCACTGCATATCGTACTGTGTATGAATGTGTATGTGACAAATCAAATTTGAATTTGATTCTGTTTCTTGTTTTAACCTTGCGCTTGCTTGTTCATGTTGTTTGTTGATCGCCTTATCTGCACCCTGATTTTGGTCCATGTTATATTGCTTGGCAAGTTTAATAAAGCTCTATCAACTTGCACTTGTATTTAAATCTAAATATGTGACACACCTACTGTACTGGTTTAACATCTTTCTTTGGGTGCAAAAAGGGAGTTTCCAGGATTTCCTGCAAGTTGTCATGTTGGATTGCTTTTGTTATATTGCTATTTTTTGCCCCAGTGTTTACTATTCCATGTGATCAGAAATAATTCAGTGGTGAGCAGTTCTTCAGGCTGTACATGCATTATTCCATTTTCGACTGTCTCACACTTTCAAGCTGTTCAACTAGAAAAAAAAGTTTTTCTTTTTTCCTCTTATTGATATTCAAATAGGTGTCCATGGTGGTGACACCTACAGAAGGTGTCGTTATAGAGTAAGGCACAGTACAACTTTGTGGTACACTACATAGAGCACTTAAACATGTTTTAATGTTTTCTGTAGTGGTGATTTTGTGAAATAATATAGTATGCGAAACTGCTAAATCAGTACAAATAGAAGAAAAAAAAATTTATGATTGTCTTTGCAGATACAGCATATCGGAAGTGTGTGACCAAATATTTTCTTCAAGTACAAGAAATACTAAAATAAATTATTGTTAACTTATGGGAACAAATGGACCCATATGTTCGTAAATATTTTTATCTGCAGGATTGTTGTTGCTGTTACAGTTTCTGTTAAAATACTGCTGCTATTATTCAGAACCATGCCACTGTCTTAAAAATTAATTTACTTACTATTTTTATTTTTTCTAAATTTAAAAATTTATTTTTTCCTTTAAGAGCTTAAGATAAGTGGTCAGCTGTCAGTTGTTATATTCAGCCTTATACAAGCCCATAGATCCAAAAATAAAATTAGTCAGTTGTAATGGAATTTGAGTTTATATTTAATAACTGCCCCAGACAAACAATATCTTGCAATGACTCTTAGATACGTGGGCTGGAGAACAAGTAGGTTTAGCAACCAGATAAAAAAAGAAAAACCCTACCCACTACTATGTCAAGTACACAGACAAACAAACCACTAAAATTACTGAAAGGTGAAAGGAATAAAATTGATACCTCATTAGTTGAGGCACCTGTCAAGGGGTCGGATATATTAGACAGCAAGTGAACAGTCAGCTTTTAAAGTTAATGCATGCAAATTGGGCAAGAATATGGGCCAAACAGTGATGGCAAGACATCTTATTCAGAGCATCTCCAAAACATCATGTCTTGTGTGGTTTTCCTGGTATTCAATGGTTTTAAAAAGTTCCAAAAGTGGTAAAAGGAAGGACTATTGGTAAACCTGTGCCAGGGTCATGGGCGCTTACAGCTCATTGATAGGCATGGCGAGGAAAGGCTAGCCAGTCTGGTCTATTCCCTCGTCCCTGATACACTACTTGAAGTGCAACTTAAAACGCCACTTCAGCTGACTGACAAGTGCAGCATTATCAATTAATAAGTAAAATGCTAACCTGTAGTTGTATCATTTTCACATGTATCTTGATTGCACTGCTGTCAGGAAAATATTTGGATAATGTACAATTTACAACGATTTGGCAAAATCCATAATTGTAATTAAGGTAATGTGATTATAAGTAGTTAATGTCTAGAATTTACAGCAGTCAATGCAACAAAAACTATTTTTAAAGACAGAATTACTGTTTTTTATTATTTTATCTAGCTCTTACCTGCAGTAAGTTACCCATCTGAAAGAAGTATTATGCTCTTAGGCTTGTGTTGCAGATGTGTACTCTTGGGTTATTCAATTGCAATTTAAGTTTAATGCAATTGGTACCTTTTTAACTATTATCTTACCAGTTCAGGTCTGTTAATAGTTCAGGCCTGTTTGTACATTTGGGTGGTGTTCATTTACCTTAAATTGAAGATTTTAAAAGACCCAATAAAACAACTTTCCACAACTCTCTGATCCATGCAGATCTTTGGCCACTACCCGATCAGAACAGAAATTGACGACAACCTTGTTTTTCCCATCCACTTAGCAATGTGTCTGTGGATGGTACTGCATCCTAATATCAGATGCACCTACTTCCCTGATAATTGTTTGGATGGGTCATTAGGGAGCCAATGTGAAATCTTGTTTGCGGGTTTGGGAGGCTTGGTCATCTGTAGGGTTTCAGTAAAGATGTTTGTTTTTCTTTTATAGAGGGGCAGTAAATCGAAGGAGCAATGTACTCGGCCACTAAGGGATCTCTCTCCCTCTGCATCACCTGGGGGTCATGAGCTTTATGCAGTGGAGCCCCAAAATAACCAGGAACTGAATAGTTACAGTGACCAAAAGAGCAGATCTTTCAAAATGAAATTCTTAGAAATAACGTACGATCAGTATCGGTTCAACTAAGTACAGTACATGCAATCATCACCAACAAGCTGGAGCACCTAGGACTCAGCTCATCAATGTGTCAGTAAATCTCCAATTTTCTGACTGGCAAACCACAGGCAGTAAGGATGGGCGGACATGTCTCAGCCTCACTCACTCTCAGCATTGGAGCCCCCCAGGGTTGTGTTCTGAGCCCCCTGCTGTACTCTTTGTACACCCACGACTGCGTGATTACTACCAACTCCACCGCCATCATCAAGTTTGCTGACGACACTGCCGTGGTGGGCCTGATCACCAACAATGATGAGTCGGCCTACCTAGAGGAGATTGGAAATCTGGATAAATGGTGCCAGAGGAACAACCTCCTCCTGAACGTCAGCAAGACAAAGGACCTGATAGTGGACTATTGTACAAAGCAGGAGAGGAACTACCAGACCCCCATCATCAACAGGAGCCCAGTGGAGAGAGTGGACAGCTTCCGATACCTCGGTGTTCACATCATGCAGGACCTGTCATGGTCCTGTCACATTAACACAGAGGTGAAAAAGGCCCGGCAGCAGCTCTACCACCTCAGACGCTTGAGAGACTTCAGACTGCCCTCTAAGGTGCTCAGGAATTTCTACTCCTGTACCATAGAGAGCATCCTGACGGGAAACATCACGACCTGGTTTGGAAACAGCACCATGCAGGACAGACGAGCTCTACAGAGGGTGGTGCGATCAGCTGAGTGCATCATCCGCACCGAGCTCCCTGACCTGCACTCGATCTACAGCAAGCGATGCTGGACCAAGGCCAGGAAGATCGTGAAGGACCTCAGCCATCCCAACAATTGACTGTTCTCTTTGTTGCGGTCAGGGAAGGGATTCTGCTCCCTGAAGGCCAACACAGAGAGACTGAGGAGGAGCTTCTTCCCGCAGGCGATAAGGTCTCTTAATCACACCACCACACAGGAGGAATATCTTTTTAAACATTGACGTTGACTGGACAATCATGGACACATTCATGCAATACATATTTATATATCTGACCATTGCACATGACACTTTCTTAAGTCACTTTTCATGCATGTTTGCACAACCATTGCCACTTTAAAATTTATATATATATTTTTTTCTTCCCCCCATATATTTTATCATGCCCTTATTTGTACAGTTTATTTTACTTTTTTTTTTTTTTAGTTAAATTTATTTTCTTTCGTAATTCTTTTTATTAATATTTATTCCTTATATATATAGGTTTTTTTTTTTTCGTTTTAAGGTCACTGGGGGTCGTACAAGCATTTCACTGCATATCGTACTGTGTATGACTGTGTATGTGACAAATAAAATTTGAATTTGAATTTATGTAAGAAGCACTGGGTAATCCCACCCACTGTGCCATGGTGCACAGGTTGAGCACATATTTTACTGCACTTAGGCTTCGCTGTCTCAGGTTAAGTACTGTATGTACTCCCAAAACATGTTTGTAAAATGTTATGCTCTCACAAGACACTATGCCAAATTCCAATGCATCAAGCACAACCTGGTGATTTCCAGCATGTCAAGCACTAGTTCTAACATGCCAATTTAGTGTTAAATAGGATAAGTGTTGATTGAGAGATGGATAATCCTTGTGACGAGAGTTGTGCATTTGTTTATTGCTTTTCTTTCTTTGCGAAGCCAATGAGTAGAGGTGACACTTGGGTGGAATAGGTAGCAAATCAATGACACAATCGTAGGATCAATAAGTGGGGGGAGAGGAAGCATGGGATTTGTTGAAGGCCTCCTTGAGGTCATGATATTCAGTGGGGACATTGGAGAGATCAGGAAGATTGCTTATAGTGAAGTGGGAAGTAAGATGTGGAGGAACCATGGAGCATAAGCAGGATGTGGAGCACTCCAACCTGTGATAATGTTTCAGGACCATTTAGGTTGTAGGTTATGAAAGGATAGTGTCATGGCGTGCATCCCTGATGGGTATGCGGCAAAATCTTTTGTCACCCCAAGGTTTACTATGTTGTTATGAGGTGTGAAGCTTAGCTCAAGGACCAGAATCCAAGTCCAGGATTTTGGGAGCGAGAATAATGCATAGTGGACAATGAAATAGAGTAGCATACGAGTGGGGTGGTGTTATGCATTCCAGAGACATCTAGGGCGGGTGGACTGAGCACCATCATTTGATCGCCACATCAAAGCCAGCCGCTAAAGGACTGCACAAGTTCCCACACTTTTTTGTAAGGCACCTTTCCCCATCTGGGATCGCCACTGCAGTTACCAGAAGAGCAACAGCTGATGTTAACTGCAATTGTGTAGGACTCCCATCTCTGGCTGCACCCAAAAAAAATCTAGGCAGGGCCAGTTGGCTGTGTTAAGGAAGCCTGCAGAAGCCACTGCCAAGAGGAGTCCCTTCTGCCTCTCTGCCTGCCGTCATCACTACCTTACTTCTTTTTTCCCCCTTCTTTCTGTCCACCCTCCTTAAAACCTTTTTCTTTTCCTATTTTTCCCAATAAAATTATTATTTTCCCATAAGGCTTGTCTCGTGTCTGTGTGTCTGTGGTGCAAAAGATTTCAACATTTATTTGTTTTTTTTATTAATAATAATTATTTATTATTATACAGATTTCAACATTTATTCTTCTGAAGCCATTCTTATGATAACTTGATTGGTAAATAATGTTATCATCAGCTAGTTCACAGTCATAAATGGTTTGCAATAAAAAAGAGCCCACTGCCAGCTACGGAGAAGCAGTTTCTTAGCATATATATATATATATATATATATATATATATATATATATGTCCGAATCCGCAAAGTCCGAATCAGATCAGGACCGCATCAAAGGTGCGCATGCCATCTGTTGAATTTAGTTGCCACAACAGATGCTGCCATGGCAAAAAAGAACAATGATACATACAGAAGAATGATACCAGCCTTTGGGAAATGTCAAGCAATATGGAACAAATCCAGTCATTTATTCATGGCAGCCGAAATTGTTGAAGATCAATGCAAGCTCATTTGTCCAAATCAGATTAGTTGGAACTCTACATACATGGCTGTGGAGAAAATCATCCGGATCATACAAGAAAAGGGAGAGGATGCCATCAGAAATGTCTGCGAAAAATTTAAAGTAAAAATGTGAGTATTGTTTTGTGTCTATGCGTATATATGACACTGATAATAAACAGTGCTTGAATTTGCTCTGCTTATTTCTTTTTCATACCTATTCCTGCATGAAAGTTGTATGTTTTGCTACACAGGCTGAGCCCAGCTGAAATAGTTTTCCTGACTGAGTATTGCACTGTGATGAAATCTTAGGTGACGTCTCTGAACAGCCTTCAGTCTGAGACCAACATGCACTTGGGGTGGCTCCTGCCATGATCTTTCAGTTAGAAGCCAAATTTAGCAGTCTGTAGACAACTTCCAAGATGTGTCTGCCCCTCATCAGAGCAGTTCAGGATGGTATTGAAAAGCCATCCAAAGTTCAAGACTACCTGGACTAAGAGGGTCGATATCATAGAAGCAGGTATGATTTCAATAATTTATTTGATGTAAGTGCAGTAAAACCACTCATTGCAGTTTCTGCAATATGATCAACTATTTGCCACATTAATCAACTTAATTGTCAGAAATAAGTAATATGCATTGTTGTGTGCTCAACAGAACTTGTCTATGTGAGACAACACCTTGACCAGATGACAGAGGCCGCAGTGGAGCAAGTTGGGCATCACTCATCAGATGAAGAGGACTTCTTTTCCTCAATAAAGTCCAGAAGGTCACAAGGTACAGGAGAGCTAGATGGGTACATTGCCTGTGTCAAATAAAATGGATCTGTTGAACTCATTTCCACACATCAAAAACCTTTCTGTCAAACTCAACACTGGCCTTCCTGCCTCAGCCGCATGTGAGCGTATATTCAGTAGTGCTGGCCTGCTATTTACTGCAAAGCGTGCTAGGAAGAACTGGGCTAACTTTGAAAACCAACTGCTGTTAAAACTTAACAGAAAGTTAATAGATTAAGCATGAACTGTTAAGATATACAAAAGAGCAGGGCAAAAAAAAAAAATATATATATATATATATATATATATATATATATATATATATATATACTTCTTCTTTGTCTTTCGGCTGTTCCCTTTCAGGGGTCGCCACAGCGAATCATCTGCCTCCATCTAACCCTATCCTCTGCATCCTCTTCTCTCACACCAACTAACTTCATGTCCTCTCTCACTGCATCCATAAATGTCCTCTTTGGTCTTCCTCTAGACCTCCTGCCTGGCAGTTCCAACCTCAGCATCCTTCTACCAATATATTCACAATCTCTCCTCTGAACATGTCCAAACTACCTCAATCTGGCCTCTCTGACTTTATCTCCAAAACATCTAACATGGGTTGTCCCTCTGATGAACTCATTCTTGATCCTATCCATCCTTGTCACTCCCAAGGAGAACCTCAACATCTTCAGCTCTGCTACCTCTAGCTCTGCCTCCTGTCTTTTCTTCAGCGCCACTGTCTCTAAGCCCTAGAGCATCGCTGGTCTCACCACTGTCCTGTACACCTTTCCTTTCATTCTTGCTGATACTCTTTTATCACACAACACACCTGACACTTTTCTCCTCCCATTCCAACTTGCCTGTACCCGCCCCTTTACCTCCTTTGAACACTCTCCGTTGCTCTGGACCGTTGACTCTAAGTACTTAAAATCCCGCACCTTCTTTAACTCTGCTCCCTGAAGCCTCACCGTTCCTCTTGGGTCCCTCTCATTTACACACATGTATTCCGTCTTCCTGTGGCTAACCTTCATTCCTCTGCTTTCCAGAGCATACCTCCACCTCTCCAAATTTTCCTCCACCTGTTCCCTGCTCTCGCTACAAAGCACAATGTCATTTGCAAACATCATAGTCCATGGAGACTCCTGTCTAACCCCTGTCATCCTGCCCATCACCAGACCAAACAAATAGGGACTTAGAGCCAATCCTTGATGCAGACCCACCTCCACCTTGAACTTTTCTGTCACACCTACAGCACATCTCACCACTGTCTTATAGCTCTCATACATGTCCTGCACCACTCTAACATACTTCTCTGCCACTCCAGTAAAAAAAATATATACCATGTTGTTCATTAGACGTTTGTTATTTGACAGGTCTGTTATCTGACAATGGCACCGTTTTTTTCATAAATGCTTGAATGTCCCTGATCCATTTTGACTTACTTTTGCACTTCTGTTTTAGTGTTTAACAAAAGCAGGCACGTGCAGAGGGAGGTCTGGGGGGGGTGGGGGTAGGGGGTCTTGAGCACCCACCCCTTTCCTCCAAGATGCCTCAAGTGCCCTTTTTTTGTTTGTTTGTTTGTTTTAATGTGTATGTGCGTATGGAGCCCTGTCTTTGCCCCTCAACAATAAAATGTAACTATTAATCTCAATTTCGCTAAATAAAAGGATCTGGCTTGCATCAGTCACATAAATGCCATTAACCAATGCTCGCCCTTGAGGGCAGAGCGCGCTCGTTACCAGCCGGGTACGAGCTCGCAAAGTGCAAGTGCAGAAGCAGGCAAATTAACTGGAAGGTGCAGGCTGCAACAAAACAGTAAATAGGGTGTACAGCGCACACTATAGTCTATAACAACAAGTGAATTGCAATAAATGAGCGTGCTGTTTGTGCAACAGCGCAACAAACATTACCTGTTCTTTTATTAACTGCACAAGTAGTGGTGGTCATTAACTGCTAGCTAACTGGGTAAGGGTGTTACAAGGGGGTCTGTAGCTCTCCACCGTTTTAGGGAACATGTTTTGTTTTAAAGTAAGTTACAGGACTTTTCCCTTCTTTTCTGGAAGACTTTTATTTCACTAAAAACGATCTAATATGGATATTCACATAATTATGGATTATTATATTTATAATATAAAAAAACACTGTTTTTAAAGAAAATATATTAAGTAACAGATTAAAAATTAAATAAAATGCTGATTTTACAGCAGTAAAATTATTGTATCTCTACAATTTAAACATTTAATAAGCACTGCATGTGCATGTTTGTGTGTTTTATGTGTATAGATTTTTTAAAATTATTACTAATAATATAACAAATATTCCAGACATTATTTAGCCTGTAATATCTTTTTTTAACTTTGAGCACCCTCATCCCTTTAAACGTCTCTGCAAGGCCCTGAACAAAAGAATGCTCTGCTGAATCCACAGGTTATGCCATATTCAGTGATTGTGATGTTTAATGTTTTATGGGATCATTTTCACTAAAATAACTTACCTAAATGTTTTATATGGTTATTTTATTTATTTTTATTGTATTTTATTTATTTGTTTTTATTGCGCTTTAATTTGTACAGTTGTTTCCTCAATTAAAAACAACCAGGTTGTGATTTATATCCGTCTTTTTTTAACTACACTAGAATCACCCACCCACCACTGTTGTTAAAAAAAAAAAAAAAAAGTTACTCAGAGTAAACTTTTAAAAGAGTTACTTTTTGACTTTACTTGATTAGATTTTTTGGCCAGTAAGTTTCCTGTCATACGTACAATTTCATTGAAGTAACAGTACTTTTACTTGAGTAGCATATTTTATTACTCTTTCCACCTCTGTCAAACAGTTAAATTGCTGCCTATTTCATAAGCGTTGTTCATCTGTATTTACATACATTAATTAACTATAAAAACACAGCACAGACTTTAATTTCCTATAGGTAAATTAGCTGTTTAGCTATTTAAAAAATAATAATGGGATGTTTAGCCTTTTATCCATATCAGTTAAAGGTACCTTTAACTCCCTCAGTTTTTACCTATTTTTTTAGGATTTTATTTTTTTTATAAATCACATTAATAGTAAAACTGACAATTATTTTATTTTTTTTTTACATCACAAATACCTGTGAGTAGAGTGTTATGTCCAATGTATAAAATCAGAATTAAGTTCCAGTTAATACTTTGTTTTGAAAGCTTAGTATTTTCATCATTAATAACAGAAGAAGAAGTCAACTATTTTTTTTAACTCCAACTCTACTGCTAAAAGATTAATTTAAGATTAAGACTTTTTAAATTACAGGCTTTTAAATTGCAAATTATATGTTTTAGCCTAAAGAACTGTAGAGATTCTGGAGGAATTTGTTACTAATTACAAATCATGAGAAGAGTTCTAAGAACATTTATTGCATAAAATATTTATATAATTTTATTATTATTATTATTATTATTATTATTATTATTATTATCATTATAAAAGCATGCATAATTAAATGCTATATGGTGTTTTACAACCTAATAGTTTTTTTTGTCAACGTTTTGTGATAGAATTGTGTCATTATGTTCTGATTTGTATAAATGTTTACACTGATGCAATCAGCATTTTATTTTTTTTTTTATGTTTGTACCTTTGGGACTGTGACCTTTCATGGCATAAAGTGTCTCATGTTTTGCAAAATATATAGTGATAAGTAGGCAAAACTGAGTCTACTTATCTGGCATATTTGTAACAAGTACACATTTTATAAATAGCAATCATAAAATAACCCAAACCAGTCTGTGCTAACTTGCTCTGCGTTTGATTATTTTTACTTAAATAGGACCAATGATATTATTTTTAACAAGTTTACACAAGTCTTAGAGATCGGCAAAATGTGTCTCATTATGTAAATCGATGAAAGTGTTCATTAGTGATATAAAGTAGTTAAATCATGACTGACTTTAAATCAGACAGCCAAGAAGATTTAGCCCTATTTCAATCATGTTATAACCATTATATCAATCAACAAGTTAAATTTAGGACGAATTCGTGGGTTAACACTATCGTTCACACACTTATCCCTAGAATAAGTGTGTGAATTTTGTACAGTATGGGCGTGATATACCTGATATCATATGATATCCCCATCTATAATGTATTCCAGACTCAATCCCAGTATTCCCAGGACAGGTTTCAAATCCATGGTGCATACGGGAGAAAGTGAATTAAATGATTTATAATTAAATGTATTTCAACTCTTTCTTTACAGTGTATATAAATTAGCACTTACCAGCAAAACAGCAACCAAAATTTTAGAAAAAATAAATGAATAAAGTACCAAAATGACTACCAAATTACTGTAATGGCTTTATCCTGTTCAGGGACGCAGGGAAACTGTGAACGCTAAATCATTCACACCACGCCCAGGAACCCCGAAAAAAATGTATCGATTATAGAGCCTATGTGGTCCATATATCTAACATTGCTCATATGAGAATTGTCTATAAAGACAATGAAGTTGGGTGAAAATGTCACGTCCTCATGTAAGGACACTGGGGCCTTAAGAGGATACACAAGTTATTTGGAATACCGCAGTTAGAGATTACCTGCGCGTGTTTGGCTTTGCGCATGCGCAGATAATATTAACGTCCAAGCGTCTGACGTAGCAGCGCCGCTCTGAATGAGCGAAACAAACATGGCCACACAGTGGAGCGGACAGGGCGGCTTATTAACTTTGCTTGTGGTCCTTTGGAGCGCTGTTTGCGGTCACACGGAGACGACGGTCATATCCTGGAGCCAGATACTGGGCATGAGACTGGAGAGGAGTAACAAGCCGGCCACAATCATTGAGGACGGTGTCATTCAGGTGACAGAAGAGAGCAGCGTCCAGCTAAGGTTTTACGGGCTGCAGCTCAGTTCGGACTCCGCGTCCCAGATCCGGTTCGTGGAGCTCGTTGAAGAGGAGGATGACAGAGACTCGGTAAACAGGACTTGTGTCGATTTTACCAAAGATATCAGCGTTGGGAGTTACATGAACGTCAGCAGTCGAGGGACATCAGGTGTGGTGAATGTAACCGTTAAGCCGCTTCGCAAAACTGAGCGCGAGCGGGAGTACATCGCGTGCATCAGGAGTCCGGAAGGCAAGTGGCACCTGCTGTCAGAGAACGACGGTAGGTTACAGGTTGTAGAGGAGAGGACCTCTCTGCTCCCTTTGTGGCTTCAGATCTCCTTGGTGTCTTGCCTGCTTGTCCTGTCCGGCATGTTCAGTGGACTCAATCTGGGGCTCATGGCGTTAGATCCGATGGAGCTACAAATAGTGCAAAGTTGTGGTACCGATAAAGAAAAAAGGTATGCACGCAAAATCAGTCCTATTCGTAGCAAGGGGAATTACCTGCTCTGCTCATTATTGCTTGGTAATGTCCTTGTAAATACCACTCTTACTATCTTGTTGGATGATCTTATCGGATCCGGCATTGGCGCAGTAGCAGTATCCACTGTGGGCATTGTGATCTTTGGTGAGATCGTGCCACAGGCGCTGTGTTCTCGCCATGGTTTGGCAGTCGGTGCCAACACCATCCTGTTGACGAAGTTCTTCATGCTTCTTACCTTCCCATTGTCGTTTCCCATCAGCAAGCTCCTTGACTGCATTCTGGGACAAGAAATTGGCAGAGTGTACAACAGGGAGAAGCTGCTGGGAATGCTAAAGGTGACGGAAGCGTACATCGACTTGGAAAAGGAAGAGCTCAATATGATTCATGGTGCATTGGAGTTGAGGACCAAAACAGTTGAGGATATTATGACACCACTGAACAACTGCTTCATGATCAAATCTGATGCTGTGCTTGACTTTAACACCATGTCCGAGATCATGGAGAGCGGCTACACACGCATCCCAGTCTACGAAGATGAACGCTCCAACATAGTAGACATTTTGTATGTAAAAGATTTGGCCTTTGTTGATCCGGATGACTGCACAACACTCAAAACCGTTACTAAGTTTTACAACCACCCTGTCCATGTTGTCTTCCATGACACCAAACTGGATGCCATGTTAGAGGAGTTCAAAAAGGGTCAGTCATTCTTTATATTTATAAGCGGTATCAAAACTGAATTGCAGAAGTTGTATCTGTCAAAACTGATTTTGAGTAAACAAGCTGAATCGATAGTGAGGCTGTACTGGCTTACCGCTTAGTGTTTTTGTCCAATCACATTCATTATTGAAATCCCAGAACTGCATAATCATTTGCTGGTCCTAAAGTAAATATGGAACTTTGTTAAATTAGTAAATGCTTGTTTTAGTCCTAATGCTTGTTTGAGTAACTCAGTTTAAAGAATATAGGAAAATGGAATGTTTTGAAGTTGTATGTTAGCCTTCTACACTATGATTTATGTTATGGTTCTGTGACATAACTTTGATTTGATTGTGGCTGGCACGACTGCAAACATATCCTAGCAGGGTATTACCTTGTCTAATTATATGTGCTTTTTCTTAATAGCTGGATGATAATCTGCTGATAAATCTAGGCAGTCCTGATCACCTCCTTATTGGATTATTGTAAAACAACATGACATTTGAGGAGTAGTAAATTATGCTGATTGGGATGTTCAACGTAATGAAATGGATAATTATACCAAGGTTAATTTGGGGTTAAACTCGGGTTAATATGTTTTTATTTGTCCAAGCATTTACTTATGTCAGGACACCACCTGAATATGACCTTAAAATCCCTTTTCACAATTAATATTTTATGAGATGTTTATATATTTATATTTTTATATATTTAATTTTTAATGGAGTATTTATCTATAAAACATCTTTATTTTTTATTGATCAGCATCGCATAATATTGTATACACATGCAGTACATACACATGTACTGCATGCTAACATGCTGTCACCTACAGATTTAAACCAAGGTCTTCTGTAGTCTTTCTCATTATTTAAAAGGTTCAGTACGCAAGTTTACCCATTATCGTCTAAGGAATAAAAGAAACAAGAGGACTTGATATTTTGTAAAAACATCAGTGAATTGTGTTGATAATTTTCCATGAAAGCACATCTCAAACGTTTTTATTCACTTTTGTTTTTTGTTTGCATTTTTTAAAACCCGTTATTGAGCAAGTGGTTTAGCAATATTTAATATAGAGGAAAATGTCTTTGAAGCTCATGTTCATGGTATTACTTACAGTGTAGCATCTACAAACATGTCATTGTCCAATAAGTCTCCCTTTTTTCTTGTCTCAGTATGCAAATTTCAATTCATACTGTTCAGTACAGGACGTTTAGTTCACCAAAATTGTGATCTGAGTGAATGCAGTAATGTAGACAAACTAATAGTTTACTTCACTTTATTCAGATTAAAGAACCAGGCAGCATGTCACTAAGCACTTGCAGCAAAATTTTCAAATATCGCTATAGAGATGATAAATGAACACCGGTTTGACCAGAACTTAAACAGAATGGCAGCTTTTTATGTTACATGTTTGTTTTGAGACAAAGAACAGAGAAACTTTACCTTTGACAAAGCTGTTACACAGCATAAACACTGGAGACTCCTTCCATAAATGCTGAATAAGTAATGTCGCTTTATTTAGTTCCTTATCTTAGTTTTTTTGTCTTACAGGTGCATTTTTTTGCGAACTGCTGACAATATTTCTTCTAAATGCAAAATATAAATATTGTTATTTAGAGTGTATATTTAAAGTTAATGACATCACAGTACATCAGAATAACCCAAGATCATGCATTATTTGCATAGCTTTAATAACTAAAAAAATGCTACTAATTTATATACAATTGCGTTAAAGTTTTTTTTGTCTGAATAACATTAAGAAATCAGTATTTGATGGAATAGCCCCGATTCGCAATGACAGCTTTCATGCATGCTCTCCACAAGTTTTAACATTGCTGTTGGGTAACTTCATACCACTCTTTTTGCAAAAAAGCAAGAAGCTTAGCATTGCTTAACAGTTTGTGACCATCCATCTTTCTCTTGATGACATTCCAGAGGTTTTCTGGAGTAAACTGCAGTGGTGTCTTGTTTTGTCTAAGCTTTGTGTGTGTGTACAGTGGAACCTTGGATTATGAGCATAATTCGTTTTGGAAGTGGGCTCGTATTTCAAAACACTCATAAACCAAAGTGAAATTTCCCATAAGAAATAATGGAAACTCCAGTTATTCATTCCACGTTTTTTTTTTTTTTTCAATACCGAATCGATAATTTTAAAACGATACCAGTGCCTGAACCGATACTTTACCAAAGCCACAAAATGATGGTGGATGACTTAAGAATATATTTTTATTGAACAAAAAATGTAACGCTTAAAATTGAACAATATATTAAAAGTTTAAAGAATATATGAATATATAAGTACAATACAAAAAAACAACAAAAAAAAAACCAAAGCCGCCTAACCCAACTACAATAACTAAACCGCTTCAAATTTTAGCAATTCTTTTGCCTTTTCTGGCAAAATACGACACATTTCCTGACTTACTGCATGCCCTGCACAGGACATGCATAGCCTTCTTTGCAATAGTAAATGGGGTCACTGTTGTAGTACTACTAGTACTAACTGAAAAGACAATTATAAAAATAATCCATGTTACATTAGTATTTTACAAATACTAATTTGTATTAGTATTTGTAAAATGTAGTATTTTACAAATACAAATGTAATTGTTTGACCATGTGTTAGCATGAATGCAAGATTTGCCTTTTGTAATTAACATTACATTAGCCTACGACTAACCTGCGGAAAGGCTGCTGTCATCATCATAATCGGTGGACTCCTTTTTGCTACAGTTGGTATGACTGGGTGCTGGGGTCATGCACACCGATAGTGCCAGCTGTTGTCCGCAGGCTGTTAAACACGTGCCTCCCTCTGCTTTTAACTTTATTCCGGTTGCCCTCAAATGTTTCATTAGATTTGACGTGTTTCCCGCTTTACACGCAACTGTTGTAAAACATTTGCTGCACGTCGCGGTGTCAGAATCCTTTCTTGTGAAATATGGCCACACTTTCACACCGTTTAGTTTCAGGCATTTTAACGAAAGTTTCATTTAACAAGCTAAGATGGCTGTGAAACACCTGCTACCCGCCGTACTTTTATCTTTTTATTGAATCTAATAAACTATTAATCTACAAAAAAATATAAATCCAGAGAACAAATATTTCAATCGACAATTCAGGCATTTAAGGCGAAATTCGCGTTTCGGTCCGGTGCATACCGGTTATATAGGGTTTTCGGTACCCAACCCTAATTGGTACCCTGTCCAGGGTGTACCCCGCCTTGTGCCCTGAGCCTCCTGGGATAGGCTCGAGGCCTCCCGCGACCCTAAATACAGGATAAAGCGGTATAGATAATGAGTGAGTGAGTGAGTAAAACTAATTTTATATATATATATATATATATATATATATATATATATATCTCCAGACAGATAAGTGTTTCTGTTTATGCACGCCGACGCTGTGTGTGTGTGCGTGTACTTGTGTATGTGTATGAAGCTAAAGTGAGAGGAGGAATCAGACCCTCCCCTCTTCTCATCAGTAACCCTTCTTCCTCTCTTATTTAAGTTTTTCACACACACACACATTAACGAAAAGACTAAGAGAGAGAGAATAGGCAGGGTGTCCAATGACGGGTTGCCAAGTGCAGGCTGATACAGAGAGGGAGGGAGAAAATGGATCTTTAACCTCTCTAAGGTTAATGAGACTTTATTTTGCTTTACACATGTGCACACGTGTTATAATAAACAGTACCCGCTCTGTAAACACACGCATCCAAACCCAAAAATGTTTTATGCGCACACAAATGGTCACAGTGTTATAGTAAACATCACGCTCACAGATGTTGATTATACCAGAGTCGCACACTAAGACCGATGGGAGTCGATTACTCACAATTCTGCAGGGCAAAAGAAAAAAACAACAACATTTTTTCATCACTTAGATGTGATCACATAACACTCGCTATCAAAACAAACAAGCGCATGCGTGATACATGATACTCGGTACTCGTAAACCAAGACTTATTCGTTTTCCAAGTCAAAATTTATTAAAAATCTTTGCTCGTCTTGCGGAACACTTGCAAACTGCGTTACTCGCGGTCTGAGGTTTCGCTGTGTTAGAATGCGTATATTGATGTAAACCTGAACTTGCAGCCAGGACTACTCTGATGTGCTATAAATATTATAATAATAATAATTATAATAATAATACTTTATTATTGTGCAGAAGATTATATATGAGTTCTACTTAAAACGTTCCTCAAGAGGGACAACTAAAAAACCAGCAGCAAATATATTGCATACCATTTTGCATACTATTACACACCTACTTCACATTTTTGTTTTATAGAACTGTTGTGTAAAAGCAATAACATTGGACCACCTTATACAATGTTATCAGAATACTTGCCAATTCAGTTTGTAATGTGTAAAATTATGCCTAAAAATAATTTACTCCTTTCATATAGGAAGCTGTCCTTTGTTAATAGTTTAGAGCATACCATCTGCAGGATTGTAGAGGAATGGCAACATTTTACCACCTCAAATCGCCACACAAAAGAATCAAGATGGATCACTTAACTGATTAGTCAATAAGAAAATTATTGAAATTAATTCAATCTGTCTGCTAACAAGATCAGCATTATGACATTACATTGCAGTTCTTTCTCTTCCACCAATTGATAAAGGCAATCTGTTTTAGGGTTGTTCATGTGACTGGTCTCATTAGAGCTATATCTTATAAAAGTGTTTGAATGATTATAGTCTTCACGTTAAATAATCAGTGTAACCAGCAGTTCAATTGATTGGATTTTGGAATTGTTTCAAACAGGATCAAGGTCAGAGAAAGATCAAATTTCTAAAATTTTTCTTTAATAGCTCTCTTCCTGTTTGCCATACAGAGATGTTAATTCGAAGTTTATTTACAGGAACTGAATATATGCCTCTGCCACTAAGTGTGTCCTCCATCTGTACGAGATTCTTGTTGGGACAATATCTTAAGAATGAGTGGTTGAATGTATATAGCCTTTTTTGTCTAGTTACAATTTTTGCCGTCAACCTGCCCCTCAGTTTATTTATTTGTGTGTCTGTGCATCTGTCCATCTGCCTAAGATTATTATTAGAACAATATCTGAAGAATGAGTAAATGTTTGCAGGATTTATATGTAATTATTGTAACCAGCAAAGTAACTGGTTAGAATTTTTAGAAGATTGGACATAACGGTATTTCTGGCATATTTATTTAATAACAAGGAAGATATTTATTTAATATATTTATAGATTATATAAATATAAATATATTTAACATATTTATTTAATAACGGGGCCAGGGGTAGCGCAGTGGTTAAGGCATTGGACTACGGTTCGGAAGATCCCAGGTTCAAACCCCACAACCACCAAGTTGCCACTGTTGGGCCCTTGAGCAAGGCCCTTAACCCTCAACTGCTCAGATGTATAATGAGATAAAAAATGTAAGTCGCTCTGGATAAGAGCGTCTGCCAAATGCCTAAATGTAAATGTAAACTTTCCCTTAAATAGAGGCAGTTCTGTTGTTTAACTTCTGGTGAACTTCTTGTTCACAATTGGTGGTTGGGCAATATTTGCAATGCTTTAATTTAGCTCCTGTTCATGATAAATGCATAAGAGAAACATTTTAGAAAAGCCTGCATGTCAGAATTTTGTGAACACACCACATACATAAAACACAATGTACTTCACTTTTTTAGGTTTTGATTCTAAATTGGTTTTAATCTCTCTTTACCAGGCAAATCTCATCTGGCCATAGTCCAGAGGGTAAATAATGAGGGAGAGGGGGACCCTTTCTATGAGGTGCTGGGTCTAGTGACACTGGAAGATGTTATTGAAGAGATAATCAAGTCAGAGATTCTGGATGAGTCGGATCTATACAGTAAGTTGCTTATTTACACTACCGTTCAAAAGTTTGGGGTCACTTACAAATTTCTTTATTTTTGTTTAGTGATTTATTTTCTACATTCTACAACAATACTGGGGATTTCAAAACTATATAATAACACATATGGAATTAGGTAATTATGAAACAAAAACAACAGTTAGTTGTTATTTTAAGACACAGAGGTCAGCCTTTCTGTAATAGTTTTTGCAAAAACAATATTGTCAAGTGCATTTGCAAAATCAGTCAAGCACCATAATGAAACTGGCTCCCATGAAGACCATCCCAGGAGGACGAGACCAAAACCTACCTCTGCTGCAGACGAGAAGTTCATTTAGAGTTATCAGCCTGAAAAATGACTAATTAACAGCACCTCAGATTAGAGGCGTTATGAAGTCTTTACAGAGTATAAGTAGCAGACACATCTCAATATCAACTGTTTAAAGGAGATTAATGCATTTTTGGACGCCTTCAGCATTCCATTAAAATGTAGAAAGAAAGAAAAATCAGGAACGATCATGGAGTTAGAAAGTGACCCCAAACTTTTGTATGGTAGTGTATAGGTATGTATGTATGTATGTATGTATGTATGTGTGTGTGTATATATATATATATATATATATATATATATATATATATATATATATATATATATATATATATATATAGCCACACACGTATATCTTTCTGTTTGATTGGTTTAATGCTTGATGTCATTCTCTCCTAGCTGATAACCGAACCAGAAAGAAGGTGGACCCAAATAAAAACAAAAGGGACTTTTCGGCCTTCAAACACGAAAGTGAATCCAAAGTGAAGATTTCTCCCCAGCTGCTCTTAGCTGCTCATCGGTTCCTGGCGACTGGTGAGCTCAGTGTATCTTCTATTGATTTGATTGTCTACAAATAATTTGCGTACAAAAAATTTTTTCATATTCAATTAATACATAAAACTTTATTTATAATTGTTATATTTATGACTATTAATAATTATTAAATAATAAATAACTTTTAGTGTATATATTTAAAAGTTTTTAGTTTTATCAGTTTTCAATCTAATGAGCAATTTGAAGCTGACGTTAGCAAGAAAAACCTCTTCGAGTTGACATGAAGAAGTAACCTTAATCAGAACCAAAAAGTGAACTCTGAAGGGAAAACATTTTTATTTGGGTGATACTGGATAGGGCAACCTATATTAATTTCTTCTAGCCCCCCGTGCTGAAAGGTTAAAAGAGCCACTATAAGATCGGAAATTAATGTTAGTTAACATAAAGTCAGTTTGGTTGAGTTTACCAATTGTTCCCTGATAAAAACTGTACAAAACCTGTTCATGGCAATCTAGGCCCTAAAACCACTTTGCTGTCAACAAACCAAGAGAACTCCTAAGAGTCGGGGAAGACAACATACGAACACCAGTTCACCAAAAAAAATTTTGCCACTGAATCCCCCAGATCTTATTTAGCCTAGGAGAACTATTCACTACGGGCTATTTATCTAGATTTTGTTTATGGTATACATAATATAATATCTCTAAATAAAATTAATGGTATGCATATTTTTTTCCCAGAGATAAGCCTCTTTGGTCCACAACAGATCTCGGACAAGATTTTGTTGCGAATTCTCAAGCATCCCGATGTCATCCAAGATCTACGGTTCAATGAAAATGACAAGCGCTCACATCAGCACTACCTGTATCAACGTGGCAAGCCTGTTGACTATTTTATTCTCATCTTACAGGTGTAGTCTCAATTTGTTTTCTGTAAATTGCCTCTAATTAACACATCATTCTCTATTCTTTCAATGTAACCTACCATACAGTATTAATTTAATAGTTAATTATAGGTATGAATATGTATGCATAATGTTACTGACTATAGTCTGTAGAAACCAATACGACCATAGTTGAACAGATTCTTATTCAAAGCAGCACAGTAGCATGACATTGGGTCTTTTGCATGTTTGGTGCTGGTATGAGTATATTCTATAGGAGATCTACTGACATAAATGACCACAAACTGTGATGATGCTCAACAGCCATACAATGACATCAAGTGATTTTCGAATGCAGTGGCAAACTGAAGCTGTGGTAACATGCCAGTGGAGAATAATTTGAAACAGTCTCCTAGAGGCAGGGGCTAAAGTTTTTCTGCAAAACCAGAAAAAAGCCCTTTATTAGTGAGGACCAAAGAAGAACCAGGCTGAGGTTTGCAAACCATCACATGAATTCAACCAAGACAACTGGAGTAATGTCATCTTCTCTGATGAGTCCAAGTTTGGCCAATTCCTGGTCGTCTTATGGCTAGATAGGGACCTTGGGGAAAGCCTACAAGCCACATTGTCTTTTCCCACTTGTGAAGCGTAGAGGAGGATCTGTGATTATCTGGGGTGCTTCATGCTCCAACCACACAGCCATGTGAATGACCACCAGATCAAGACCCTGTCATGGCTACCCCAATGTCTAGATCTGAACCTCATTGAAAACCTCTTGAACCTGATCAAGATTAAGATGGATGGTCACAAGCTATCAAACTAAGCTGAGTGACTTGATTTTTGTCCCTGTGTGTGAGAAAGAGAGAGTGAGAATTTTCCTTTAAACGTTCAATGAGGAACTGGAAATGAAACCCAGACTCAACGCAAAAGACAGTCATTAATTATCGACATTCTATTCAGGTGTGAATCCTTTCCCACATACCTGACTTTCCACACACTTCCACTAGCAAAAAGTATTTTTTTCCCCTTCTGATTCAAGCAGATGTTTTGACCCAGTTAAGCTTGAATTGTTTTCACATTTAGGATTTTTGCTCATGAAGGTGTTTGTCATCGTGCTGCTACTTACTTCACTACAGTAATCCTAACATCTACATGTCAGAGAGTTTATAGTTTCCGTGAAAATCAAGCGCGTTGACGTCATCAACTAATTGACTGTTACTAATTTGATTATCGATTTTAATCAACAACTTAATCATTGCATCGTGCGTGTGTGTTTTATTTATATGTCGTATTATATGTGTGTTTGCTCTTATTGTCATTGGAGTGGGAGTCAGGTCGGGTAATTTTTCCAACCCGCGGGTCCCGCTTTTATGAAATTAAACCGCCCCGCACCACTGTATCTATTTTTACAACGCGCCCGCCCCGCACCCGTGACCATTAAATAGATGACCATTAAATGCCATACTAGGGATTGTAATTCAAATGAAAACAGTCTTTATTTTAGCCTGAAAGTGCCTGACGATGTGCCACTATCGTCCTTTTTCTTAGACCCCCCACAAAGCAAAAAATTGAGACTTTGCTTACATATGTTGAAGTAAAATAAGGTTATTAATGTTAGTTTGACTTCTACAACAATAAACAGGTTTAAAGTTAACTGGACTAGCAACCATAAAGGTGCGAGAAAATCTGCCACTGGTCTGTTTTAGTTAAAATACAGATGCTACAAAATTTCACACACATGCTTTCTTATTAATTCCCTTATCTAACACATTTTTTTCTATAAGGTTTGTTCTATGTTTTAATTATATGCTCAAAATTTAACATGCTTTCAAGGAGTTTCTGATGTGCTCACCATATTCTCAGTAATTGCTCGGTAATGCTTTCTCTGAAATACATTTAGTGTGAACTTTACACATAAAAAGTACACATACATACAAACAAGTAAACTTTTTAAAAAGAGACTATATGTTGGTCTTCAAACTGTTGCCACAAAGTTAATAGCAGACATTTCTTTAGAATATCTTTATATATTGTTGCATTACAGTTCCTTTTGCTTGAACTAAGCGTCCCAAACAAATTCCAAATGCTGCCTCTAAACACAAAGTAAGCTTCATTGAGACATGGTTTTCAGATAAAGTAGTTGAAGAACTTGAGTGGCTTTTACTCAGCCCTGATCTCAATTCACTAAACACCTTTGGGAATAGCTGGAATGCTGATTGTGCCTCCGCCCTCCTCATCTGACATCAGTGCCTGACCTCACTAATGCTCTTGAGGCTGAAGGAGCAAATCCCTACAGCCACATTCCAAATTCTAGTGGAAAGTCTTCCCAGAGGTGTGGAGGCTATTTTAACACCAAAAGGTGACTTGACGGCCTTTCCCACATTCCCAAATTTGATCCTGAATCAAGATTTATAGGAAGTTTGTCAGGAAGTTTCTTTCTATTCAGTTTTTTCATGTGTAAAAAAAACAACAATAAAAAAAAAATGATCATAGCAGATCGTAGTATAAGGGCAAATACAATCTCAGACAAACAATATTACTTTTTCACATGGCATGATTTATTTAACAAAATGAAGGGAAAAAAGCATGTCGACATTACTAAGTCCTCCCACGATTCAAAAGCTGGACATTGACCAGGCTGTTTTGAAACTTGAAATTTTTATTCTTTTTATTTTTCAAAAATTATTATATAGATTTGCTGGTGTGCTTTAGACCATTGTTTTGTTGCTCAAATTTGCCTCTATAATAATCTGATATACTGAGGAGTTTATGGTCAACTTGTTGCATGTAAGGTGCCCAGGCCCCGTGGATACAAAACAAGCCAAAATTGCCCCTCAACTGTGGTGCTTGGGAGGCTGGGTATAAAGATTCTTCTGCTGAAATGCTGTTTGGTTTCCCCTAATCTTGGCACTGGCATTAATTCCAAACAACTTCACTTTTGTCCCATCTGTCCATTGGACATTGTTCCAGAAGCCTTGTGGTTTGTTCAGATGCAGTTTTGCGAACCTCACTCGTGCTTGCGTTTTGTTTTTGTTTTTTTGACAAAATATTATTTCCCTCAACAACCCTTCAAAAATGCTACAGCTTGTTCAGTCATCTCTAACTGTGCTGTCATGGACTTTACCTTTAATATGCTGTTGGGTTTAAGATGTATGCTGTATGTATACTCGTGTATTTATTTATTTTTTTAGCATTTCTCTAAACAAGACTGTAGGTATGTGATATATTTCATACGTGTTTCATGACTATTTATAATGGATTGTGCAGTCCCTAATTATGGTAATACAGTGAAACCTCGGATTACGAGTAACACGGTTTACAAGTGTTCCACAAGATAAGCAAAGATATTTATTTTATACAATTTTGACTTGAAAAACAAGCATTTTCTTGGTTTACGAGCACCGAGTATCATGTATCACGCATGCGTTGATTCATTCTTGATTTGATGCCGAGCGTCACGTGATCACAACTAAGCCAGCGTTTTTTTTTCTCTCTTGCGCTGCGGGTAATCATCTCCCCTGCTGGGTCTTAGTGCTCGTCTCTTACTGATATAATCAACATCTGTGTGTGTGTGTGTGTGTGTGTGTGTGTTTTTCTTTCTCTTGCACTGCAGAGTGTGTGTGTTCTGTGTGCACGCGTAATTTGACACACTTTCTCTCTCTCTCGCCTGTACTCTGTGTCAGTGTGTGTTATGTGTGTTATGTGTGTTATGTGTGTGTGTGTGTGTTTCTTTCTCTTGTGCTGCAGAGTGTGTGTGTTATGCATGTGCGCGCGTAATTTGACACCGTGCCGGTTCACTCTCTCTCTCTCTCGCCTTTAATGTGTTTGTGTGTGTGAGAAACAGAGAGAAGGTGCTTCACTCACACGCAACCGGCACGGTGTCAAATTATGTGCGCGCACACACATAACACACACTCAGCAGCACAGGAGAGAGAAAAACACACACAGCGCCTGTGCGCAAAAATGGAAACACTTATCTGTCAGATTTATTTTTACTTTTTTTAAGGTAACGTGCAGGTAATTTTTTTTTTTTTTTTTTTTTTACTTTATATTTTGTGTTAATTATTTTAATGTATTTATTTTTTTGGGCTGTGGAACAAATTATTTTAATTTCCATTATTTCTTATGGGAAAATGTGCTTTGATTTCGAGGTTCCACTGTATTTTTTGTTTTGTTGAAGTTCTTGTAAAACTACTTGAAGGCTTATAAAAACCTCTCGTATATGGGGTGGAGCAAATTTGCTTAAAATATCAGTAATTCTTGAGAACAGGGGGAGAAAACATTTGTAATTTAAACAAAATTTTTGGAACAGCCTCCCAGTTTTAGCATTTTTCTCTACAAGAGTTTGCACACACACAGAAGGCAATCCTCTCTTGCAGGAGAGCAACATATCAGTTATAAACTTTGTATTTTCATGGTATTGACACCAACATGTCTTCTAGTCTGAACCTTTGAAGGTGTTTCGCCATTTTTTTTCCCATGATGTGTCCTGCTTGTCGGTTGTCATTCTTGCATTGTTTATGAAAAACTCATGACTCATTTTTTTTTTTCCACTTTTGTCTTTCTCTCTTGTATTGCTTTATAAGTCAGTCCAGGCTCATGCACTTTATGCTAGATTCAATATTTTTTAAGAGCTTTACCAGAAGATTTTCTAGCTTTGATAACATTATGAAAGAAAAGCGTTCTCTTTATTGAGGGGTTAGTGTTTTTACTTCCCTGTAATATTTTCTCAGTCAGTGTCCAAGGGGAGTTAGGGTCTTTCATTTTGAGCTTTCCTTCCGCACAACATTTACTTTCTCAGCTTGTCCCTCTCTTTAAACTGTCGGCTCCTATGTTGTTCTTCAAAACTGATGTCTAGAGGACTATCTAAAGGTGTATCGAGTTGCCGCTGGCCTTCTTACAGTGCTCTTTTGACTTTTTTTCTGAGACTTTTTCCAAGCCCCTCTTTTATGCTTCTGTTCTTTTTCATTTAACTCACTTTTGAATAGCAACATGTTTTAAGTGGCAACATGTTTCACATTTCCCTCTCCTTTCTCAAGAAAACATCCCACTGTTCAGGGTGTCTATAAATCTTCTCTCTTCTCTTTCTTTGGTACTCCCTATTCCATATCTTTTGCTCTTCTGCTGACAACTTCTCTCATAATTTAAAAATTAATTAGGGTATTCCTATAAATTTATTTTACCTCAAATGTCGTCAATAAGCTCAGGCAATTCATTTAACACCATTTAAATTTTTTTGTGATTACTGTATGGAATGTATTTGGGAGTAATTTTGTTTTTCTTTGATCTGCTAGCTATATCCATATACTGTAAATAAAAGGTTTTGTCTGTACATTGGTCAAAACTAACTTTTTCAATGATATCTTTACGTTTTATGCATTGGAGGATCTGAAACCAGCCTCAGAAAAATTTCTGTCTGTATATCTGTATGTCTACCCGACTCTGTCACAGCATCATGCAAAACTAGCTTGACAGAATTTAATCAGACCTTGCCAGTCAGCCAAAAGTTGAAGTTAAATCTGCACCATAAATAAAAAAAAATGTTTAAGGGATGTTATGAGCAGTTATGTGCCAGACTACCTCACAGCATCCATTGTTTTTTGGGACGAATATAGCGATTCTGCACTCGAAGTAGGTGTGGCTATACGAGTCACTCAGCAGAGCCATCCAGTGATAAGTGATATGTTTACCATAAATACACAGAGTATGTGTAGACACAGAAACGACCGTAATGCCCATACAAAGTGCGGAAATCCTTAGCATGGCTAGACACAGCATGACTTACTCTTTATTAATCTATATCAGGGGTCCAAATCAGTCCTGGAGGGCAGCACAGTTTGTAATTCACCAACCTAAACACACTGAACCTAGTAATTAACAGATTAGTTAAATCAGCTGTGTTTGAGAAGAAGAATCACCAAACTGTGTTGGACACTGGCCCTCCAGGACTGGATTTGAAGATCCCTGATCTAAATTATTCTTTTATATATTTTAATTAGATTTTTAGCTATTTGAAAATATAAACTGGAAAAATACTTGCTCAGATCTAGTGGAGATACTAACAAAAAATTGTAAGTAGAATGAAAAAAAAAAAATATATATATATATATGTTAAGCTGAGTTGATTGAATTTATTAAAATTGATCATGTTCAAAATCTTATTTTTATTAATTAATGGGTTTTACAGATGGGTGCGGGACATGTCCACTCCTGAGCACCAAAATACTAAATAGTACTGTGTGCTCTACTATACTATACAATCACGAAGTCTGTTAGGTACTCTGTAGGTAAATAGTAAAAAGTTCATAGACAGGTTGATGTTTTTGGCATTTTGGATGGAGTTCAGCATGTTTTGTAGTGGAGTCATAGGAAATTACATTGTAGTACATCATACTTTTTCATAGACAATTCCTAGGTGGCTTAAAGGGATGTGACGCCACATAGTCTTACAACCAAGAACTGCCAAGAATTTCACTGGACTCCAGCAAAAATTTTGAATGAGGAAAAAGACCAAACTCAGGAATGGGATAAAAAAAACACGTTATGGGTGTGATGGCCAGCTATCCACAAGTCATTAGCCATATAGTGTATTGCATTTATGGTATTGGTATATCTAATTTATATATAGATGCTTAGAGATCCTAATTACTGAATACTAATGAGTTGCAATCATTCAATGGTAGTAAAAATCATAATCATTATACAATACTACTTAAAACCACACAGTGGCATGAAGTTCTTAATAATCATATTTATAACCTTGTGTAAATTATTGAAACAAAGGACCAACACTAACACTATATGTTTACATATATACCCTTTAGTGGCTAGCAGTCTGTCACAACAGTGCCCTTTGTATCTTCTGTGTCGTCATTCACTTGGTGTAGTGTTGCACAGCAAGGGGTGGTGCAGGGTCCATGACCTATTTGTAGATTTATTCACATGGCCTGCCCTTCACTAATCGATTCCTCTTATGTAACAGAGCAGACGGAAAGTCCTGCTGGCTTTTGCACTGCTTGCAATATTTACTGCACATGACACGCGCACACACATGCGGTATATGTGTGTTTACTTTAATCCTATTTTATTAATAGTACAATCAGCTAAGGAGCTCAAAAAGAAACAGACATTAAATCTTATATGCAGAATTTTTTTTTATCTTCATGCTGTATTGCCAATGACAAAATGTAAAGAACTAACTGTTCTTCCAAATGTTCCATTTGGGGCACAAATCAATAAAACAGCACTTGAACAAAGAATAAGAGTTAGGTGTCTGTACTGTGCTCCTGAGATCACAGAGGCCCAATATGGTCTTAGACCAGGATATGACTTCATGATCCATGTCTGACTCTTTTTGTGGTAGGACAGGACATCCCTAGGAACTTTGGTCAATAGAAAATATGGTTTATTTGCAGTACTATGCCAGCTGTTGGAAAGACAGAGAAGAAAATCTTAACTATCCAACTGAACCGTTAACAAGAGGTTATGGGTAGAGCATTTTGATTTAAAGTAGACATTATGGGTGCTTCAATCAGAGTTTTTGGGGCTGATCTTTAATCGCGGAAACCAGAATCACCCAATCGATTATAAAAATGAATAACCCAACGATACTCTGCAACGAACATTTTTAAATAAACAGACATTAGCAGTGTTGGGTGTTTACAAAGTAACACATTAAAGTAACGCATTAGAGTACTTTGATGTAACGAGTAATCTAATGCGTTAGGTCCCCCATTTAAGTACTCAGGTATTTAGTTAATTTTTCAAAAATGTAATCCGTTATTCACATTTACATTTCATTTTCATTTAGGCATTTTGCAGATGCTCTTATCCAGAGCGACTTCCATTTTTATCTCATTATACATCTGAGCAATTGAGGGCTAAGGGCCTTTCTTAAACGCCCAACAGTGGCAACTTGGTGGTTGTGGAGTTTGAACCTGGGATCTTCCGAACCGTAGTCCAATGCCTTATCCACTGAGCTACCCCTGGCCCCCAATTCAAACAATTTAACCTTTTCTTCCTTTTCTGCAATGGAAAAGTACTTTAACTAGTTACTGTTATGTAAATAATTACTTTTTAAAGACAGTAATTTTGTAATGTAATTAGGTATTTTAAAAAGTAATGTCCACCAACACTGGACATTAGTCACTTTGTATTTCACAAGCCAATTGCCCAATTACTCGTGAAGTAATTAATTATTTCCTCATTACTACTCATTTACTCAATTATTACTCATTAGTAGTAAGCATCAAAAGCAAGCTGCTTTATTTTTATATAGATATATATATATATATATATATATATATATATATATATATATATATATATCACAATTATGCATACTTGCATAGGCAAAGTCTATTCCATTTATCATCCAGAATGCTGAATATTTGCTCACTGTGAGCCTGCTTTAATGGAGTGGTAAGGTAAGTCCAGGCTGCCTTAGCCAGAGCTAGGAACCAGTCTTTATTTCTCTATTCATTATTATTTGTGTGATAATGACTTTAGCATTTTTACTCAAGCTTTTTGAGGGCTCATGCTATAGGTATTGAAGTGAGGGTCGACTTATAAGATTGAGCTGAGCAGGTCATACATAAACTTTGTATATTGCAAATTTGCTAAATTTTAAAGAGACATGGTAATATTACCAGACTGTTACTGTAACTGCATGTTGACGTGACTGCCGATTCAAGGATTTTCAACACAATAGTATCGGTTTAAAAGTTTGAGCAGTTAGCACCACCTGATCTGTAAAATTTAAGTGATTGGCGGCCGATTGATCAATACAAATTGATCTTAGTAGATATCTTGGGTGTTTCAATGTTGAATGTCAATTTCATCTTATATGGTAAATAAATAATATTTAACAACTAATAAATATCCATGTTTAAAACATTAGCATTAAATCAGAATCTAACAAAAGGCGAATGAAATAGAATGGTCATGGTTAAAAAAATTATTAATTAAAAACAGAACCTTTAAAATGGGGCAAGGAGATGCAAAGAAAATTAGGCTTAAGACACTAACACCTTTGTTGCGTGCATGTGTGGTCTGCTGACTGCATATTCACTATTCATGCTGTGATCTGGTTTCTTAATACTAGAATTACTGCTCCAACATCATTCAGGTGGTTTGTGTCATATACTCTGAAAGTAGGCAAGGCTATTTTAATAAAACTCTAGTCAGTTTCATCAACATGGATATACCTTTGTTTAGGGTCCCATACACAAAAAAATTCTGTTTTAAAAAATCTATTTAATGTAACACATTTTATTCTATCTTATTGTTACAATTTTACTTATTTTTCATTTATTTGCATGTGGCATTTTTGTCCATTACTAAAACTCACTTTGATATTAAACTTACTGTATGTGATATTTAAATAATAATAATAATAATAATAATAATAATAATAACAATAATGCATTATTATTATTTAAATGCAATTATATTATTAATACCAATAATCTCATATTTTGTGAAATTTAAGTTATACCCTTTAGCATGTTTTTAAATGATGTGAACTGAATATTTATCAAACATTTAGACACAGTAGATTAACTATATAATCATGTCCATAAATATCTGTAAATCGACCATGCTATTATTTATTATTTTAGATGCCTTCAGAAGTAATATAGACTTAGGGTCACCAATAATCCATTCAAGTATAAACTTTAATTAGGCTGACCTTTAGGTTTAGTAGTGATCGTGCACCTAGACCTAAACTATATCTAAACTCTGTACAGTATGTACAGTATAACTTGATGTAGGTTTTTTTTGCACCATATGAAAATGGCATTATTTGAGATTTTTTTAAATTTATTTATTTCTTGACCATAACAGAGGGACCCAAATAGGTAAAGCCTGATGGGCTTCAAGTAAATACAGTACATTGGGGTGTTTTATTTCTTCTATAATGCAGGCAAAGACAGAAACTAGTTTATTGGATGTTTCACAACTTTAAGTCTAACTAAAAATTATTAAAATGTATGTACACTGCCTGGACAAAAAACCTGAAAGTCTTTAAAATGTGAATGTCTTTTATATGTGCTGGAGAAGACAGTATGTAGTGGTTCGACTCTTCTCATGAATACAAGATGTTTGCCCAAGATTAATGCAACTTTGGGTGGAAAAAAAATGATGTAATGTTGCCTAAGGTTACTGACACAATACCGTGGTGAATGTGTGCCGTAAACAAATCTACAGGTGTTCAATGAAATGAAAATGTGCAACTTTTTTGAAAAAAAGTAATATTTAAATGTAATTGTAAAATTGATTATAATAACTTGTAACAATTACCTGACATAAATGAGTGACTTCTAGTGCACCAAAGAATTTAAACAAGTGCAAATTATCTTGTAAAGTCTTCAATCAAATGTCAATATAAATCTAAAAGTCACGTATTACTTAAAACTACCACTTTTTTCAAATAAAACATGCAAAATTGAGAAATATTAAAAGCTACATGTAATATAACTGAATGTCATTGCTAATACAATTGCAAACAAACTATGCTAGCTCTGCCAACTTCTATTATTATTTTGTCAAATTTTAATGTTGTGTGTACTAATTCAGTACCATGCACAATATTGATGTATTTCAATTAAGCAATTAACATGGGCGAAACCAGTGAACAGCATGCATTAAACAGAAAACATTCATGCACAGAAGCAACTTGTATGAGGCCAAGCTTCACATTATATGTAGCATTTAAATACTACTAATTACTAATTACCCAAATTTATGGATGTTGCTCTATCCATAAACTATTCTGATTAAGCTGTACTTAATAATCTATAAAATGTTATCGAAATTGTCAAAGATCTTGATAAAAAGTCTTATATACTGTACATTGTACACTGTGAGCAATATGTTTAAGGTAGATGAGTTTTTGGACTCAATCAAAAATCTATGTTAGTAAATTGGAAGATATCAGTGATTCTGTAATATTTGACATATTAATTGCTAACGTGCAGTTTTGTCCTCTTAGTCAACCAAAAAATCTTGACACAGTACTGATGTCTTTTTTTCCCCCCTTTTTTCCCCTGTCTTGTTCAGGGTCGGGTGGAAGTGGAGGCAGGCAATGAAAATATGAAGTTTGAGACTGGTCCCTTTTCTTATTATGGAGTCATGGCATTAACCACATCATCCTTGGGTGAGTATTTGTGACATTAACATCTTATTCCTTATTGTTTTGTTTTTTATACTGTAAAAGGAACAGCAAACACTTCTTTTATAGTTCAACTGGTTTGTCAAAACTACAGTATATAAGCTTGTGAAACTTTGCCCTCCATGCAAGAAACATGCTATTGCAAGCCAGGAACAAGATTTCATAATTAAGGTTGCGTGTAACTTGTTCTCAAATGTGAGTTTTATTCTCATGGCTGCAAGTGCATCCAAACCCAAAGTCACTTTCTACCAGTATAGTTTAGTACCAGTGTGGCGATGACATTTGGCCAGAAGACAATCCTCAACACCCCCTTTGAGAAGGATTAGTCACAGGTCATTGATGGAAGGGCTTCCATATTCATGTAAGGTTACCTGAAGGGGAAATATGTGATAAGAAAAAGGTGCAACAGAGATGAGTGCAGGCCTTAAGAAGATTGTCAAGCAAAGCCAATGAGACCTTGGGAGTGCTACATAAGGTACACAAGGACATCTTCAAGAAATGGCCTACAATTGTTGCATTCCTAGTATCAAACGCCTCTTAAATCAGAAACATCAGAAGCATCTTATCTGGGTTAAGAAGAAACAGCTCTGAAACATTCCAGAGTCTAGAGGAAGAGTGGAGATGCAGTCCAGTGTGAAGTTTCTACAGTTGGTGACTATTTGGCATGCTGTCTCATCTGCTGGTTTTGGTCCACTGTTTTTTATCAAGTCTAAAGTTTACCATCTACCAGAAAATTTTGAAGCATTCATGCATTCATCTGTCAGTTAAGCATTATGAACATACCAATTTCCTTTCCCAGCAGGACTTCTGCCTACAGTGCAAAAATGAAAACCACTAACTAGGTTGCATATTAATGTGTTTGATTGGTCAGACAACTTGTCTGACCTGAACCCATAGAGAAACTATAGGGTATTGTCAACAAGAAGACAAGAAAAACCTGACCCAACAATACTGGTGAAATGAAGACTGCTATTAAAGCACCTCAGCTGTCCCACATGCTGATTGCCGCCATGCCCTACCACACAGATACAGTAATTTGTGCTAAAGGAGCCCCATCCAAGTATTGAGTGCATCAATTAATATTTTCAGAAGTTGGACATTTCGCTATCATAAAAACTTTTTTGAATCTCAAATTACAAGTTTTTTTTAAGCTGTCTCTTTTGAATGTCAGTCAAGTATGTATGAGACTTCACTTCAGGTGTTTTATGTGCAGAGCATTTGTCTAAGTGTGTGTCTGAGCATTTGCTTGAGTGTGTTGCTTTTATGTGCACAGCATATGATTTAGATGTTTTTATGTTATCATTTATGTGTTCTGCCTTTTAAGATTCAAGATTCAAAAAACTTTATTAATCTTAGAGGGTAATTGCTTATACTTGGTTACAGTTGCTTACAGTTATATACAGGATGAAAGGAAAAAAATCTATATACAGATATTCTCTTAGTTTCACGCTAAACATAATTCTATATACAGATATTGCACATATGATGAGGAAGAAAAAGAGGTGGCTCAGAGGGCTAAGGCACTGAGTTACTGATCGGAAGATCGGTGGTTCGATTCCCACCTCCACCAGGTTGCCACTGTTGGGCCCTTGAGCAAGGCCCTTAACCCTATCTGCTCTATCATTCTTGCAAAGAAGGAATTTCACTGTAATGTATATGTGAAAAATAAAGGCTTAACTTAAAAAAAAAAAAAAAAAAAGAGGTAGGCCCTAAATGTTATTTTTATCCCTTTAAAATGTTTTTAATAGTTGTTACCATTAGAATTTTTAGCTTTACTCATACAGTATTAAAAATAAATTCCTTAAGACAATAAATTAGATAATTATCATTGAAAAAATGAGCATTTGTTGCCAATTGTAATATATTAATTAGGGCTGTCAATATATTAATGCGTTAATGCATGTGATTAGTCTAGAAATTTTAATTCAGTACCATTTGTTAAATGCGGATAATAAGATGACTGAGGAAAAATCACATAACTTCTGTATGGGAGCATTTTTTGATTGAAACCAGAGTTTGGGCCACATTCAAGGGGAAATTATTTTTGCAAGAGTACATCTATGACACTAAAAAGGCTACAAAAGTTAGTTGGCCGAAACTACTCTTATTTTACTTACTAGAGACCACTGGACATCAGTAAGTGCCCATAACTACCTTAGTGTAACAGCACACCTGATTTATGACAAACAGCAACTGCACTCATTCACTCTGGGTGTGTGTAAAAAAATGGAAAAAAAGGCATTTTGCCAAAGCATCACTAGCCAGTTTCTCTAAAATGAAAAGGAGATAACGGACATGATCACCACAATAGGAACGGACACAGTTTTTAATATGATTGGCGCTGAAAGAGTTCACCATTCAAGAGATTTTAATTTAACATTTGTTACGTGGAACTGTAGCAGTAAACAGAACTCAGCAAACTTGAAGGCCTAAAATACAGGGGTTGGACAGTGAAACTGAAACACTGGTCAATTTAGTGTTGAAGGTTTCATGGCTAAATTTGACCAGCCTGGAGGCGTACCACCCAGACTGCCCAGAGTGAAGCATGGGGTTGAAACAGTGATGGTTTGGTCTACAATATCATGGCATACCCTAGGCCCAATACATGTGCTAGATTGGCGCGTCACTGCCAAGGACTAATTAACCATTCTGGAGGACCATGTGCACCCAGTGGTTCAAACATTGTATCCTGAAGGTGGTGCCATGTATCAGGATGATGATAATGAACCAATACACACAGAAAGACTGGTGACAGAGTGGTTTGATGAACATGAAAGTAAAATCGAACATCTCCCATGGCCTGCACAGTCACCAGATCTAAATATTTTTGAGCCACTTCGAGGTGTTTTGGAGGAGCTAGTCAGGAAGCATTTTCCTCCACCAGCATCACGTAGTTACCTGGCCACTATTCTGCAAGAAAAATGGCTCAAAATCCCTCAGGCCACTGTGCAAGCCTTGTATCCGTCATTCCCAAGATGAATTGATGCTGTATTGGCAGCAAAAGGAGGCCCTACACTGTAATAATGAATTATTGTGGTCTAAAAACAGTTTCATTGTCCAACCCCTGTAAATTTATAATAAAATAATACATTTTATATAAAATATTTATTTTAATGTGTTTAAATGCTTGTAGGAAAATAATTATTTAATTCAGTCTAATGCAAGATTGACAGAATATAAAAAAACCCAGTGCTGAAGGTTTTATTTGTGTTGGACCAGTTGTTTAAAGATTTTCTTTATCTCTTCTTCCTGACTCCCTCCCAGCTGTCACTTCCCCTCTGTCCCCCTCTGTGGTGCTGCCTCCACCACGGCGCCTTTCACTTAAGAGGTTTTCTCTGTTCTCGCGCTTTCCAGGTAAACCCCTGCATGCTGCGAGCTAACCCTGGGTGGGAAGGGGGTGTAAAGCATGTAAAGCTCTTTTCAGACATAGGATATATAACATTTGAGGGGTCCACTAAAAAAAGGCCTTTTTGTTATGTAGGCATAACTCACCTTTATGTAAATGTTGCTTACGGTTTCATTCAGACATGCTTTAAGACCATGTGGTACTGTAAAAGCCACAGTACGTATACAACATTTTCCCATCTGGGAAGACTCTATAATACATTGAGTAAGGTTTAACATCACCCAGGAGGTTCCCAAAATTCTTCATTAGTAGTACTGAAAACCAGCTCACTCTGATAATTAATTAATTAATTAATTAATTAATTAATCGGTCAGTCACTTTAACATCGTACTCATGTGCATGATGGAGGGTGAATGATCCATGTAGTTTGAGGGTGATCAATAAAAGTTACTAGTGTTGACATAGAATGATTACTGGGTCTTTATTAATGGATTGAGCACATTCAGACATGAATCCAACCCCTCAGATTTCAGTAAAAGTTATGAAAAGAAGCACTTGTCTGAAAAGCGCTTAACATGGAAACTAGGGGTGGGGCAGTCGTGCTGGGCTAACAAAGAAAGTTAGTTTTCCCTAGGTCATCCTCCATTGAGCCCTTGTTCAGCAAGTACATCAGACATATTCAGATATGTATCAAGGTTACAGTAATTGTACAGTAAATCTAAAAATTCCTTCAGGAACAGTAAAGTATCTATCCATTTACAGTATATGTGTGTGTACTGTGTATACTGTGTGTGTGTAGTGTGTACTGTATGTATGTGTGTTTGTATATATATAAATGGGTGTGGTTGAGAAAGGCTTTTAAATTTTGACATTTTGACTTTCATCTGTATCACAAGCAAATGTAAAGCTACAGTCTACTTTTATTTTAAAATCTGGTTACCCATGTCCTACGGGTAGGAAGGGTTATTGCTACTTGAATGCTGTTCTCTTGGTTTACTGATGGAACTTTTGCCTCATGGGTAATTTTGCACCTGTTGTTTTAGACCATTTGAACATTATGGTATATACTGTATCCAAAAATATGATAATGTTGACTGTAAGGAACCCACACTTAGCAAGGTAGAACTTGCATGAAGGTAAAACCTAGCATGATGTCTTAAGGCAAATGTATGAAGTAAATAACCCAAACTAAATTTAAATATTTTAATCACATAAGATCACTGCCGTGCAATAAAAAAAAAGGGAAGGTTACCAAGTAATTTTGTTTGATTGCCTTCAGCTTTTATTACGGTACACCAGGTGGTGGATCTATTATCTGTGAAAATGGTTGCTAATGCTTCAAGAATTCAAAGTTCACAGTTTCATTCAGTACATTCAGGTCATTGACTGACTTTATTTTATTGCCATATAACATTTCTGAGCCTAGATCTGACTATCTAATGCAAACCCAGTCATGACACTGCCTCTAGAGGCTTGTACTGTACAGTGGGCATTATGCATGCTGGGTGCATCACTTCATGCACTTAATTTAAATAAGCTCCCATCACAGTCATTCAGTGATTCTTTTCTGACCAAATTTTTTTCATGGCGCACCACTATCATTCCAAGGTTTAAATATCTATTGGAGAGTTCTTAACCCAATTCTATTCATTTAAAGTTTTCTTTTTTTTTTGACGCAGGATAATAAAATAATTTGACCTTTATGAAATGTTTGACTATTTTCTGGGGGCCAGGCAGTGTATGTTTACGCATTATTGTTAAGATGTGACTTGCTGGACTTGTTGACTTAAGGACTGATCACTATTGAATAATAAAACATTACACAGTTTTTTCTTTCCTAATCACATGCTCAGCCACACCTTACCCCTCCACACCTTACACCAAAATTGATGGTGTCAAGTCAAACCCAATTGTAAACCTATACCATGTCATTCCTCTCATGATTAGTCAAATCAGTAAAGTGTTTTCCTATGGAATTCAGTATGGCTGTAAAAAAAATTATGGCACATTCAACATATTCTCAAATTTTAACTCGTACAGGAAAAAAAGTGGCTAAAACATTTTTTGTCACTATTTTTGTCTGCTTTCTAACTGTTCCTGTTGCTTTGGTCATGACTGATTTTGTATGATATCTTGTGTGTGGCCAAAAAAATGGCACTGCAGTAGCAATGTAGGTAATAACAGTTACTAACAGACCTCTAGAGGGAGCCAGTGGATTAACCTATAGCTGTCACTATAATGATGTCACCATAATCACACGGCAGTGAAGATGATGTAGCTAAGTTGAGCTGATCATCATAAGCATGTGCCACTGATTTGTCTCAGTAATGTCATATCATCATCCAATCATTGTTTCCTGATTTTTTTTTTATGTTGTTTGGTGTGTCCTTTTTTAACTTGTGTTTGAGATTGATGTGTGAATATTATTTACCACCTTATACACGTGTAAAAGAGTGTGGCAGTAAAATCTTTTGGAAATTCTCAAGCTTTTTATCTCAACTGACTTAGCTTTCTCTGGCTGTTTCAGAGTTTCGTTCTCCTTCACACCTTAGTGGTCTAAATCGCTCTGCTTCCTTGAGCTGCACAGAGAGAGTGGACTCACTGTCGACCAGTGGTAGCAACTTGCAGCTCAACAGCACCTCTACATCCCAGTACGTCCCAGACTTCAATGTGCGTGCCCTCTGCGACTTGCAGTTTGTTAAGGTATGAGTAATTTTACTCTAAGAAGTGGTAAATTGACTTCCATAATCTGTGGGAGCTAAGGATTTAGCTTTTCTCATTTATAGTTTCAAGTGTGATCCATCCTCAACCATTAATAAAATTACTCTTATAAAAAAGGAAAGCAAGCCAAGGGGGATGAGAGAGACACAAAGCACAAAATTTAGGATTTTGAAGGATTGCATGATGAAAGCTGTTTTTATGTACAGACATCTGAATCTGATGTAACATACATTTCATAAATTATTAGAACCTCAAAAGGCTGGCCAGTGTACATATCTTTTGTAAATGCATATAAGAGGTGATTCGTTCATAATCTGAGAATTACGGATTGTCCTAGACTAAATTTGGTGACTAGGGTTGGGTATTGTTTGGGTTTTTTAATGATATTGGTGCCAAATCGATACTTTTAAAATGGCATCAGTGCCTAAATGGTGCCTGACCCAATAATTATTTTTGAATAATGTGGATAACATTAAAGAATGACTTTTTATCAGATGAAATATTTAAAATAAACAATTTATTCAAAGTTTTAAATATGCATAAATACAAGTACTGTATATTGTATATACAACAAATTTACGTTCTACCTAACCCAAGTACAATAATTAAACAAACAAGCTTTAAATTTCAGCAATTCTTTAGCAGAAATATAACCTTATTTGTATCTGGCGAAATACGACACGTTTTCTATGGTTGGTCTGCCAGGGACACCCACTGCCAGCTGAACCGCAATCTATTAAACACTGTGCAACCCTCTGTTTTTGACTTCATTTTTGACCACGTGTCCTCAAATGTTTCATTAGGTTTGATATTTCCCACTTTACACGCAATTGCTGAAAGATGTTTGTTGCATGTCTCGCTGTCGTAATCCCTTGCTGTGAAATACAGCCACACACTAGCTTAAAGCATTTTAATTTAAGTGTTTAGCTTAACTAGCTTAAGCTATTGGCTGCCATCAGAGCGAGTGGTCTTATTTCCCAGAGTTGTGCTTTTAAGTCGGAATGTGGAAATAACACGAACACTCATGTTCCTGGAAAAAAAATGTTAGATTTATGTTGTTAGAGCTTTCCGATTTGTGTTCACTTGTATTTTTTCAGTCTGGAAAAAAATTTCACATACGGTGAAGGTGGTGATGCATTAAACTGACACCAAAGTAAGGCACTGAAATCTGCATTCTGATTTAATAAACCCTCCAGACTAACTGTGCATTCCTCTTGTACAATAAAGAAAAAACATTTAGATTTACTTGTCAGTTGGAGAACTGGTAACCAGAAGAGTTAGGACAGTGATATGTTTCTGAAGCCTATATGATTTTTTTTTTTTTAAATAGAGCATATTGGAGCAAAAGGTTTATATACAATATTTTTTCCACTCCCCTACTTCATTTTCTCCACATCTTGTAAAGCCATGATTTCTTCTGAGTCATGAGAGAAGAAGAATAAATTTTGATTTATCTTTCTTCTTTTCCATTTTTCCCAGGTCACCCGTGCTCAGTACCAAAAGGGCCTTTTGGCCTCCAAACTGGACAGCACACCACAGTCCCCACAGAGCAATCACATTCAGTTTGACAGCATGCTTGCACCATCCCTGACTCCACCCAATTCTTCAATGACCTGCAGCGCAGCAGCCGTAGCACTCAGAGAGGAAACAAACACGACTACAACGCTGCTTAATGACAGGAATAGCCTGAATAGTCAACGCGCTGCCCAACCACAGTCCTACTCTAACTCCAACTTAAATCTCAACACCAGTACTAACTCTAGCCCTCACTCACGATCCAACAACCACCCTCAGCCACAGACTTGTACACCTCACCTGAACATCCACAACATCTCTCACAGCCACGCACAAACAGAAAGCACGATCTGACAAAGCGCATGGGGGGCCATGGTTGGTGCAAGGCTCCAGAGAGGACCGAACTTATCCACAAAAATTTGTATGTGTACATGGCAATTTACAAACTATATGCAATGTAACACAGAAGCACTTATATGGATGAACTTTGAAGTGGGCTTTGTATCTTCCTCAGGCCTTTCCTGCATGCAGTCTTTTTTCTCCAATGGCCAGTTATTTCAGTGAAATCTAGAATGGATTCATCTATAGCAAAGCACAAGAGAGGTCCTGCAGGTGTAGTTTAAGATTTAGAAATTTCATTACTAGATCATAAGAAACATTGGTGGGATTCTTAATAGAACTTTGTTGTTTATGTTGTGAGCCCAGACATTGCATGGTGAAAACATATGCACACCTCCTTTTTTTTTTTTTTTTTTTTTTTTTTAAGATATTTTTGAAAGTGTTTTTGTAGCATGCAATGACAAAAATGTCACTGAGACACTTGGGCATTTTGGAATGACATAACTGTGTAACATTTATATAAGAAATGATTGCACTTTTTATAACCTTTAGGAATCCTTACCAAACTCTTTGTATGTCATTTTTTTTTCTGTTTTGAATAGTGAGAGCATCAGCTTTACCAGTTAGTCATCGGTTTATCAGGTCTATGGTGGACTTGGTACTTTCTAAGGAAAATAGAATCGCACTTGTCATGCCACAGTTTATCCTGAATAGGTCAAATTTAGTTATGCAAATCATTTCAAATATTCTAAATATTTAATACTTTATTTATTGAATGACTTTCAGTCCTGAAGCAGTGTAGAGATATGTAACAGAACCAACCACAGCCTATTGCAGGTAAAAAATAGAATATAGATATTAGTAAATTATAAAATATTTATTTGTGTCTAAATTAATGTTTGTGTGTGTATAATTTCCCCTAATGCTTTATTAAAAATCAGTTTATCAGGGCACAGCTGTATTTAGTCCATTTGAGGGGATAAACCTGACCAAAATTGTCCAGTACCAAAGCATAGGATTCCAATTATATCTATGTACCAGTAACAAGTTCAGCGAACAGGTTATAAGTCATAGTGTGAACTTTGCTCTAACATTTGTGCATCATAACACTACAGCCCTAGTAAATAGCATAACCTCACTTGTGTTCCACAGAATTACAGTATGGTCAGTTGTTGTGACAATGGGAGAACATTGAAATCCTTATTGCTCATTACTTTAAGAGAGTCTAATAACACATTGTAGGGCATGCATAACAGTCATGTCACTGGGTTGCCCACTGGTTCATACATGTTACTTTAAGTAAATTGAATGTTAGTCTGGTACATCCAAAGGAGCCAAGTCCAGCACTTTTTTGGTAAATAGGTGTTTTTGTGGTGGTGGTGTGTATTTTTAAATATTTTCAGTCAGTTATTTATAAGTGTTTTGATGTCTTTATAAGACATCTGCAAAGCAATAGATAGATAGATTATTGAACGGGTTGGTTATAATTTAATTGCACAAACAGAAAATGGTTTATACTTTACCTCAGTTGATAATTGCACGTGTAGAATAATTTGAACCAAAAAGTGTAATTGAAGGTTTTCATGAGCATATTGGTTATGATAATATCTTATTTTGACTAAAGGTTTAAGGACTCATTTATTTCCACAGAAAAAAAGGGATTGGCCAAAGTTTTTTGCACTTTGACCTGTATCTCTGCTGTTAGAATATTGTTGCACTTTGTGGTCCCTGCGTTGTGGAATGAGATACTCCCGCAGCTCAGAAGAAATGAAATTCCTTTGGGCTAGAGGTCCAACCGGTAATCTGTTTTTAATGTTTGTTGGAACTTTTTGTTAGAGACTGTGGAGGGGATTGTTTTAACTTGCCTTTTTCATTAATGTATCCTCAGCTTTACAGTTTGTCACTCCTGAAGGTTAAAGATTATTATTGAGTGGAGCAGCAGGCTATGGGCACATTTTATCATTGTGCATGGTTTACTTATCAGTCTTTGTAGACATGCATTCTGTGTGCTGATGCATGAAACGGTGAGAAATCAGCACAGTTCCTTTGACCGTTCAAATTTGTAGAAGCATAAGTGTCTCTCATTTGCCTTCTGTGAATTCATCACAGCAGTTTCTTTTTTTTTTTTTTCAGTTTCTTCAACAGCGTCTGTATGGTATTGTGACCTCTCCGCGCCTTCCCTTTTTTTTTTTTGCAGAGCAAAGGCATTTTCAGAGATTGTACAAAGCAGAGTTCATTATTGTTCATTAATGTCTGCTTTTGTTTTAAATGTACTGTACTTCCACTATTATTTGATTGCTCTGTTTGAAGCATTGTGCACAAAGTGTTTTATAAGGGCTGCTGAAGGGGTTCTCATGAACATGACAATAAATCTGAGACATCTATTTCTCTATAAAAATGTGTCGCCTCTGTTTTATTTCTTTGGCCTGATAAACTACTTGTTTTTTTTGTTTTTTTACCCTTGTACAATATCAGTGTAGCATTTTCACTAAATAAGGAAATATGTTTGAGAGTGTTATCTTCCCAGTTCCAATCTATTAGTAGATAATATGTATAGCATTCCATCCATGATGGTGAGCTGATCCTTCACTCTGAGTATCAAATGAACTTTTTGGGCTTTATGATGTCTGATACAGTCAGCGAGTGTTTACCAGTATTTAAGAGTTCAGTCACTCTACTTATTGTGTGATCCTGTGACTGTTCTGCCACTATTGTAGTGACATTCTGGGAAGAGTGCTCCCTGAGACCAACAACAATTTCTTTGATTTGCAACAACTAAAAAAATTATAATTACTATTAAATAGTATGAGTTAGGTTACTCAATAATGCAAATAAAGAATGATTAATATGAATGAGTACAACAAACTCAAAAAATGATAGTTCTGTTTACTTAAAATTGAAAACATTATTACTTAACTGATATTTGAAGAAAATTTTGCCAACTTATTTGGGTTTACAGTGTACTGTGCAAAAGTTTTAGGCAGGTGTGGAAAAAGAATGCTTTCAAAAATGAAAGGGTTAAACATTTATTTTCATAAATGAACCAAATGCAGTGAATGAACAAAAAAAAAATCTAAATCAAATCAAAATTTGGTGTGACCATCCTTTGCCTTCAAAACAGCAGCAATTCTGTACCCTTGCACACAGACCTGGTAGGTCTACTCCCACTTCTTTCACCACAACTCCATATTTTCCAAGAGTCCATAGTGATTTCGTCATCAGCTTCAGTATCAAAAACCCCTTACACAGACATACATTTTGCATTGTTTTTCAATGTCTGAAATACTTAGTTTGATTAATCACATTTCCAAACTTTAGGTATCTGTATGTGTAATAGAACAGTTATCAATAAGGCATAGGTAGATTTTTTGAAGGATAAAAATGAATTTTGATCCAAATGGCTTAAAACTTAAGCCATTTCTTAACAGCCGGCATTTTATTACACATAAACAGCAAATGAACAATTACTTAAATAAAGAACGAATGTATGAACTTGATGCTTATATCCTGATACATGCTTCGTTTTTTGTAAATATGCATACACATTTATATTTTTATTAGATAAAAATATACACATTTGCTAAGTACAATTTCATGCCCTTTTTATGTAGTGTCTGTAATTTTTTTTTATTCAAATCTTTTAATGAATTTAATTGTCATTCAGATAAAACTTTGTCAATTTAGATTTCACATGAAAAAACAAGCGTGAAAACATGTATTATTCTAAAATGCTAAATTGCTAAGATATTGAAACATGACATTGACATGGTTAAGGACACTATAGATATTTGGCTTTTTAAGCTCTTACCAAAAAATCTAAATTTAAGCAAATATCTTTATAGGTCATATGCTTGTAGAAACTTAAAGTTATAGTATAAATACTCAGAGAAATATGAATCATTTGCATTTTAAATTATTATAGTTTAAAGCGAAAAAAATTGCGATTTTGTGGGCACATATTAAATCATCTTCAAAATGGCTAAATTGAGCAACTTAAAATTTTACGGAAGCAAGATAGGTCACTTTCATGTGGCATAAACTTCACAAATAGCTTCTTGGCTGCACATTATATGTATAACTTAAAAAAAAAAAAAAATCAGCCCCAATACTGCCTATTGTCATATAAATCATTGTCGGCCTCTACTGGGCAATCACGGTACTGCACAAACAAGTCGTTCACGGCACAGTGCATATTAAGCATAGTGCTGTATAATATACAAATATATGAAATCATTATTTGTGAGGTTAATATTATGAACGGGCACATTTCTATAAGGTATTTAAATGAAAGATGGCTTGATTCTCACCTTGGGTCTGTTTGTGTGGAGTTTGCATCTTCTCTGCGTGCTTGGTGGATTTCCTCCCATAGACCAAAGATGTGCAGCGTAGGCTATTTGGCGTTTAAAACTTGCGTGTAGTGTGTAAGTGAATGTGTGAGTGTGTGCTTGTGCCTTGTGATGGTTTGGGACCCCGTTCAGTGTGTACCCCGCCTAGTGCCCCATGTCCCCTGAGATAGACTCCACTTCTATTGTGTCCATGTGCAGGATAAGCAGTATGGAGAATGAGTGAGTGAGTAAGTGATTCAATACATTATGAAAAAACTTAGAAAAATATTGTTACAGAAAAGAAGTACTATTGTTATTCAACTTTATTAAACTTTTTTGTGCACAATCTGGTCCCATTAGACTCCAGACCAATGCCAAATTGTTTGGTTTGCTTAAGACATGAGTGCTTTAGATAGCTTTTTGAAGCTATAGGCGGTGGACATGAAATTTTGAAATTTTCACAAAACTGTTTAAATAAAACCTGATTGAGCAGAAACTTTAGATTTTGCATCATTATTCTAATTGTGAATGAATTGTTATGGGTGACTGGTTTTCTTTTTAAAAAGCATTGACTGTCATTAGTTAATCAGCTTTCAGCAGGCATTTGATAAGAATAGAATTGCTTCACAAAATATGAATAAATAAAGCCTAGCAAATAATAATTCCATGATTGGCCTTAATTGACTATAACCAGGTTATATATAATCATGTATATAAGGTATGTTATATATAATCAGGTGTATAACACATGATATTTTGACAGTGAGAGGCATGTTTAGGACATTTTTTTTCCTTACAGTATCTGATCCAGGTGAAATGCTCTTATGACACCTAAAATCAAGCTATAAGAAGCCACCTGTGAGATCACTGGCACCACATGACCATGGCTTATAAACTGTTTACACACTAAGGTGTTGAGTTGGGCTGTGTGTTTATTTTACAATTTGTTCAGAAAGTGTATACTTTTCTGTTTTCTAGATGTTTATGAATTGTAGGAATTCATAAACTACCCAATCTATGTGTCTGTTGCTATTGGATGACCATTCTAGAATTATATCCATTCAACAGTCAAATACATTATGGTTGATAACAGACATTTAAAATAGTTTATCATTATTTCCTGACATGCTTAAAAGACATTTATCTGGGTGACTGACACGTGTTTCTTTTCAGTCTATCTGTACATTAAGGGGGGGGGGGGGGGGAGGAATGCTGAAAACACCAGCTCCCTCACCCCTGTGTTGTTATTTCACATTACCTAACAAGCGGTTTGTGGGCGTGGCTTACTTTTTATCCGTTTTTTCCCCTATTGGTCGTACACATTCTTCCAATATTATTGGTCCATACAAGACTACACGTAGTTCCGCTTTGAAAAAAACAACGGTCTTCTTCATTCCGACCAGGAGTGTTTGGGATAAATCTATTTTTGTTGTTGTTTCCCGGATTTTTTTGGTTTTCTGGTCTTGGTGCTTCTGATCCAACATGGCGGCGGTAGCGAGGACGTTCTTGTCGTTTTCTATGGCAACGAGAAAAAAAGTGCTAGCAGGCTAGCCCGCTGAGGCTGTCACATGATTAGCGACTAAAACCGAGCTGCCCGATTCCAATATGGTGGTTGGCTCGGTGGAGCTGCGCATCTTGTTAATGATATTGTCGGCTTGCTGGTTCAAGTCTGGCGTTTGCAGCCAAAACTCGTCGACGCGGGTCCTCGGCCTGAGACTGGAGGACACCACCGGGGAAGTGTACATGCGCGGTCGGGTCCTGACTGCTGCGCGTGGCTCCAGGTTCACGCTCCGGTTGTTCGGTTCCTACCTGCTCAATGGGACTTGGGTCGCGTTCGCTGAAGTGGGTGTAAACGCCTGTGGCCAAGAAACACTGCGCAATGCATCTGCTTTCCAAGTGCGCGGAGAGTTTGTGAGTGATAAGAACGGGGGCTTAATAGAAGTTGAAACCGAGGATAGAAAGATCTCTGATCAGGTAACTGATGAAACACATCCGGGTTTACACAGCTTGTGTGTGTTCACCGGGGAAACCTGGGAATCCGCGGGGCCGGATGTGTTCCGTGTAAAAGATCCGGATCTGCCACCCGAATTTATCCCAACGTGGGGTCTAGCCATAATTATCATCATGGTAGTGTTAATATGCTCGCTGGTACGCTGCCTGAATCTGAGTTTGCTGTGGCTTGACCCTCTGGAGCTCTATGTGCTGCACAGCTGTGGCTCAGAAAAAAAGAGACGTCTGGCGAAGCGCCTGGAGCCAATTCGGAGGAGAGGAAACTTTCTTTTGTGCTCCCTGCTGTTCTTGTGCGCTTTGGGCCACTCGGTACTTGGTGTGATCTTCTACCGTGCCTTTGGATCCATCCTTCCTGCTGCGTTTGCATGTGCTGCGCTCATTTTCCTGGTCGCAGAGTTGTTGCCCCACATCGTAAGTTCGGGTTACGGTTTCTATCTTGCCCCAAGTCTCGTATGGCTGGCCCAGAGCTGTCTGATCCTCACATGTCCCCTGTCTTGCCCGTTAGGGCTCCTTTTGGATTTGGCACTTAAGCGTGACGTGAGCACTTGTGGAGTGCGTGAAAAGGTGATGGAGTTGATTCGGGCAAATGTGAATGACCCATACAGTGAGTTTGTCAAGGAGGAGTTCAGGCGTGGGACACTGAGGAGCAAGACGGTGGAGGATATTTTGACTCCCCTGAAGGACTGCTTCATGCTCCCCTCTACAGCCATGCTGGACTTTAGCACCATGTCCGAGATCATGCAGAGTGGTTACACCCGCGTCCCCGTGTATGAGGAAGAGCGCTCCAACATCATCGAGATCCTGTATGTCAAGGACCTGGCTTTGGTAGATCCTGCTGATTGCACTCCTATGACGACCATCACCAAGTTCTACAACCACCCTCTGCATTTTGTCTTCAATGACACCAAGTTGGATGCCATGTTAGAAGAGTTTAAGAAAGGTGATTTTTTTTTAAATCAAGCTCTGAAAGTCTAAATCATTTAGATCACAGTCCTCTTCCCTAAGAATCCCCCATGTTCTAAACCACACACTTCAACTAAAAACAGCCCATCACTATAAAATAATACATCATACTCTAACACACTATACCGTGCAACACCAGATCTAGAGACCTGTGCTCTAGGTTATGGGAAAAAAAAAAATTCTGGTATTTGGGCATTACTGCAAATGTGTAATAATCTGAAGTCGCTTTAATAAATTTCTTTGAATGATGTAAAAACTTCTACCATCCACTTTGACTAAATGCATTTAAAAAATTTTATACTGTAAAGCACTCCACTTCTGATAACACCATGCTTCTTTAGGCAACTCTCATCTGGCCATAGTACAGAGGGTAAATAATGAGGGAGAGGGAGACCCCTTCTACGAGGTGCTGGGTCTGGTCACACTCGAAGATGTGATTGAAGAGATCATCAAGTCTGAGATCCTGGATGAGTCTGATGGCTATAGTAAGTATCTTGGGTTTCCTAACATCTTTTAACATCTTAATACATTGATTCTAAGACCTTTTTTTCCCCCTTCCTCTCCCACAGTGAATATGAAAGTGAAGCGTCCTCTTCCTCCACTGGAGATTCCTTTAGAGCCTCGTGCAGCACAGGAGGAGTTCTCCCTCTTTAAAGTTCCCGAGGGCGAGGCAAAGATCCGCACGTCTCCGCAGCTTCTACTTGCTACACACCGCTTTCTCTCCAGAGGTCTGAACATTGAATTTTTTTGTTTGTTTTGAGTTATTGTAGCGTTTACAACTGTATTTGTGTTTTGTTTTTTTCTTTTTCTTTGGCATCGCACAAGAAGACAGTGTTTATTTAATGTAGTCAAAATCTTACTTCCTACTTTTACCCTGTTTATTTTGTGACTTGCTATTAATTGCCTCACAAAGACAGGAAGCAGTGAACATATAATCAGAGTATATGTTGTTCTCTTGCTCTTTAAATATCGTGGTGCATGGAATCGCATAAACATGGAGGTGTGTCTTGCAAAGCATCAATACACATGCAGTTCAATACTATATTTATGCAAAAATTTCAAGATTGACCTGCATTATTTTTTTAAAAACGCGTTGTTGGGTTATGTAAATAATAAAAATACTCAGAGCCTTCAAAAAACTGAATAAGATCTCTTCAATTTCACACATAGTAGCCAGGTTATTAAATCTTAATAAAAATTAAATATATGCGTTTAATTTTATGTAAAACTCAAATATCTAAAAAGTATGGCACACCTAAACGATCATTCATTGCTCAGAGTTACAGTGTCAGGAAACAACCAGTTTCCAGCATTATGTGTAACTTGTAGCACATAATGCGTCCACATATGTAGTGTTTATTTCTATTCCAATCGGTCTCTGGTGTGTGTTTCTGCCTTTGTGTTGAGCAGGCAAGCACGCAGGAATCACACTTAGCTGTAGACCAAATTGTGAGACCCTTAAACGAGGTGATCTCAATCTAGTGGTTCTCAGCAAACTCGAAAGTTTGCTTACAATAATAAGAAATTTGACTTTAACAAGCAGAAGCAGTATTGCTATAGAAAGACAGTATGATCTTGATTTTTGAAAAGCAAACATAAAAGCAGGATGAAGTACACTTTTTTTTTTTTTTCAGTAAGTAGCTAATCATTTACTTAGCACTAACTTCATGTTCTTTGAACTCAGGTAATATCGGTGACTTTCTTTTACACACTTGGCAGACTTTTTGCTTTTTTCCTTCTGTGTATTTCTGAGAAATGAATGAAAGAATTTTAAAGGTAGGTTTTCAGTGACCCTCAGGCTAAAGTTTTTTTTTTTTTGGTTTGTTTTTTTTTGTAGATGGGTTGTAAACATAATACTTTAACTCATAATGTTAATCTTTACTTCTTCTGCAGTAAGAGAGACAGTTTGATATTCAACAATTTCAAGTCTTGTTTTTCCCACCCATTCAACATTGATTTGATTTAGTTGGTCTTGAGTGCATACTGGAAGCCATATAGACATGTATGTACTTGCAAACAAAGCTATCACCTTTATTTTAGTCGTAGGCTGTTTAAGAAACTCTCTTACTCTTGAGCAGTTTCACAAAGCTTGTCAATCACTTTTCTCTCTCTCTCTCTCTCTCTCTAGATGGTTCCTGGTTTTAATTTTTAAATGTTAAATATTTGTGACTAAAAATGAGGTTAGAGTATTAGTCAGAGGGTATTGATCATAGGTTTTACTTCTATTTTTTAAACCATTCTTTTCTCTTATATCTCTCACACCTCTCAGAAGTGGAGCATTTCTGTCCACAACGCGTGTCGGAAAAGGTCTTATTTCATCTCCTACGGCATCCCAGTGTCAATCAAGAAGTGAAGTTTGACCCAAACAACAAAATGAGTCCCGAGCACTACCTCTACACACGGAATCATCCAGTGGACTACTTCATTCTGTTGCTGCAGGTGAGCTGATCATTTCCTTATCTTCCATGAGGGCTGTGGTTCATAACAATTTGCAGCATTTTCTAAAATAAAAAAAAAGGGGGTTGTTTCTGTGAAACTTGAAGATTTTTTAAGGTTGAAATAGGAAATGACATGTTTAAAAAAAAATGGAGCTTCGAGTCTGCTCAATGTAAACTTTGGAAGCACAGCATAAGCAGTAAATACAGCCGGAGCAACGAGTCTAGTCATGAGTCAGTCATTTTCAAGAACTGGGACAAAATCTGTGTATAATTTTGAAAGAAAAAAAACTTTTTATTATTTCTAAAAACATAATGTATATTGTTGAACAGTGTGGCATGGGTTATCAAGCCCCCCCCCCCCTCTCTCTCTCTCTCTCTCTCTCTTTCACTCTCTTGCACTGCGGGATGACCTTATGTACGCGGGCGGAGCTGCGGGTAACCTCTTGTAAAGAGAACTTTGAAAGATATCAAATGTTTTACAAATTAAAATTATTACATTTTATTGCAAACATTTATGTAGCATTTACCACCTTTTGGAATCACCTTTTACATCTCCAAAATGTTTAATATAAACAAGATTTAGCATCAAACTGGTTTTAAATTCGGCTTTTATATTTTTAAAATCACTGTATTGTGATTTAGGCAATACGGTAGCTTAGTGGTCAGCACTGTTGCCTTGCACTTCAAGGGTTGGGGTCCGATTCCTCAGTTCTGTGTGCATGAAGTTGTCATATTCACTGTGCTTGGTGGGTTTCCTCTGGGTACTCTGGTTTCCTCCTACAGTCCAAGGACATGTAGATTAGGCTCGTTGGCATTTTCAAATTGCTTATAGGGTGTGAATGAGCTTGTGTGTGCACCCTGCAATTGATTGGCACCCCGTCTAGGCCCATCTTGGGCGGCAAGCCTCCTGGGATAGGCTCCAGGACCCTCACAACACTGTACAGTACACAGGAGAAAGCGGTATAGACGATGAGTAAGTGAATTGTAAATAAAGACTTTTATGCAGAATCAAAATGGAACCAGAGAATTTCATTTTTCCGAGAGAAAAAAAAAACGGAAATGTATTTTATCTTGAAAAACAGGTCACAATAAATTTAAAATATATATATTTTTAACATTAAACAAGGTTAGCACAGTATAACTTTGATAGTGGTTGTAATGTTCAATTCACTGGAGGTGTGTTAAGCTGTGGGCATTACAATGCTCCTTTTTTCCCCTTGTGCTCTCTTAACTTTCTCAGAGGCCGTTAGTATGGATTTTTTATTTATTATTTTTTTTTTTAGATGTTTCCTTTCTCGATGCAAAATAAAACTTATTTATTACAATAAGAGAAATACAGTTTGCTCAATGATGGTGTACGCTACATATAAAGCATCAGTAGTAAACATTGGCAGATTGTGCACTACTGCATAAACAAATAAAATTAATATTAATAGGAAATAAGCAAAAAATACTATTTTGCTAAAGAAAATATAAAAATAATAGTTAATTCAGAAACTTTCATGTTTAGTGACTGAGCTTTAATGGTTTCTGTGTTCTAATTTCCTTTGAGCTGAGTGTGCCATTGTGGATGTTCTTTTTTTTTTTTTTTTTTTTTTTTTTTTGGAAAATGCTGTGGCTAATGACTACACTACACCTATGTTGTTGGTCTTTCGCTGCTCCCGGCAAGGGGTAGCCACAGGGACTACACTACACCTATATTATATATAGTATATATTACAATAACCCGTACTTGCAATCTGTAATTGTTTAGAAATGACTCAAATTCTTTCCTGGTTTATGTAAGCCATTTTCTTTTGCAGAGCTGCACCAAACCCTCTGGATTTTCACATTACTTTGTGTGTCTGTCAGTCCAATGCATGTTGTAAAACACTTACGTCGGCACAGAGCTGATACCAGCCGTAGTCAATTATGATCACTAACAAGGAAGTTAGAAATTTCAGAACCTTCTATATATTTGTATATATTAGGCCTGGACAATGATGAAAACTTTCATCGCAATTGAGCTTCCAATTAATAATCTAATATTTAATAATCTAAGGTAATTAATTAGTAAAAATTGAGGAAGGAAGGGATTTTAAGGAGGGAGGAAGGAAAGAAGTGAGGATGTGCACGTGTGGATCCATAGGCAGTGCCCAGCTGGCAGAGTGGCTTGTGTGGGGAGCGACTTCTGCTAGCCGTTCAACGGAGCCCGCCCAGCCCTCCATTGGCTCAGCCTTAAGCTTGAGTCTTAAGATTAAACAGAGGTGTTCGCCCTGCTCACATGCTATTCTCGTGGTGAGTGATGCCGGCAGTTTGGCGGCTGCTTCCCATGCAGCTGTTAACTGGTGGTACTTAATCCACCCGCCTTTAAAATCCCTCGGGCATGCCACTCTAATGTTTAAGCTGGTGATGAAAAGTGAAGCTGACTCTCAGTGAAAGTACCGCGACAGTTAGTGCAGTCCTTTGGCCACTGTTTTTTGCGCAGTGATTAAATGGCAGTGCTCAGTCCACCTGACTTTAAAATTCCTGGGCTAAGTGATTATTGGGGGAATTGTTTGTAGAATAATGAGGGGGTGGTGGAAAGTTTGAATCCATTTTAAGATGAGTGTGAAACATAAAATAATAAAATGTGGACAATATACAGTCGTGGCCAAAAGTTTTGAGAATTACTTAAATATTGGAAATTGGAAAAGCTGCTGCTTAAGTTTTTATAATAGCAATTTGCATATACCCCAGAAAGTTATGAAAAGTGATCAGATGACTATTTATAGGATCATCAAGAACTTCAAGAAAAGAGGTTCAATTCTTGTTAAGAAGGCTTAAATGCGTCCATGAAAGTCCAGCAAGCGCCAGGATCGTCTCCTAAAGAGGATTCAGCTGCGGGATCGAAGTGCCACGAGAGCAGAGCTTGCTCAGGAATGGCAGCATCAGGTGTGAGCGCATCACACGCACAGTGAGGCGAAGACTTTTGGAAGATGGCCTGGTGTCAAGAAGGACAGCAAAGAAGCCACTTCTCACCAAAAAAAAAACATCAGGGACAGATTGATCTTCTGCAGAAAATCATATTCTCAGATGAAGCCTCTTTCCGATTGTTTGGGGCATCTGGAAAAAGGCTTGTTCAAAGAAGAAAAGGTGAGCGCTACCATCAGTCCTGTGTCATGCCAACAGTAAAGCATCCTGAGACCATTCATGTGTGAGGTTGCTTCTCATCCAAGAAAGTGGGCTTACTTACAATTTTGCAAAAAAATACAGCCATGAATAAAGAATGGTACCAAAACACAGTCCAACAGCAACAATCCAACACCAGTTTGGTGAAGAACAATGCATTTTCCAGCACGATGGAGCACCGTGCCATAAGGCAAAAGTGATAACTAAGTGGCTCGGGGACCAAAACGTTGAGATTTTGTGTCCATGGCCTGGAAACTCCCCAGATCTTAATCCCATTAAGAACTTGTGGTCAATCCTCAAGAGGCGGGTGGACAAACAAAAACCCACTAATTCTGACAAACTCCAAGAAGTGATTATGAAAGAATGGGTTGCTATCAGTCAGGATTTGGCCCAGAAGTTGATTGAGAGCATTCCCAGTCGAATTGCAAAGGTCCTGAAAAAGAAGGGCCAACACTTGCAATACTGACTCTTTGCATAAATGTCATGTAATTGTCAGTAAAAGCCTTTGAAACGTATGAAGTGCTTGTAATTATATTTCAGTACATCACAGAAACAACTGAAACAAAGATCTAAAAGCAGTTTAGCAGCAAACTTGGTGAAAACTAATATTTGTGTCATTCTCAAAACCTTTGGCCACGATTATTAGCTGTGCCCTTGACTTTGTATAGTTATCGCAAATTAACAGACATACTGACCGGTACTTCTTAAAATGCAGTTGCACACTCGTAAGCCTGTAATAGAAAATGTAAGGCACCATATGTTGTATTTTGTGATAAACTAATTATTATTATTATTTTTTTAAAATAGATTTCTTATATCAGTTATTAGCAAGTTAAGAATACATCCAGCTTCATCTGTGGTAATGAAAGTACTCTATTTTCAAAACTAAGTTTTCTATTCAAATTTAAAATTGGTACATCTTGTCTTCCCATGAGCCAACTGTGATGAAACAAAGCCTATGTGTTACCTTAAGCTCGGCCAAATACACCTGTGAAAATGCCACAGTAGTTTTTATGTGATGCGTGCACAGACAGGCAGATATGCTTGATACGTCTCTAATACTTATCTCATGTCTCCCCCCCCCCCCATTATTTTTCTGCAAATATTTTTTAATGTACAGACATACAAACTTTACAGTTTTATTATATGCATAGAAGATGTATATACACACACCAACACACACAGACACCACGCTAGTCAAAAGTTTAGGCACAAGTTTGGATTTATTGTCTACATTGGCATTCAAGTAACAACAAAGACACTTTTGTCAAGTGCATTTGCAAAACCCATCAAACACCATGATGAAACTCTTCTCTTGTGAAGACCATCCCATGAAAGCAAGACCAAAACTTATCTCTGCTGCAGAGAATTCCATTTAGAGTTACCAGTCTTAAGTCACCAATTAACAGCACCTCAGATTACAGCTGTTATGAATGATTTACAGAGGATAAGTAGCAGGCACATCTTAATACCAACGGTTCAAAGGAGATAATTGCATATATTAGATGCCGTCGGAAATAAATTAAAATAAGGAAAGACCGAGAGGAAAAAAGAAGCAAAATAAAGAAGTTTTATTGTGAATGGAATTAATGTATAGTTTATATTTTATTGTATACAACTTAAAATAAATAATACAAAAGATACCAAACTATGGAATCATCTATTAGTTGATTTTAGTTACTTGTATTAGGGACAACCACTGTGTATCAGATAAAAATTTGATTTGACATAAGATATCCATTCCTTTTTTTTTCTTCTTCACTTTTCTTGGTTGGCAAGTCTGCTTGGAAACTTGCTGGGAAACAGACGCTAGACCTTTCACATCGCAAAAAAGTAGCATAATGACTAATTAAAGAAAACTGACTTTTGTTACACTGATTTATATTCGAATGGTTTTCTTCTTGTAACTATTGTGTGTAGGGGCGTGTGGAAGTGGAGATTGGTAAAGAGGGTCTAAAGTTTGAGAACGGAGCTTTCACCTACTATGGAGTGTCGGCGCTGACAACACCTTCCTCTGGTATGTTTTTTATTTAACATGTAAACCCAGATGTTAAACCACCCGATTTTCTTTCTAATTTAGCTATGGAAAATCACTAACATAATAATATAAATAATTACCTTAACTTGAATTGAATAAATTTACCAACCTGGTAACGGCAGGGTTATCATGTGTTTCAGTGTAGGGTGACTGTTTCCCCAGTGCCAGAGCCCCTCAATCACACCCATGCACACACTTCATTAATGTTTTCAAAAATGGATTCATAATGGTTATTAAGGTAATTGAAATTATATTACACACGTGGACAAAATTGTTGGTACCCTTTGGTCAATAAAAGAAAAAACCACAATGGTCACAGAAATAACTGTAATCTGACAAACGTAATAATAAATGAAAATTCTCTGAATGTTAACCAATTAAAGTCAGACATTGCTTTTCAACCATGTTTTAATGGAATTATAAAAAAAAATAAAGTCATGGAACAGGCCTAGACAAAAATCATGATCATCTTCTTTGTTTTTCGGCTGTTCCGTTTTAGGGGTCACCACAGCAAATCATGTGCCTCCATCTTACCCTATCCTGTGCATCCTCCTCTCTTACCCCAACTAACTTCATGTCCTCTTTCACAATATAATCACAATCTCTCCTCTGAACATGTCCAAACCACCTTAGTCTGGCCGCTTTGACTTTATCTTCAAAACATCTAACATGGGTTGTCCTTCTGATGAACTCATTTTTTATCCTATCCATCCTTGTCACTCCCAAAGAGAACCTCAACATCTTCAGCTCTGCTACCTCTAGCTCTCCCTCCTGTCTGCGCCACTGTCTCTAAGCCGTTGAGCGTTGCTGGTCTCGCCACTGTCCTGCACACCTTTCCTTTCATTCTCGCCTATACTCTTTTATCGCACAACACACCAGACACTTTTCTCCACCCTAGAGAAAAATTATGATACCCCTAATTTAATAGGTTTGTTGCACAACCTTTTGAGGCAATCACTGCAATCAAAAGATTCCTATAACTGTCAATTACACTTCTGCACCTCTCAGCACGTATTTTAACCCACTCCCCATGAGCAAACTGCTCCAGTTGTTTCCAGTTTGAAGGGGACCCTTTCCAGACAGCATGTTTTAGCTCCTTCCAAAGATGCTCAATAAGATTGAGGTCAGAGCTCATAGAAGGCCACTTTAGAATAGTCCAATGTTTCCCTCTTAGCCATTCTTGGGTGTTTTTAGCTGTGTGTTTTGGGTCATTGTCCTGTTGCAAGACCCATGCCCTGTGACTAAGACCAAGCTTTCTGACACTGGCCAGCACATTTCTCTCTAGAATCCCTTAATAGTCTTGAGATTTCATTGTATCCTGCACAGACTCAAGAACCCTGTGCCAGATGCAGCAAAGCAGCCCCAGAACATAACAAAGCCTCCTCCATGTTTCCCAGTAAGAACAGTGTTCTATTCTTGATATGCCTAATTTTTCCGTCTGTGAACATAGAGCTGTTGTGCCTTGGCAAAAAGTTAAGTTTTTGTCTCATCTGTCCATAGGACATTCTCCCGGAAGCTTTGTGGCTTGTCAACATTTAGTTTGGCATATTCCAGTCTGGCTTTTTTATGATTTGTTTTCAACAATGGTGTCCTCCTTGGTCATCTCCCATGCAGTCACTTTGGCTCAAACAACAACAGATGGTGCGATCTGACATTGATGTTACTTGAGCATGAAGTTTACAATTTGGATTATCTGTCTCTTTGATTTGTCAGCAGTTTTCTGTCTGCGGCCACGTCCAGGGAGGTTTGCATGGATGGATCTTAAATTTTCCATGGATCTTAAATTTCTCAATAATATGTGCAAGTGTAGTCACAGGAACATCTAGCTGCTTGGAGATGGTCTTATAGCCTTTAACTTCAACATGCTTGTCTATAATTTTCTTTTAAATCTCCTGAGACAACTCTTTCCTTCGCTTCCTCTGGTCCATGTTGAGTGTGGTACACAAAATGTCACCAAACAACACAGTGACTACCTGGAGCCCTATATATAGGCCCACTGACTGATTACAAGATTGTAGACACCTGTCATGCTAATTAGTTGACACACCTTGAATTAATAATGTACCTTTGGTCACATTATTTTCAGGCTTTTCTAGGGGTCCCATCATTTTTGTCTAGGCCTGTTCCATGAGTTAATTTTTTTTTTAATAATTAAGTTGAAGCATGGTTGAAAAGCAATTGTCTGACTTTTATTGGTTACCATTTATAGAAATTTTATTTATTATTACTTTTGTCAGATTACAGTTATTTCTGTGACCATTGTGATATTTTTTTTTTCTTTTATTGACCAAAGGGTACCAACAATTTTGTCCATGTGTGGACAAAACGTGTGGCACATATCACCATGCACTTTACTAAAAATCTTCATTAGTAGAAATGGGTGAAATAGTCTGAATCCTCTAAAGCTAGGTTCCTTTTTCTGCTTTGCACTGCTTGGTTGTAGCTGGTGGTAAGTTTTGTAGTTGAATTTATGATCTATGTATGTCTTCCTAGTACATCAGTCTCCAGTGTCGACGCAGCATCGCTCCCCGAGAAACGCATTTGAGCTGGGAGAAGCCACAAGCCCGTCCAGTTACTGTCCTGACTATACGGTCCGAGCCCTAACCGACCTGCAGCTCATTAGGGTAAGACATGTAGCCTTTCAACTCAGATAAGTATTAGGCCAAAAACAAAATCGCACACTCTGGGCTGCCTTTTGCTTCGATAGACAATTCGGTAGACAATTCATTAGCATCTCCTTCTATCTTGATGAACCCATCACTTTGGAACAGTAATTCTGGTCTCATTAGACCTCATGACCTCCTTCCAATGCAAAGGTGATGGTTCACCACTATCCTTCCAATTTTTATAAGGCATTGGGCAGTTCTTAACCCAATCTTTTTTCGTTTTAGCAACCTCCCATATCACAGTAATTTGACCTTTCTCAGACCGAGTAACATTTTGCCAAGCACACATAAAATATATACTGACAACGTTTTTTAAGAAATGGGAAGCTACTCACTGCTTTGGTTAGGGTTAAATTAATTAGTTAAAGCATATTAATCACTGCAGTAATTATCCAATGGAAGACCTACCTATTCGCTTTTTTAAATCCAGAGCAGTGTATAAAAGATGCATAGACAAGCAGCAGCTGAACGCAGCTGCAGTAAAGGCCTGACAAAGCATCTCAAAAGATTTTCATCCAAGTATTGAAGGCAATCCTTATGTCTGTAATTATGTTCATTTTGTTTCGTTATTTATGAGCCACCAAAACTAACTACGTGAAAGACTGCACTATATGATGGCAAATTGTGTTTGCCTTGGGAATGTCTTGTACTGGTCTATTTGTCTTAGCAAGATCAGTGGTATCATTGTATGTTGTAGTATGTTTGACCTGGCCAAATATTCTACAAAATCAATCAAATATACGCTATGTCCAAATAATGAAAGGTCTGGTTGCAAGAAGTTTAAATCATTGTCAAAACTGCGTTAGTCTGTTTGAATTTAAACACTACTGAAACATGTGGCCTGAATTAAAGATGCTGGTCCCCTGTTAAAGCCTCAACATCTGCCTCCCACATTGTTAGAACAGTTCTACATGCATGCTTGGAACACTCTTAAAGCAAGTAATACAAAAATAAACAAACAGAAATAAACAAAAAACTATTTGTTTACTAGATTTTTTTTTCATTGGTTTTCCAATTAAAACCAGTAGTCACTGTATATACAATTAACAGAAGTATATTTCTGATACCTGTCTTTTTCCCCCCCCCCCCTCTTCTCATTTTCTGCCTGTTATTTTGTTATTTCACACAGGTTACCCGCTTACAGTATCTCAATGCCTTGATGGCATCTCGGGTATCACAGAGCCCTGGCCCTCCAGAGATTAGGATCCTTCCTAACAGCCAGACCAAACTCCTAAATGAGAAAAACACCACCCAAGGTACAGAGCTGTGACCGAAGGCACGGACTCAATCAACGTAACATTTGGTAATGGACAGTAGTGGACCAGTGCATTGTTTGGAAATTTAAGTGATCTTTCACCTTAAAACAAAGCCTCACAAAAATGCGCACACATTGACAATCAATGGAATCTCTATTATTCTCTTTAAAAAAAAAAAATTGTCTTTTTAAGGTGAAATATCACTAGTGTCTAAACTTTTGACTTATGAGGCAGTTGTAAAAAGAACTCACATAACTTTTTGTTAATATTAACCAAACTTGTGGCTCTTTTTTTCTCCATTTTCTGTTCTCTTTTATGGCAACGCTAGATTTTCCTCTTCACTTTTCATTCTTTGATGCAATTGACAACTACTGTTAAGTGTGTGGAGGTAAAGGCAAGTTCAGTGCTCAGCATGTGTGTGTGTGTGTGTGTGTGTGTGTGTGTGTGTGAGAAGCATCATTTGCATTTACTCATGCACAGGGGCATGTGCAAATTTTTGCATAAGCACGCACAGTTTTGCTTAGTTAATAACAAAAATACTTTTTTTTTTGCGGCATACTTTTACCATTAAATCTTTCATCAATTAGTGTGTGTGGGAGGGGATACTGCTTATGAACATGCTTTAAAACTAACTTGTTTGCATGTAGAAGTAAATTGCATTGAGACTCACCTCCATACCTCTTTAGCTGAGCCCTATAAGTAGGTATATTCCAGTTTCCCCTGTATTAGATGTTCTTTAGCACTACAACTCCAGAATTATTGACACTCTTTGGGAGCATAATGGGTAAAAATATTTATATTCATTAAATATTAATTGTGGGTTGCAAGCCATTTTGAAACCAGTGTTTTGCAGAAAGGTTGCACTGCTTTAATAAATTTTTATAGAAACATTTTTTCCATATCAGATATTCATTGTTGCATTTTGTTTCTAGATATTTTTCCCCTATATGTTTTAAAGGGTGCCAATCATTCTGCAGCTGACAATTTGTCCACTGTTCTTATTTTTTTCCCAGTAGATTGTGTATAATTTCTTTATCTCTATATTTTATATTTCTAATCACTTTACTACTACTACTGCAGAGGATAAAATTATGGGTCAAGAACTGTAATAAAACTTGGTGTCTTCTAAAGCAGTCTGTTTGTTTACCATGCATTTATACCCAAGATCAGCTGAAACAATAAGCGATATAGGCTACGTTCACATTACAAGCCACATTGTTATAGTTCTGTCTTTGATCAGATTGGATTTGCCTTTCATGATGGTTCTCATTCATAATTGCATACAAATTTGATTTAGACTTTATCCTTTAAAACAGGACACATGCATATCGACACATCTTTGCTCATGTTTTGCCTTCTTCAACTTAAACTTGAGGCTCTTAACTTTTTGCTTGCACTGCGGCCATGTTCGTTTATGGCCACATTTTGTCATTTCTTTTAAAATCCTCGAACACTGTCCTATTTCTGGAGGGAACCTCCAGGTTTGCTGAAGGCTCACTGCCCCAAATATATACAAAATTAGTGAATTCACTTTTCCTCCAAAGACTGCTTTTCTCCGTAATGTGAACATCACTATAATCTCTTATTGTATTTAGCCCCTATAATTTAAGATACATTTTACAATTATTCTACTTGGTTTATCGTGTGAAGTGTAACACTACAGAATTCCATATGCAATGTAAAGTGGCAACTGTTTGCAGTCATAAGAGTCACAAATGTCTCATATTTGTAATAGTTTTTGGGTCATTGTAAACAAAAAAAACCAACTATTTATGGCTGTGATTTCTTGTGGGAGAACTAAACTTATTTGGAATTTCTTTCTTTTTTTTTTCTTGCACGACAGAGAATGTGAACATGTGAGAGCTTGCAGTGGAATCTTATGGATCTCTCACTTTCTGAAGTTTGCAAGTATGAGCAAAATGCTGGAATGGAGGACTGATAGCTCCAGGCCAGACAAAAGCTCTGTGATCTAACTGATCTTGGACAAGGATTCATCTGGCTCGATTTTTTTGCAGTTATTCTAACTTTTACTTGTAAGAACTTCCTAGATTTCATTAATCATTGGTGCTGATTCTGGCTTTGTTTTCTGTGGGAGTGTTTGTGGCATACTTATGTGTTAAAGCCTTGGCTCTTTATTTAGGTTTTTTTTTTTTTTTGCTTGTTTGTTTTATCTTTATATATATATATATATATATATATATATATATATATATATATATATATATATATATATATAATTATTATTATGTGCCAATAGACAACTGAGTGCCAGCATGGGCAGCTGGAACTGCTCCTTTTGTTGATTTGTCTAATTTTTTTTATAAATTCTGGCTTTTAATTTGTGTATCTGTCATAGTATGCATTGCAGTTTTGTGGTGTGTTCATCTTCCACAGTTTTAGGATATACAATTCTTTCAGTGTTTATACATGGTGATGCTGTTGTACCCCAAAACCATACCACTTTACAGTAAAAAAAAAAAAATATTTCAATGTCTATGTAATCTGGGAATACCTTTTTTTTTTTTTGTCTTTATTGTAACACCTGCAACCCTGTGAGTTTTTAACATTGTTTGGGCTACAGCTCAACTGTCCAAGCATTTGTTTTATTAAGATGTTACCAACAATCTAATGAAATTCCATCGTCTTATTTTACATATTGAACTACATTGTGTACTGCTTAGCAGCCAAGCTTAAACTACCAGCACAGAATTAATCTAAAAGTGTTGTGTTCTACATGGCTCCAAATCACCAGGCAGCTTTAAAAAAAAAAAAAATCTCTTTAAACTGATGGGAATTATCCTTTGAGCACACATTTGGCCAAAATTCACTGGGGGAAAAAAAATAATAATTCGATTAATTTTATTGGACTTTTTATCATGATCAAATAATGTTACCCTTTAATGTACCATTTTCATCTCAGCACTCAAACCATGCTGTAATGACTTCCTGATTTCCGTTCATGTACACATGGAAGAGAGTAATTTGTGTACTTCTGTGTCATGAATTGGTTTAATGTTATAGAAAGTGTTAATGACAAATGATTGGTGACTGTTTAAAGTAATAAGCTATGACTGTTGAGATGTAGGGGGAATCTACTGGCATATTTTGGGTTCACTTGTCCAAGCGACCCCCCCCCCTCCCCCTCCCCCCCAAATTTCTTTATTTATCCTGATGGGCTGGGCCTTCTCCAGGATGACGCCGGCCCTGGCCACAAGACATGACGGCTCACTGTATGGTTTGACTTGACATTTTCAAGAACTCAATTGTATACCTGACTTTCAGAGACAACAGATGGCTTTGGAATATGCCTTATATTGCCCCAACATCTTAATTAAATGTTTTCTGTTGATTTTCTCCAGAACAAGATACTTGTTATTTTAGGATTAAGTGACTGCTGATTTTGTTTTGTTTGCTTGTTTTTTTTCTTTCTGACTGACATATATTTTAACTTGACCTAAAATTCAGAAAAATGCATGTGATGCATCATATTAATGTGAATTAATTTTAAAATTTGATTCAAAATTATGCATATTTAATCTATTTTTAAATTTTTAATAGCTTGTTGCTAAAATCAGATTATATTACCTTACACAAATAGTAAATTAAATTTAGGTTCTAGTATATTTATAAGAAGGCAACTATTTCCCCCTACTGTAGAATAGGTTCTGCTGCATGTTGTTGTTTTTTTTTTAAAGCATCATCCATAGAGGAAGTAATCACTGGCAGACAATTATTTTTTTGTTTAGTTAAAAGAGGTAGCTAAATTGTCATTTGGTTTTGTAGTTTTTGTAGAAACTTTAAGCCTCTCTGTGATATTAAATACTGCTTATGTATTAAATACTCCCAATCTCTCAATCTTTTTTAAGGGAATAAATGTGAGTGTGGACATTTCAAAGTTCTGTTTCAACTTTTTACTGTAGACGTCCATTAGATGGTGGTGTAGATCACAAATTAGTCCCAGACCAATGCAGGTAAAGGCAATGAGAGATTGTATTATATATTTTTCAGCATTAATTCAAGAATGGAAAGGACATCATCTAAATACAAACACCGGTCAAAGAGAATACAATAGTTTAAATACAAAAATAATCTAGTTCTACATGCTGTTGATATATAGCATAAGAAATTAACTATGTAGAACTTACTTGGGCTTGTAGTGTAGGAACACATAACAATGCAGTAAAAGTCAACTAACAAGTAATAAAACCATGTATACTACAAATGTAGTTTATGAATATATTAGTACATAAATCTTTTAGATATTTCTTAGTTTTTTCACTTGCTGGGCATGACAAATCCCAGTTGTAACAGATAATCCTTTATGCACTGTGTGTAAATCTTTTTATGAACTGACGTCTGTCGGTCAATGCGCATTACTAGCTTTTTTTCACCAACAGCCTTGAAAAAGCAAGAGTTGCAATAGCAACTGAACGTTTAACGTCACAGGAAAATTAAAAGACCTGGGAAAACACCTGTTGACCTCCACAAGTCTGATTTATTCTTGGGAGCAATTTCCAAATGCCAAATCGTTTTTCCTGTGAGAGTACGCTGTGTGTGATGTGGCTGCCGCTTCTCATCACAATCTTTGTTTGTTAGTCTGTTATTTTGTCAATCGTTTTTCTTGTCTATCCTTCAGTGTGCTTTTTTGGGCAACACCGCCTGGAGTTAATAGAACAGTGACAGAGTGCTATCTGGATATAATAACTGATACCACCGTTTCCAAGCGCTTGGATGAGTTTTCTTGGAACTTGACATTTGGACTTAATGGAACAGTGCCTGGATGCTTGGACGGAACATTCGAACCTCCTTATAAACAGTAACATCATCAAATCGGAGAATGTAGAACTCTTATACTGCTGGACTGTTAACTTTTTTTCCTTTGGCTTCTTCGCAAACTGCTGTTCAGCGTCTCACTTTTGAAATCCCTGCAAGCCCTCTGCCCGTGTTTTGCTCTATCACTCTGCACTCACGGTGAGTAAGTTTCCACTTTTTTAATTGAGTAGTGTTTCTTTGTGGTGCTGCTATCTGGGCTTGGCTAACGTGGAGTGATGTGGCCACATTTTACCGTTTTCCACGAGCCCTCTGCACTTGTCTATCTGTAGGTCCCTTATCGCTTGACGCCTCTGGTAAATAAGTTTTCCACTTGTTTAGCGAGCTGTGTCTGGTATGGTTTTGTGGATCGTACCTAGCTGGGCCTGGCTAACGTGGATTTTGTTTAGTGTTGCTGCACTGTTTTTTCTGTGAGTGCTGTCTTAAGGGTTATGAATTGGGCATCTCTGACCATAAACTCATTGTTGTTGGTTTTTCTTTGCCTTTGTTAAAACCAAAAACTAAATCTACTATATCTTACCGTAACCTGAAGTCTGTAACCATTAACAATTTCACTGCTACTAAATTCAAATTCAAATTCAAATTTTATTTGTCACATACACAAACATACACAGTACGAAATGTAGTGAAATGCATTATACGACTGCCATTGACCCTAGAAGAGAATTAAAGTTTACAAATAAGAAATAAATATGAATAAAAGAGATACGATAGAAATTAAATAAAAAAATTAAATTAAACTAGGAAAAATAGAACTAAAAATAAAAATAGAAATATGATGTGCAAAAATAGAAATCTACTGTACAAATTGAAATATACTGTGCTGTGTGTGCAAATATGCATAGAAGAAAGTGACTTTGTGCAGAGGTTATTAAAGAGTCTTTGTGCACTGGTCCAGGATGTAAACATAAAACTGTAAAATGTAGTGTAGTTGTGAAGGAAGGTGTGCAAAGTTATTAAAGTGTCATTGTGCAATGGTCCAGGATGTAACGTACGACATGTAGTGTATATATAAAGGAAGGTGAGCATGTAATTGTCCATAGCGTTCATGAATGTATGAAGATTGATAGATTTTGATCAATTATGAAAAAGATGAAAAGATTGTTAGTTCTGCATAGTGGTGTGGTTGTGGTCGAGAGACCTTATCGCCTGCGGGAAGAAGCTCCTCCTCAGTCTCTCTGTGTTAGCCTTCAAGGAGCGGAATCGCTTCCCTGACCGCAACAGAGTAAACAGTCCGTTATTGGGGTGGCTGAGGTCCTTCACGATCTTTCTGGCCTTGGTCAAGCACCGCTTGGTGTAGATTGAGTGCAGGTCAGGGAGCTCGATGCGGATGATGAGTCACTCAGCTGATCGCACCACCCTCTGTAGAGCTCGTCTGTCCTGCATGGTGCTGTTCCCGAACCAGGTCGTGATGTTTCCCGTCAGGATGCTCTCTATGGTGCAGGAGTAGAAATTCCTGAGCACCTTGGAGGGCAGTCTAAAGTCTCTCAAGCGTCTGAGGTGGTAGAGACGCTGCCGGGCCTTTTTTACCACGGTGTTGATGTGACAGGACCATGCCAGGTCCTGCGTGATGTGAACACCGAGGTATCTGAAACTGTCCACTCTCTCCGCTGGGCTCCTGTTGATGACTGGGGTCTGGTAGTTCCTCACCTGCTTTGTACTAAAGTCCACTATCAGCTCCTTTGTCTTACTGACGTTCAGGAGGAGATTGTTTCTCTGGCATCTATTGCTGTCTCCCCTCTCTTATCTGCACTTAATCTTTCGAGCCCTGATGAGATACTCTCAATCTATAATGAAACTCTTAATGATGTTTTGGATGACCTTGCTCCACTAAATTGCTGTAAAATTTTGTAAATATCAAAAACACAACAATCTTGGTTGAAATAAGTTCAAGTATTATGTCCATTTTAGCTGCAACAACTGTGTAAAAAATAAAAGTGCAAAACTAATACATTTTAAATAAATATCTATCAAAAAAACTAAAAACAATAAGCCCAGACGCATCTATTTGACAGGTCAAGCAACAGCCCAAGAACAGCACCAACTGAATAAGGCTTTAAAATAAAACTGCAAAGAAATAAATACTTCAGAGTAAAAAAAAAAAAGTCAGTTAAAAAAAACGTTTTTGGAAAACGTCAACGAGCGTCTGCTGCCTGGTGTCTTTTTCCCTGTTTGCTAGCATAAACTCCTGGTACTCTTTCCCGTGAAATCTCTGCAGGTGCATGATTAAATTAGTTGTATTGTACGACACAACCGTACTTCCACCCCTCGGCACGCTGGCTTTACACACATTGCAAGTAGCCGCCTTGCTTTTCGGCGTTTCCAAACTAAAGTATCTCCAAACGAGCGACATTTTGTTCACAACAACGGCTAATGTTATTCGATTGCTCAGATCGAAGTTGCCGCAGATTCATGGTATGGAATAAGGAGTGGTGCATTGCGTCGAGTTTAAGGTCCAGTGCAACTGCGAACTGGAATATATAGATCGGGCCTGTCCGACCGATATCCGATGACGGACTTACGGCTATATCGGACCCGATACCGATATCATATTGGATCGGGCCCATCTCTAATTATTGTAACTCCTTTTATGGTGGCTTACCTGCCAAAGCTATCAATCGTCTCCAAATGGTACAAAACGCAGCAGCTCGTGCTCTTACATTTAACTAAAAATCTGCACATATCACTCCTATCCTTCACCAACTTCACTGGCTTCCTGTATCCAAACGGTTCCAGTTCAAACTTTTAATCTTATTTTATAAGGCCTATCATAGACTTGCACCTCAAAATCTTGCAGAGTAAGTGCAACCATACAGATCTATGGACTCTTAGATCTAGCAGTGACAATTTGCTTGTTGTGCCCTAGTAGAAGCTCTCTACAGTGGGTGGTAGGGCCTTTTGTATTATAGGCCCCAAGCTGTGTGTAAAGTTTTTTCTAAAGTTACGTAGTAGGAGAGGCGAGTTGCTCGGTCTGTCCGCTGTGCTTCGGTAAGCTTCTCTGGCGCCAGGAGAGACTCAGTCAAACACACACACACGTCTGTCAGAAAGGTCTCTGTTTATTAACAGCAAAAGATGGGGTTTATATATGTTTGACCAAACGCCTGTGCCATAGACATATGTTACTACAAAGAACATGAACCACTGTAAATGTCCTGGTGAGATCCTGAAGAATCAAAGGAGAGGAAGATAGAGAGGTGTCCGTCCAGAGACAGATCACAAGATGTTGGCTCGAGTTAGGGGGAGAGGGGGAAGGAGACAGAGGGGGAGAGACAGAGAGGGGGAGAGAGACATGAAGAGAGAATGGGAAGGTGAGCGTGGGAGCGTTCACACCTTAAGGAGCAGATGCAAGAGGAGACAGGAAGATAGCAACAGGAAAGATTTAACACGTTAATATCAGATCTATGAGGAAGAGAGCAAGAGAGTAGAAATTACTCCTTTATATATAAAATAATTCTAACACTGTGGAATAAGCTGTCCCATAATATTCGGGCTGCCTCCTCTTTTCAGATCTTTAAATCTCAACTTAAAACTCATCTATTCACTACATCTAAATAACTTTTTCTCCTCTCTTCCTCTTCTCTCACAAAGTTGCTAGACCTTTTGATGTTACTATCAATGGTTCCTTGTTGTCAACACTTGCTTGTCTAAATGTCCCCTCTGTTTTTTCTGATGTATCTTGTTTGTCAATTGTCATTGCTTGTATTCTTTTGTAAAAGTGACCTTGGGTTCTTAAAAGGCGCTATAAAAATTAAACATATTATTATTATTTAAGTTTATATGGAATGTGAATGTGTATGAATCAAAATGGTCAGATAGTCTTTGATGAGCACGCCAAGGGCGACAGTGGCAAGACAAAACTCCCTAAAATGGCAATAGGAAGAAACCTTGAGAGGAACTCAACAGGGAACCCATCCTCATTTGGGTAAAACAGAAAGCAGGAATTGATCTGCATTCATACTGTGTAAGGTGGCAGGCAATTCAGCTATAACAGTTGATGTTAATTGATGTTAATATAAAGTCCAGGTAGTTATTGGAGAACTTAGGTAGACTCGTAGGAAATTACAGTCCTGAACTACCAAGTAACTGCAGTCAAGTCCTCAGAGAACCAGCTTTCAACATCAGTCGAAGAACCGTCTTCATGGTAGAGTGAAACCGTCCCCAGACACCGGACGCATCCTAAAGAGACACATGGAGTATCCATGTGATGAGATCTCCAACCAGAAGCAGGGCACCAGGATGAGCTTGACAGGTTGCAGAGGGAGTCTGGATCACTGGCAGCTCAGGAACGACATGTGTAGCTCGACAGAGAGAGGGAAGGAGAGAGAGGGGAAGAGAGAACAGGAGAGGGGAGAGCAGAAGAGGAGAGATAACAGTTAGGTCTGGTCACAGTCACATAATGTATAAGGTAAATGTATATTTAGTGTAGAGTCCAAGCAGAGACTCCGGCAGGACTAACTATATTACAGCATAACTAAAAGGGAGAGCCAGAAGGAACCACAGACATGAGGGCTCCCTGAGATGTAAAGCAAATAATCACCTCACCCTCAACAAACCTGAGTGATCAATGAGAGTGGGAAAGACAGAATCTAAACATACCAGTTCAACGTAATATTCTACAACCTTGAGTCCCCCAGATCTGCTCCTTTATCTAAGGCAAATCTATTTATAAAAATGCTTGATTAAATAAATAGTTTTTTAGCCTGGACTTAAACACTGAGACTGTGTCTGAGTCCCGGACACTATTTGGAAGGCTGTTCCATAACTTTAGGTCTTTGTAAGAAAAAGCTCTGCCCCCAGCTGTAGTTTTCATAATACGCGGTACTAACAAGCAGCCTGCATCATTTGATTGAAGTAGGCGTGCTGGATCGTAAGACACTAGCAGTTCACTCAGATACTGCAGCACAATGCATAATGACCACAAGCATTTTTCCAATGTTGTGGCAAAATGGCTTAAGACCAACAAAGTTAAAATGTTGAAGTGGCCATGGACACAATCTAATCTTTAGGAAGCATTCAAACAGGTATGGATTGAGCAAGTGGCACCAGACGTTATCTGGAAGCGTACTGCAGACGTCATTCTGACTCTTAACCTTGTCAAGACTTGTAGCTTCCTGTATAGCAATTGAATTGTCTTGACTGTCATTAGTGTAAAACATTCGATTTAAATTGTCTCAATACTTTTATCTACCACTGTAAAATGAGCTAATACAATTAATTCAATTGAATTTTATTTACAGTATATTATTTACAACATATTATTTACAACAATGAATTATATACTGCTATATAATAATGTTCATTGTCACAAAGCAACTTTACAGGATTAAAAAGAAGAAGAAAAGGGTGAAATGTGTGTGAAAATAGGTTTAAATTAAAAAAGATTGTCCTCGATGAGCAAGCCAAGGGTGGTGGTGGCAAGGAAAAAAACTCTTATATGGCAATAGGAAGAAACCATAAAAGGAACCAGACCGGTTTTGCAGTCAGACTGACTGGACTGAAGGAGGAAGTTTAGTGTACGAGAAGACTATGTCTGCTTCCGTCAATCGGACGTGTTTAAACAGGAGAGTACTCCTTAGCGTGGAATTTACAGCAAGAAATGTTTCTGTTGCACTATTTTTCTTAAAATATGGAAACCCATCTTTATATGAACACACATTAGGAAAACCAGAAATTTCTAAACCAGAGGATTAACGATATGTTGCATTTATAAGAGCTCACAATGATTGGTTAAATCTGTGTTGGTGGAAAACTTTAAACAAACCTTACACTAATTGTGACATTTTCCAAAAAAACCCCCAAAAAAACACTTTTGTAGTTTATAATCTTTGCACAATAGAAATAGAATAGGAATAAAAATTCAGATTCAACATTGTTGTAAATAATATGCTTAAGAGTTTGTTTCTTCCTTTTAATTGTTCCTGTTTTTAAAATTATATTTGTCCATAGCATTGTAGGGAATGCAGTTTGGCCTTGTTAATGGTTAAGTACACAGCCTATAAAATAAGCAATTATTCTTTCCAACATCCCATTTAATTTGTCTGTATTCACTATTTGAATAAATAATAAAAACATTACGCCTGTAAAAAGGAAAACTGCAATATTACCATGATCCTTACCAGAAATGAACATTTACTGAAGAAGAAGAAGAAGAATAAATAAATAAAGAAAGGATTTTAAGAATTTAAGAATAGGAAAACATTTATTCATCCCTAGATTTGCAGATGTATAATGTAGCAATCATATGGGACATTTGTTATACACTCACCTAAAGGATTATTAGGAACACCTGTTCAATTTCTCATTAATGCAATCATCTAATCAACCAATCACAAGGCAGTTGCTTCAATGCATTTAGGGGAGTGGTCCTGGTCAAGCCAATCTCCTGAACTCCAAACTGAATGTCAGAATGGGAAAGAAAGGTGATTTAAGCAATTTTGAGCGTGGCATGGTTGTTGGTGCCAGACGGGCCAGTCTGAGTATTTCACAATCTGCTCAGTTACTGGGATTTTCACGCACAACCATTTCTAGGGTTTACAAAGAATGGTGTGAAAAGGGAAAAACATCCAGTATGCGGCAGTCCTGTGGGCGAAAATGCCTTGTTGATGCTAGAGGTCAGAGGAGAATGGGCCGACTGATTCAAGCTGATAGAGAAGAGCAACTTTAACTGAAATAACCACTCGTTACACCCGAGGTATGCAGCAAAACATTTGTGAAGCCACAACACGCACAACCTTGAGGCGGATGGGCTACAACAGCAGAAGACCCCACCGGGTAAAACACTACAAATAGTAAAAATAGGATACAATTTGCACGAGCTCACCAAAATTGGACAGTTGTGGAAAAATGTTGCCTGGTCTGATGAGTCTCGATTTCTGTTAAGACATTCAAATGGTAGAGTCAGAATTTGGCGTAAACAGAATGAGAACATGGATCCATCATGCCTTGTTACCACTGTGCAGGCTGGTGGTGGTGGTGTAATGGTGTGGGGGATGTTTTCTTGGCACACTTTAGGCCCCTTAGTGCCAATTGGGCATCGTTTAAATGCAACGGGCTACCTGAGCATTGTTTCTGACCATGTCCATCCCTTTATGACCACCATGTACCCATCCTCTGATGGCTACTTCCAGCAGGATAATGCACCATGTCACAAAGCTCGATTATTTCCAATTGATTCCTTGAACATGACAATGAGTTCACTGTACTAAAATGGCCCCCACAGTCACCAGATCTCAACCCAATAGAGCATCTTTGGGATGTGGTGGAACGGGGAGTTTCGTGCCCTGGATGTGCATCCCACAAATCTCCATCAACTGCAAGATGCTATCCTATTAATATGGGCCAACATTTCTAAAGAATGCTTTCAGCACCTTGTTGAATCAATGCCATGTAGAATTAAGGCAGTTCTGAAGGCGAAAGGGGGTCAAACACCATATTAGTATGGTGTTCCTAATAATCCTTTAGGTGAGTGTAAATGTTGAAACATGGCCATTACTTAAGTGTTAACAGCATTGAAACATTATTCTTTTTTTTCTGGGGGGAAAGTGACTCTTTAAATTGTCCTCAATTCATACTACCAAACCTTATTGCTGGATTTAATGCTAGAGATTTATTTAGTCGTTCATTTTAATCTACTAAAGTGCATCTAATGTACCCTCAATTAGCTTTTAGAGTTAGTAAACCCTAGGGGCAATTCAGCAGATACCTATTAACTTTAAGAGTTACAAACTGTGACTTAAATTTAGGATCAAGCCAGTAACCCTGCACATGATTAGGCCAGTAACCCTGCACTTCTCACTTCCCGGTTGTGACATCAAACAATATATTACTGACAGACTGTATCTTGTCTCATCTAGTGGAGGGTGGATTAAATTCTTTGAGTCATGATGTGTCATGTGATTCTTTTCTCTTCACACATCATCAGTGAATAATTGGCCCATATCTATTTGCCAAACCTTTCTTAGAGGATTTAAAGGTAAAGAGGTTCCTGATAAAATGGAGCCATACAGGTAGTAAATCTAACCCTTCATCGCTCGCAAGAGAAGGAGACACTTCTCAATATCAGAAATTTTCCAGAAGAATTAACCATGTTATATTTCAGATTTAATAAAATGACATAGCTGAAGAAATTTAAAAGAATCTGTTTTAGGAAGTTAATAATACATTATAAGTGTCTCACAGAATTTTAAAACATTATCTGTAAATACACTGGCTAAATTAAAATACGCTTTCAGGTCTGAAGGCCAATACTGGCTAACAAAGCAGGGAAATCAGGGTTCAAGGTGATTGTGAATTGCATGGTCAAATTCCTGGGGAGACTCAGATCTTCCCGAGCCCAAATGGGGTTGAATAAAAATTTTCAACTACTGGTCGGATCTTCCTAAAATTAATAAATGGAAGAGATGTTAGCACATGCGAAAGATTCCATACTGACCCACAGGGAGTCTGTATTATTTAAAAATCATCTGCATGTTGGGCAAAGATCTACCTCCATACTCCTTTGGCTTGAGAAGAAAAGTGAATTAGATCCTGGGTTTTTATTATTCCCTATAAACTTACTAATAGCTGCGTTCAGACCCTTAAAAAATTATTCAAATAACAGGGTATGAACTGAAATAGATGAAGTAAACAGGGGAGCACATTGGGTGAAGTTTTATGAAGCAGTTCCAATCTTTTAACTGCTGGCAGGAAGAGGGTGTAGTCTTTAAAACCTGGTTGTAGTTCTCTCATTGAGATAATTGAAATATACCTGACCAATCCAGTCTCTTTTGAGCTGTGAATGTTCCGTAACTTACAAATGTGACTCCTGTAGAAGTGCAATTCTTATCTTTTCTTTCTTCAAGAATGTTAAAATTTTCTTTCTTTTGATTAAACTGCCCATGCATACCCTTCACATTCCATGTGTCCACCCTAGTCAGGTTGGACATGTATCAATGCAGTACAAAGTATTTGAATGCTGTTGTTTAACAGGAATGAAGTTAATTAAGACAACATACATCTGAAGTACAATTAGCTCTGCTAAACACAACCCCTCGCCCCCCATCCCCAAACAATAGGGCTCAAATAACACAAAACAAAACAGGTTGTCACAGATTCCTTCTCCCAACTCCCCCATTGACCAACCAGATATACGGCAGCCAAAAAAAAAAATTTTAAGCTGCCATCTTGCTTCAGGTCATGTCACTACCTGTAGACCTTTTATTCATTGATTTCTCTATTTTTTACTCAAGGTTTGACATTCATCCCATCTGATTAAAATGAAAGTTCAAGGAGAATCACATATAACATCACACTACAAACAGAGGAAGTATTTTCTTCCTCATTACAAACTGGAAGTTACGTTCTCGTAACTCCTAAATGCCATAATGTTAGAAAAAATCCTAAAAATCCAAAATGTTGTACAATTAATTTCACTGTCTTCTATTTTCTAAACTTTCACCACCCTTCTTCATAGAGAGAGAAAAATTATAACCTTTAATACCCTTTGTGTTTGTGACATTTGGGGAAAAAATATATAAGCTGAAAACCCTTCAAAGTCCCTGCTTAAACCCATCCATATGATCCATATGTATGATGTATTATCTTGCCAGCTTCCTGTTTACAAACCAATTAAACAGGTTTAAGCTATAACTGCTACCATACCCATGTTTTATACACTACACTACTCACAATAAATTATTATAAATTGTGAGAGACTTAGTGGATGTGATACATACAGTATTAGTTTACCTTCAGACATTTTTGGGAATGGGAGGCTATTGTATTGTGTGATAGACACACCTCATTTTGTGTTTTCCTTGTAATGGCTTCATTGTGTACAGGTGTGCCAATCCCAAAAGACAACCTTTTTCAACATTCTGTGCGTATAAAACGCTGGTATTGTCATTAAGTCATCCCAAGTTCCTCATTCAAACAGCCATAAACACACAACTTAACGGACGAGCAGTGCCACCTGGCCATAACGCGCCTTCGGGTCGGTGGCAGGCAGTTACAGTAGATGTTGCACGCAAACTTGCTGTGTCTCAAAGAGTCATCAGCAGATTTGCATCAAGACATGACAGACCCAAGAGTGGAGCCCCCCGAGACCGCAACGATGACCAGTATTTAAGGACCTATGCACTCAGACATCGTTATGCAACTGCCACACAGCTGCAGGGCCAGTCACAAGATGCAAGGGGTACTAGGGTTTTCCAGACAAACCATTCGCAACCGACTCCACCGCTTTGGCTTGAATGCCAGACGACCGTTACAGGTGACTCCACTGATACCTAGACACCGCCGTGAACGTACCCCACCCCCACGTGACCTGGCAGAACTGCGTGTAGCACTTGTGGAAGAGTGGAACGCTCTGCCTCAGAACAACATCATGAGGTAAAAAGCTATTTAATTTCTTTGCATACTAGTGTTTTTATGCTAACAATGTCCTGGGGTCTGTTCTTTGTACGTCGCTAACTCAGTTAGCTGGATTTGATTGTTGTGGATTTGTCCTGATCTTGGATTGTTTCGTTCTTCGATGCGCTTCTACGATAAATTCATAGGTTTATTATCAAATATTATATTATTAATATTATGATAAACCAGGCACGAGATAGCCGTCAAGACCATTAATACAAATTCTTTTGTTTATTTTATGACACATTTATTTTTCAGGGGTTTGTCATGAATATGCAAAATAAATAATCATATAGCCTATAATAAAAATAAATATTTTTTATAATGATAAATTGGACGAAACTAATTTTATTATAACAAACAATATAAAAGTATACATGTATTTGAAAAAATATTATTTCTATTTTTTCATATACAACATAATTTTTATATTGCTTATTTTATTTTATTGTCTCATGTAATTTGTAAACCATTAACCTATAAATGTATGTTCTAATATAATACTTAATAGCGATTATGTGTGTGTGTGGGGGGGGGGGGGGCAAACCATGGCACGGGGCATTTCAGCGCATAACACGTGTTACAAAAAAAATTGTGAACCGATCGGAGGGCTTGTGATCAGTGTTTCTACTGTTGATGCATATCGCCTTGTAAACCAACGCACAAACGCGCAATAATCCTAGACAACTCAATCCAGCTATACTAATCATCAACAACAGGTGAGCTCGAAGAACCGATCGTAGTTAGCACGATGATCTCTAGATGTGACGGTTCATCTCGGATGTGTCAAGCAACGTACGAAGAACGGACCCCTGCAAGTCTATCTTGATACCTATGGGGGGAAACAATCACAAGGGAAATCCAATACTTCAATATAAATGTCATGGCAGGTAATGATCACTTTAATACACACCTGAGAACATTTAACCTGCGGGACACTTAAACGATTATTATTGTTGTTGTTTTTATGATAATAATAATAATAATAATAATACAGCTACTTTTTTAAATAAATCTTTTAAAAGGAGAAAGAGAGAGTAAGCACAAAAAGTTGTTCTACGGTGATTGTGATTTCTTTGAAGGAAGTTTCGCAAAGTGCCGTTGTGCAAAGATCTTATACCTGCTTTCGCAATAGAATAGCCTAAATACCGCAGTATAAACGCAAGACTCCATGACCCAACAAGTCACAAAGACACAAGGACTTTAACCAGCAGCTTCTAGTCTGATCTGATACAAACCACTGGTATGTATTGCGTTTATTTTGTGCACATGCAGGAGATCTGTGTGACAGATTTACTCATTGATGGATTGAATAAAATGTCCTTTTTTTTTTTTTTCTTTTTTAGAAATGGCTGACAAAGATTTATTATTACTGAAAAGGTAAGTCTGGTCTTGGAAGCAGTTAATAAAATACATTTATGAGGACAATGCCTTATTACATTAGCATTATGGAGTTTAATTTATCTGGATTAGAGTCTTATATCAATGCTCTTAAACTACTTAGTTACCCATTTCCAAGTCTGGGGAAATAAACTTTGCTACTAATCTAAATCATAAGGGCTTTCTGGTTGAGAGGTTTAAGCATTCAAGAATATAGATGCACATTTCATCTATATCACATTTGCTTCTGTTGATGAGATTAAAAAAAGTTTAAAAAAAAAAAAAACATGCTGGGTGTTTTTATTTGTATGATGTCTATGTTGCTGGGGTTCGTTCTTCGTATGTCGCTTGACACATCCAAGATAAATAGACGCATCTAAGATGAGATCATCGTGCTAATTCCGATCTGGCTAAGGGCCTGTCCACACGAAGCCGGTGCGTTCCCTATCCGATCATTTTTTTCCCCTCGTTCTAAGAAACACAAGCGATAATGGACAACACCATCTTGGTTCGTATACAGCGCGCAAGGTTATGCGCATGCTCAAAGTCTTCTTCTCTGTGTAGTGTATCTCTATGGCAGAATTACAGCGCCCCATACTGGTCTGGCATATATACTACACCGTTTTCAGTGGTTTCGTGTGTACGCAGATATTTCTTGAGACAACGCCGTGTTCATGAAAAAAAATGATCGGATGGGGAACGCACCGGCTTCGTCCACACTATAAATTTATGTTCTAATATAATAATTGATATCGATTATGTAGGGGGGGGGGGGTCCATGGCAGGGGGGCATATACTTTTTATTTTCCCACGTGAGTCAGTCGTGCTCTTTAACCAATCAGATGTGACCTCGCCATTTCAACCAATCATAATCCATCAGGAGCGCAGCCTAAATCCTGTTTAGATTAAATAAACCTGCTCCCGAGCAGGTTCAAGCTTATGGATAAGCGCATTGAAGAACGAAACAATCCGAGATCAGGACAAATCCACAACAATCAAATCCGGCGTACGAAGAACGGACCCCTGGTCTGCTGCACAATATAGTTAGAGATTAGAGAATTTTTAGTATGCTAGGTGAAGAAATGAACACACTTATTGATGAATTCATTCCCTCTTTACAGCTACATTGAAATTGACAGTGGAGTTGATTCTGATGACATGGGCTTTGATGAGATGAACTGCTCTGATCCTTTGGCCATGGTAAGTCATTGATAAGCATTTGTAAAGCATAAACATATTTAGTGTTTCTTTTTACCTTATCAAAACCTGATCTCATGATGGACTCTGGTGTGTTACAGAGTGGCAGATGTGACCTGCACAAGGGACTCCGTATCGAAGTCACCAAGGAGCCTCTTAGTATGCGCTCTGTTGCTAATGTTGTAATCGCTCTGCAGAGGCTGAAGCACACTGAAAGAGTTCAGTCCACGGAGTTTAGTGACCGGGAGCTCTTTCAAATCTTCCTGGAGAATGTGATTGAAGGTGTGGCTCAAATACTAATATATATGCATATAATCTTACTTTTACTGTGGTGTGAGATGATGAAACTGATTCTGTAAGCATTGACACACATTTGTCTTTATCACACAGAGACAAATGTAATCAAATTGGACTGCAGTGAATCCAAGAGCTACAGCAGGCAGGATAAGGTTGTGCAGTGCACTATATGTGACAAGTCTAAAAAGGCCTTGGTGCAGAGGAACAACTATCTGCTGGCATTCACTCTGAAAGGTGGAAACGAGGAGAATAAAAGTAAACCAACCACTTTTGTTACTAACAATTTAAATGCATTTATTCGATTTTAAAGCCTAAGTCAAAATTCAGTTTAAATACATCATTAGGTGCCTCATCATTCTCACTTTTTAATCATCATTCTTTCTTGCCACTGCATCCTTTTGACTTGGTTGTCCATTAAAAAACTGTGTAAGCTCTACAGTATTTTCATTTAACTAAGTGATTTCTTTTTTTGACAGCATGGTTTAACCTTTCAGCCTACAATCCACCAAACTGCAGAGACAACACAAAAGGCCAGGCTGTATGTTTAGGGATTGTAAAGAGCAACATCTTTCTCTCATGCACTTCGGATAATGGCACTCCTTCTCTGGTCATAGAGGTATGTAAACATAATCATCTGACAAAATCTATCTAGACATTTGGCACACGGCTGGGTTTTTTTCCTCAAAGTTACTCACAAACAAGAAAATACAATTAAAGCACAGATCTGATTAAGTAGTGAACTGTCATTGGGTGATTTTGCAATGTGATAATTTGTCACTGTCACTTCAACTAGTGTCAGTTGCCCAGATGATGCAACATTCTGGTGAACAAGTATTTACTAGAAATAAATGAAATACAGTGTAAATGTGGTGGAATGTTACAAAAATGCCTGTAAATTAGATGCATCATTAAAAGATGATTCAAACATTTCATACACATTGATTAATACAAAGTTTTAAAAAAAGTATTTAAATGATTATATTTAAAGGAAAAGTGAAGTGCATTGGCCAGAGGTAAATTGGGGTGCAAAAATTTAGTTTAAAAAAAGAGACATAACTAAAACATTTGCACAGCAGTAAGTCTAAATATCTGATGAAGTCAAAATTGGGGATCACTAACTTGTATTATACATGTGATTAATTAATTATTTTTTGCAGGAGGTAAAAGACAAAGAGAGTCTGAAGGCGATCAAGGAGAATGATGGCATGGAACGCTTTCTGTTCTTGAGGAACAGCTCTGGTGACACCCTTAACACCTTTGAGTCGGTCAAATACCCAGGCTGGTTCATCACCACCTCCAAGGATGAGTTTCAGCCTGTCCAAATGTCTCAGCAGCAAACGAGTCACCTCCAGCTGTTCACACTGAATGATGAGAAAGTAGTTCCTCAGAGTAAGGTCTGATTTAGAAAAACAGTTTCCAGAAAGTATGTACCAAGTACAAATCCTCAGGCTAATTTTGTGTTTAAGTTAATTTCACAACGGGATTGGTTGACTTTTTTATTTTAATAATTTATTAAAAATGTGGTAGTTTTTACTACTTTAAATGTTTTACTACTAATTTAATGTTTTATTTCAGTGTTGCAAAAGGTGGATCTACAAGCCATTGTGTCATGGGGGACTTGCCCATGTTTAGTTTTTTTACCTTGTAAAAACCTTTAGTTGTCTTTACCTCTGCTCCCTGTAGCCTCACCTTTCCTCTTGAGTCCCTCTCATTCACACACATGTATTCCGTCTTGCTGCAGCTAACCTTGATTCCGCTCCTTTCCAGAGCATACCTTCACCTCTCCAAATTTTCCTCCACCTGTTCCCTGCTCTCGCTACAAAGCACAATGTCATCTGCAAACATCATAGTCCATGGGACTCCTGTCTTACCTCATCTGTTATCCTGTCCATCACCAGAGCAAAAAGGCAAACAAAAAGGGGCTCAGAGCCGATCCTTGATGCAGACCCACCTACACCTTGAACTCTTCTGTCACACCACAGCACATCTTCCATTGTCTTAGCGCTCTCATACATGCCCTGCACCACTCTAGCATACTTCTCTGCCACTCCAGACTTTCTTATACAACACCACAGCTCCTCTCTCGGCACACTGTCGTATGCTTTCTCTAAATTTACAAAGACACAATGGAACTCTTTATTACCTTCTCTGTACTTCTTCACCAGGATCCTCAAAGCAAATACTGCATCTGATGTACTCTTTCAGGCATAAAACCATATTACCATCTCTATAATAACTTATTCTAACTCTAGCCACTATAACTGCTCTTTACCTCTGAATATTTATTGAAATACTTGTTTGTTTGTTTGTTTGTTTGTTTTTGCTTTAATCAATGTAAATAAAATCCTGGAAACAACGTTTTACATGACTTATTCATTATAGTTTATGGAAAATGCATAATTTTAGTCGTATGCCACTTCAATTTGCTACTTCAACACATTGTAACTTCAAAGTACTGAATGTTCATCAATGACAGGATGCCTCTACAGTATATACCAGGGTATTCCAGTGGCAAATGTGAAGCCATATGTCTGACATCTAAAGCTTTGTCAAAATTGGGTCATGCAACAGGACAATGATCTAAAGGACTCAAGTAAATCTACACCAGCATGGCTGAAAAATAAAATAATTAAGATTTTGGAACAACCTAGTCAAAGTCCAGTCCACAACTCAACTGAAATGCTGTGGTGGGGCCTTAAAAGAGCTGTGCACATGTGAATGCCCAAAAACCCCAAGCAATGTTGTGAAGAAGACTGTGACAAAATTGCTCCACAGCGATGTGAAAGAAGTTATACAGTAAACGATTGCCTCAAGTTATTGCTGCAAAAGGTGGATCTACAAGCCATTGTGTCATGGGGGACTTTCCCATGTTTATTTTTTTTACCTTGTAAAAACCTTTAGTTGTCTTTACCTCTGCTCCCTGTAGCCTCACCTTTCCTCTTGAGTCCCTCTCATTCACACACATGTATTCCGTCTTGCTGCAGCTAACCTTGATTCGCTCCTTTCCAGAGCATACCTTCACCTCTCCAAATTTTCCTCCACCTGTTCCCTGCTCTCGCTACAAAGCACAATGTCATCTGCAAACATCATAGTCCATGGGACTCCTGTCTTACCTCATCTGTTATCCTGTCCATCACCAGAGCAAAAAGGCAAACAAAAAGGGGCTCAGAGCCGATCCTTGATGCAGACCCACCTACACCTTGAACTCTTCTGTCACACCACAGCACATCTTCCATTGTCTTAGCGCTCTCATACATGCCCTGCACCACTCTAGCATACTTCTCTGCCACTCCAGACTTTCTTATACAACACCACAGCTCCTCTCTCGGCACACTGTCGTATGCTTTCTCTAAATTTACAAAGACACAATGGAACTCTTTATTACCTTCTCTGTACTTCTTCACCAGGATCCTCAAAGCAAATACTGCATCTGATGTACTCTTTCTAGGCATAAAACCATATTACAATCTCTATAATAACCCATTCTAACTCTAGCCACTATAACTGCTCTTTACCTCTGAATATTTATTGAAATACTTGTTTGTTTGTTTGTTTGTTTGTTTGTTTTTGCTTTAATCAATGTAAATAAAATCCTGGAAACAACTTTTTACATGACTTATTCATTATAGTTTATGGAAAATGCATAATTTAGTCGTATGCCACTTCAATTTGCTACTTCAACACATTGTAACTTCAAAGTACTGAATGTTCATCAATGACAGGATGCCTCTACAGTATATACCAGGGTATTCCAGTGGCAAATGTGAAGCCATATGTCTGACATCTAAAGCTTTGTCAAAATTGGGTCATGCAACAGGGCAATGATCTAAAGGACTCAAGTAAATCTACACCAGCATGGCTGAAAAATAAAATAATTAAGATTTTGGAACAACCTAGTCAAAGTCCAGTCCACAACTCAACTGAAATGCTGTGGTGGGGCCTTAAAAGAGCTGTGCACATGTGAATGCCCAAAAACCCCAAGCAATGTTGTGAAGAAGACTGTGACAAAATTGCTCCACAGCGATGTGAAAGAAGTTATACAGTAAACGATTGCCTCAAGTTATTGCTGCAAAAGGTGGATCTACAAGCCATTGTGTCATGGGGGACTTGCCCACATGTTTTTTTTTTTCATTTCCACAAGACATCTGATTCCTCAATAAACCTGTATTTTGCCTTTTTTTGCACAATATCTACTAGTTGTTATTTGCACAGAACCTTTCTTTTCTGTTACTTCATCAAGAAATGTTTACTGTTTTCATATATCATTTTATGCACAATTTGCACTATCTCAACTCATTATCACAGAGTATCGCATTGTGGTATGTTACTCTTATTTGCATATTTGCATTTCAATTCACTCACTCATCTCCTATACCGCTTTATCCTGTCTTCAGGGTTGCTGGGACCTGAAGCCTATCACCCTGGACAGGGTGCCAATCCATCGCAGGGCACACACACACACACACTCACACTCACACACTATGGGCAATTTTGTTAACGCCAATTAGCTTAACCTGAATATTCCCCTGGCTGGGAATCGAACCCGGACCCTGGAGGTGCAAGGCGACAGTGCTAACCCATTTTAAACTCCCTGAAATGGCAGGAGAGAAAAACCTTGAGAGAAACCAGACTTAATCCTCAATTGGGTGATAACGGATAACAGGGATTGATCTGCAGTCATACTGTGTGAGACTGGAAGTTCACTATAACAGATGTCATTTTTTCCGCTGTTGGGGTGATAACATAAAGGTGTCTGATAAGAACAAACTGGACAAGTCAATTAGGACTGTGCTAGGCATGGAGCTTGACTCTGTGAATGTAGTAGCAAAGAAAAGAATTCTGTCCAAAGTACAATCCATTTTAAACAATTCTTCTCACCCACTATAGTGTTTTCGCTAAACACAGGAGCAGTTTCAGCCAGAGACTGATCACCACGAAGTGTTCCACAGAGCGCCACAGGAGATCCTTTCTCCCAACGGCCATAAAAGTTTACAACTCTTCTCTGTAACATTACTCGAAATAATAATATGATAAGTGCAATACTACTTCCCAATAAAATATGTAATACAAGATTACATATAATAATACAATATTACCTACATATACCAGATTACTGTGCAATACTTACGAATGCTCTTGGGTCATATTTTTTGGTACTTACTTACTTACTGTTTTAAGACCTTTTGTTTTAAGACCTTTTTTTGTGCTTATTATGATTATTTATTACCTTTATTGCCTTTCCTTAGATTAACAACTGTAAGCAACTGTAACCTAGAATAAGCAATTTCCCTCTGGGATTAACAAAGTTCTTTAAATCTTGAATGTGTTTAAGTTAATATGGATTCCAGTTCGAGGCTCAGGTAGACTATAGGAAACTCCAGTCCTGAACTATCAAGCAACAGCAGTCATGAGTCCTCAAAGAACAGCTGTCTGCATCAGCTGAGGCCAGGACCATCTCCATGGAAAAGTGGAACCGTCTCCAGTCACCACAAGCATCCCAGGCAGACCACACGCGGCATCCATGTAAAGAGATCTCCACCAGAAGCAGGACACCAGAACGAGTCATACAGGCCCAGAGGGCAGAGGGGGCCTGGATCACTGGCAGCTCAGGAGCGACATGTATAGCTCGACAGAGAGAGAGAAAGGGAAAGAGAGAGAGGAGAAGAGAGAGAAGAGAGCAAAAGAGAAGGAGAGATGGCAGTTAGGTATGGTCACTGTCACAGAATGTATAAGTGAATGTATATTTAGTGTAGCGTGCAAGCAGAGACTCCGGCAGGACTTACTATGGCAGCATAACTAAATGGGAGAGCCAGAAGGAAACACAGACATGAGGGCTTCCTGAGATGTAAAGCGACCAATCACTTCACCGTCAACAAACCTGAGTGCATGTTTTCTCTTTGCTGTGTTTGTCTTTTTGTATAGTTCTTAGATATTTTTGTTAATTTAAGATGTTAAATTGTTGTCTTAGCTAGTCAGCTAATTAGGTTTTGTCTTTAGCTAGTTTTGTTAATTCATGTTATTAATTTCTGTTGAATGTAGGGTCGCGGGAAGCCTGGAGCTTATCCCAGGAGACCAGGCACAGGGCAGGCCAATCCATCACAGAATAATTTAATGATAAATATATATGTGTGTGTGTGTGTGTGTGTGTGTGTGTGTGTGTGTGTGTGTGTGTGTGTGTAAAACACTTGCAAAAATTTGACAATAAATATATTTTATTAGGCTTCATAATTAAACAATAAGTTAGAGTATTGAGATAAATACAAGCTTTATAATGCTAAGTCAATCAAATAAGTTAATTAAAGTTAAGTAAAACCATACATTGTATGAAACGTAAAAGCTGAGATATAGTTAAACATAAAATGAGTCTCCAGATAAACATTTGTACTCAGTACATACTCTGAAAACTGTTTTTTCTGAATGAGATTCTATCTGAGGGACTTCTTTCTCATCATTCAGTGTGAACAGCTGGAGGTGACTCGTTTGCTGCTGAGACATTTGGACAGGCTGAAACTCATCCTTGGAGGTGGTGATGAACCAGCCTGGGTATTGGACCGACTCAAAGGTGTTAAGGGTGTCACCAGAGCTGTTCCTCAAGAACAGAAAGCGTTCCATGCCATCATTCTCCCTGATCGCCTTCAGACTCTTTTTGTCTTTTACCTCCTGCAAAAAATAATTAATAACTTTTACAAAAAGTTACAAAGAAGTCACTATTCTCTAATTTTGACTGCATTAGACATTTTGACACACTGTTATGTCATAAAAAGAGTTCTCAATTTGTTCCTATTCTATTAGTTCCACAAGCTGATAGCGCTCTTCATGCCAATCTCTGTGTGTGCATGTTTTAATAATGTTTGATGACTGAAAACATTAATGCAATCTATCCATTACAATCTCTATAATAACCCATTCTAACTCTAACCACTATAACTACTCTTTACCTTTGAATATTTATTAAAATACTAACAAATGACTAACTTTAAATGATCCAATGGGTTTTGTCAGATGATTATGTTTACATACCTCTATCACCAGAGAAGGAGTGCCATTATCCAAAGTGCATGAAAGAAAGAAGTCGCTCTTTACAATCCCCAAACATACAGCCTGGCCTTTTGTGTTGTCCCTGCAGGTTGGTGGATTGTAGGCTGAGAGGTTGAACCATGCTGTTGAAAAAAAGAATCACTTCAGTTAAATGAAAATAGATCTTAGAGGGTTTTACAGTGAACAAAATTGCCGTGGCAGTGGCAAGAATGAATATTAATTGAGAAGTGAGAGTGATGAGTCAGGACTTTAAGATCATAGAATGAAGTTATTGGTGGATGGGTAGAAGATGGATAGAAGACAAAAGAAATGGAAGGAGTTAAAAGGAGAGGAAGATTACAAAAGGACATGATAAAATATGACAACCTAGAGCAATTGTGGTGGTACAATTGTGATTAAATGTAATAAGATTATCTTTACTTTTCTCATTTCCACCCTTTAGGGTAACTGCCAGCAGAAAAGGCCCCATCTGCACCAAGGCCTTTTTAGACTTGTCACATATAGTGCACTGCACAACCTTATCCTGCCTGCTGTAGCTCTTGGATTCACTGCAGTTCAAATCTTTCACCTTTGTCTCTGTGTGATGAGGACAAAAGTATCTCAGTGCTTACAGAATCAGTTTCATCTCACACCACAGTAAAAGTAAGATTATGTGCATATATATGTACAGTAGATACAATGTTCGAACCATACCTGCAATATTGAACTCCTGGCCAGTGAACTCTGTGGACTGAACTCTTTCAGTGTGCTTCAGCCTCTGCAGAGCGATTACAACGTTAATAATGGAGCGCATACCCAGAACCTCCTTGGTGATTTCGATACGGAGTCCCTTGTGCAGGTCACAACTGCCACTCTGTAAAAAACACAATGAGTCCACAATGAGATCAGGTTTTGATTAGGTAAAAAAAAACAAAAAAACATGAAATATGTTGAGGCTTAACAAATGGTTATCCATGACTTACCATGGCCAAAGAATCAGAGCAGTCCATCTCATCAAAGCCCATGTCATCAGAATCAACTCCACTGTCAATTTCAATGTGGCTGTAAAGAGGAAATTAAGTACTAAATAGGTGTGTTTATGTTTTGAATTAGTATACTGAAAATAATATAATAAGAATATAAGAATAAGAATAAGAATATGAATAATAATTGTGTGGGGGGGGGGAGGTTTTTTTTTTTTTTTTTTTAGAAGCCTTTCTAATCTCATCAACAGGACAGAACTACTGATCATTCATAATAATCTTTGCGATCAAAAACCTTCACACACATTGACATATTATTACAAAATACTCTACTCTACTATACTATACTATACTATACTATACTATACTATACTAAATGGAACTTTATAAAACTAATGCATAAAATGCACCATACATTAATTTCAAGTTAAGACTTACCTTTTCAGATTTAACAAATCTTTGCAGGCCATTCCTTAAAAAAAAAAAAAGTAGAAGAAGAAATGTTAGATGCGTATTCGATCAATGATTCTATCAATGACATTTATTCTGCAAAATTCATATTTTTTATGCATGCATATAAATCTACAGAATACGTACCTCTGGTTTATGAGATGGGATTATAAACAGCGGTTTAAAGTTTCCTGGTTGTAACTCTCTTATACAGCCTGTCGAGCTGCTAGTCAATGCAGTCATGTGTTGGTGCTTCTGTATTTATGCGTCCTGCTTGGAAATTCTTTTGAGTGACGTCACCTTCGATGATCTCGTGCTTAGCTCAGACGTGTGAACACCCCGCGGAATATCGTCAAATTACGTTAAAACATACAGCTAATAAATAGGTCAAACTAAATGATTTTATTAGCTAGCTCATTTAAAAAAAAAAAAATAAAAAAAAAAAAACGACAACAGGAAGAACGTTTAAGCACAAAAATAGACAACAACAGCGAGGTGTATTTTGTTTGGAGCTCCTTTTTAATAAAGTTTAAAAAGGAAAACGTTCAATTCAAGTTTTTCCTTTTAAAAAATTGGGGTAAACAATTTAGATTAAAGGGGTTAGATTAAATGGATCAATGAAAGGGGTTTGTCTGAAATCCTATCTTTGCTGAATAAAAATATAAAATAAAACTAATACTGAAATTAGAATAAGTAGAATAAGAAGAAACATATAAAAATTTTTATTAGCAAAAATGCCCAAAATTTGCAAGTTCTTAAGGTAAAAAGTCTAACTGCGATATGATTATTCCCATTATAATCCGTTCCAGCCACCAAACTTTGCTGGTTTAAAAACCCCTCAGTATGTAACGTTATAGACATCTTATATCTTAATCATCTTATATCTTAATCATCTTATATCTTAATTTGACCCTCTCCACCCTAAAGTTAAGAACAAAATTTTCAACCTTGTTCTTTTCAACTTGGTTTCGTTTCATTGTTTAAAATACAAATGTTTCCATTGATAAGGGGCAGTGAAAGTCTGACATTGTACAATATTTTACATTTTCAGGATTATTACGTACTTGAAACTATGTCTAGAAGTGGCATTAAAATGTTGTGCTTTTAACTTTTCAGCTTACTGCTTTGATGGGCTACACCAGAACCCAGAGTAAACAGGGCTTTGTTAAGCTGCAAATCATGGCTTTGTCAAGTTATTAGTTTATAGTCTATATAGTGTGGAATCACTTTGGGAATATTTTATTTCAGAAAAACATTTGATTATTATGAAAGAAAAAAAGTACAAAAAAAAAATACACTATGGTGTAAAGTTGTTTCTTTGTGTTATGTAAGACTTATTTTCAGTTCCAGATCCACTTTTAAATAGGAAGTGCGTTTTTCTTTTCTAAAAACTTTCTAAAACTGTGTAAATAAGCTACTTCTTATAAGAAAGCTAATCCCAACTTAAAAGAAGTTTAAGAATTTAACATTGGTATGGGTATGTTATAATAGTTTTTTTCTAGCATGCGTCAGGAGCTGTTAAATGCAATTAATTCTTATTTTAATGTAATGGTAATTTTTTTTGCTCATAGTAGGCAATGCACAGCAAACAGTATAGAGAGATACTGCAAACTGAAGTCTTTGCATTACTTAGATATCTGCTTGAAGTTTAACCTGCAATGTAAGACTTATTTTCAGTTCCATATTCACTTTTAAATAGGAAGTGTGTTATTCTTTTCTGAAAACTTTCTTAAACTGTGTTACATTAGTTAATATAACTAAATATGTATATTGTTTGAGCATTATACTTAATTGATGGGCCCAGTAGATTATTCGGTGAAACTGTGTGTAATCCAAATGATGGGAGTTTAAGTATCTCCTGTATTTCTTAATCATCTTATAGCTTGTGTCTTATATCTTGGGTACGCAGTTAGGAATATGTGACTGTTTGATCTTGAACAATTAACTGATCCCCATGAGTTAAAGTGTTCTTTTACAAGACCAAACTTTTGTTTAAACAAATTAAAAAGCTTTTATTTTGATTACTGAAGTTAGGACATTAGGTTTAGGTGTTGGCATTGCTTTAATTATTTGCATTAAAAACTATGTCTTTACAATGAGTGTGTGTGTGTGTGTGTGTGTGTGTGTGTGTATGTGTGTGTGTGTGTGTGTGTGTGTAAGTTACTAGTTCCTGAAAGCATATAGATAGATAGATATTATAAGGCTCACATAAGTCACGTAGAAGCCAGTTATATAATATTAGAATTTCTGACCTAATGAACTCTATTAACATCCTTTCAGATTTCAGTCACGTAGGAAACGTTTCTTTCTGCTTCTGCATATATATATATATATATATATATATATATATATATATATATATATATATATATATATATATATTATTAAGCAAAATATGTTATTTTGACACTGGTGGCTCAGTGGTAGGTTTGTTGCTTGCCATGCGGAAGGCCCGGGTTTGATTCCCAGCCAGTGGATACAGTGCCGGTCCCGGGAATAGATAAAATGGGAGGGTTGGTACAATGGATTGGCACCATGTCCAGGGTGTACCCCGCCATGTTCCTGGTCTTGTGGGATAGTCTCCAGACTTCCCGTGACCCTGTATACAGAGTATACACACTGAGTGAGTGTTCTAGTCATCAAGTAATAACAACATTAAAATGACTGAAAGTGTTGCTGGAAAAAAAAATGTGACTTCACACTTAAAGTGACATTACAAATTTAGAGTCTAAAGTACAGATTGGTGTAATAGTAAAGGTAAACGCATTTTCACATCCCCAATGTGACGCGATTCAAACTAAACAAGAAGACAACTTCCTAGTAAGACTAAATGGGGGAAAAAATGCTAAGATCAAAATTCTTTAAAGAATAGTGCTGAACCATTAACCTTGTGAAAGAAACTTTGTGGGGGAAAACGAGAAGAAATTTTTGAGTTCACTTGAGATCATGATGCAGTTTGAAGAAAAATAAGAGAATAGGTCCTAAACATCTCAGCTACGTGCTATGTTTAATAGTGATAGTAAATATTTCTTCATGCACCATGTGATGAGAGCTCACAGGATTGGGACTAAAGGACAGTGTTGTCATAAGAAAACTTGGTTATAGATGAAAAATAAGTAAGTAAATGGAAGCAATGAAAAAATGTCATGTAAAGTTCAGATTGACCCTATCACAGAGTGATGGGTGCATCAGGGTAAAAAGGGAATCACATCTTACCTAGCTGCCTAACATATGGACAATATGGGCTATATCACAAGCTAATGCGTAAATTAGCTACTTTCTAAAAGAAAGCTGATCCTAACCTGAATTGTTAACTTGTGATAGAAAATAACTTAACATGGGTGTTATAATAGTTTCTTTTTAGCTTGCGTCAGGAGCTGTTAAATTCAATGTAATGGTAATTTTGTTTGCTCATAGTAGGCAATGCACAGCAAACAGTATAGAGAGATACTGCAAACTGAAGTTGTGCTTGTGAGACGTTATTTCTGTCTGTTTATTTCTGTTTATTACGTTATTTCTGTCTGAACAAAACTTTTGTATTACTTAGATGTCTGCTTGAAGTTAACCTGCAGAATATTTGTGAAATTTAAATGTTAAGTAAAAACGATGTTACTGACAGTTATGTCTCGAATTTAATGATCTACTTTAAAATAATACTAAGAAGGTACTTGCTCAAAGTTAACAAAAACCTATACCAATAGAGATTATTAGAAAACCTAAACTGAATATTTTTTGTGGGAATTTTTAATATTTTTACTGATGGAATAACAGCAGTGAAGTGGTTGTATTAATAAGAGTTCTGTCATACAGAAAGACAGGCAGATGTACGTAGGCTTCAATCTGAAATATTATCACTGATCACATTAAAGCTGATTTGCTTATTTTTAGCTTTAACCTTTAAAATTTTTCTATTAACTATTTTCCTATCAACGAGAAGTATTGAGTTAGTAATAAATAATTTGTAAGGATTTCTTGAATTTTGGTAGACCTCCTTTTGTCTACTCAGTGCTCAGCCTGTATTCTGCCTGGATCCAGGAAACCTCTCAATGATACACACAAGTCAGTGCTCAGTGAGACGTTTAAAGTTTATTGTGGGAGACAGGAGTATATATACGCACACACACAAAGAACCAAAGAAAAGGTGGATGCAGGAGTGTTTACATCCAGTCTGGAATGTTTTGAAAAGATAAGGTGAAGAAGAACATAAATTTAGGAGTACTTTTTGGTCACAAAGCAGCTTTACAGAATCACAGAATTACAGTAAATCCAGCCTTATGCAATCAACAAAAAAACTTTCTGTCTAAGCAAAATGTAACTTCTTGCCTAAGTACCAGTGGACACTAGAGTTGTTATAAAAGGCGTGAAAGTGATCACAGAACAGAAAAATATTGCTAGGGCTTGAACTATGCTCTGACTCTTGATTGTCCCAGGCAGCTGAAGTGAAACTTTACAAGTTAACAAGTTAATAAAGTAACATTTATGGATGACCACACCCTAAAAAATACTGGGTTAAAAACAACCCAATCTGTTGGTCACATAAATTGGTCAAATGTTCTACCCAAAAAATGAAATGAATTGGTATACCTATTGGATCGTTTTTCACGTCTAAACCTAATTCTTTCTGTAATACAAAAAGTTTTATTGGAGTACAGTGAGAGAAAAATATCGTTAGATTGATATGCGCATGCCCAATAGCTAGAGCTGTATTCCTTCTAGCCTTAACCGTATTAAACCCATAATCAAAATCAAATTACAATTATTTAAAAGAATATAGTACCACAAGCTGTTCATAAAATTATGTAATTTTAATATTTTTGCAATACTATTAAATTTGTATTAGTTAACAAGACCAAAAAAAAGTTACAGAATTAGTCGTTTAGAATGTTTTGAACTGACAGTTGTTTTTCTGTAGTTTTACTAAAAGTGCATGAAAACTAAAAACACATAGCCTGATAAGGACAAATATGGGTCATAAAACACCACAATAAGGAGGAGTACAGTTTAGTAACATTTGAAGTGGCACTAATTTAGTAAACAGACAATTTTAGCCAATAAAACATTTATTTAGTTTCAAATGTGGAGGCAGAGCTGCTCCGTTTAAGAGATTGTCTTCACAAGTAAAAAATAAATAAATAAAAATTAATAACCCCTCCACCCAATCTAGTCATTCATTCATGCTGTAGTAGCAGTCCATAGAACAGAATCCGTCAAACTCTCTGGTGCCACAGTAATATGTCTGTCGACAACAATTAAACGAACAATTAAATGACGAAAATAAAGAGGAAAAATTATTTATATTGACTAACCACACCAAACATTACCGACGCCATGTTCTTCCACGCTAAACTAAAGGTACTTAAATATAAATAGAATTACCGCTAATTGGCCAACGCAGAAGCTCCATTCACCAATGAGAAACCTTTCGACACGCCCCTACCTTTCGGCACGCCCCCTACTTTTCGGCACGTTGATTGGCCAACGCAGAAGCTCCTTTCACCAGTGAGAACCCTTTCGACACGCCCCCTACCGTTCGGCCCGTCCTGACCTTTCGGTACGCCTTTTGCTCCAGCCTGCATTTATCCCTACTTGGTTTTAATTGGAAAACCTAACTGTCTATATAAAACATTGCACAGTGCATATAGCATTAACTATCATACGGAGAGTTTTGCACATAAATGATCAAAAATAGTGACAGACAGCATTTAGTGCACTCGTTTTAACTGCATAGCTGTGTGATTGACAGAGATAGAAAAATCCTTTTTTTTAAATAAATATTGTATTGTATTAAATAATGTCCCAAATCGTACCTACTGTCTTATTTATGTAGCTAAAATACTAAATTAAACCAGATAACATGATGATCAAAGTTTTAATATTTATATTTAACTGTAGATGGCAGGTTTTTCAAGTCACATGAAAAAAATATGTTTTATTCTTACCTGCTGCTTATTTGGAGACCTACGCCCATGTGACTTGAAAACCCTTCCATCTACAGTTCTCTGTTCAGTTCTCTAAAAGGGCAGCCTCTCAGGCACTTTAACACGGTGTTGTGTGCTGTTATTTCTTCTGATTTTTCAGTATTTTGGTGCCCTCTTGTGGCCATAATAAGGTAAGTAATTCCTTTGCTTAACAGAACTATGTGAACAAAAATCCTGCATGACCTTAGTGTGGGTCTGAGTCTTCTTTCAGCTCACGGTTGCTTTTATTAAAGAGAGAGAGAGAGAGAGAGAGAGAGAGAGAGAGAGAGAATTTTATTCCCCAACTCCCCTAACTGTTTAACATGCACAAAACATGAAATGTGTTTTTCTTTTTAACATTACTATTTTATACAATACTTTATTTAGTATAACATGGAATGCTGTTAGAGAAAAATGATGATTAGGAAGGTGGGGTGATGCATTCTGACATGACATGGAATACTATTTTTTTTTTTTTTTTTTTTTAAAGGAAGAGGATGTCAAAGATTTACTATTCTGCCAAAGATTTAATATTCAAAAATGTCAGTAAAGTGTATTGCAATACTGTGGATACTGTCTAAAAGATGTTTGTTCATGTTAAGGTAGAATAAAAATAAAATAATACCATAAAATTGCTGATTTATGTGTTTAGTAACAATCAAAACAGTGTTTTTTAAAACAATATACTGGTAATTCTATGGAATATTTGCATCCCTTTTTTATATTTAATAAATATGGCATAGAAATACTCAAAAAAATTTAAACCCAAAAAATTATATTTGTATTTTACAATAGGACATAATACAATTTATAACAGTTGATAATGAAGGTGAAGAAGCCAAATGCATATTTTGTAAATATTTAGGCATGACAAGTTTTACCATAACAAGGAACAGTCTGCAGGGCCCAGTAGTGTCCCCAGTGGCCAGTTCCTGACAAGATAGAGACCATAGATAAGCTGAAACATCAAGTTTTATGACTATAGTTCAGTGATAGTTTGCTGGTGAAATTAATTGGCTGAAGGAAATCGGTTCTTTTTAATTACCTGATGAATTTTAAAAAAGTTAATGTTTAGCGGAGTGAAGGAGCACACCAACTTTCAGCTCAGAAGCAACAACTAATTCAGCTAATTGAACATCAGTAGAGAACAACTCTTACATTCTAACAGTTATATTGTCATTTAAAGCTGGCAAAAGAAAATCAACAAAGTATTAATAGTATATTAATAGCTAATCCAACTTGGGTAGACGTTCAACATATTTTGGCACTTACAATTTACACAATTGTTATTTAGTCCTGAAAAGCACAAAGGTAGTATTAAAGGATGTACTTTCTTTTTTTCCATTGTTGTAAATATAGCCACAAGAAGTGATTAGTAGTTAGCACCGTCAGCAACAATTGTCCCCAATGGCCAGTTCTGTCATAATTTAATAATTGCCTAACACACCGCATGATTGCTAATCAATCCCTGCTATCCGTAAGCACCAAATGAGGATGGGTTCTCTGTTAAACCTGGTTCCTATCAAGGTTTCTTCCTATTGTCATCCCAGGATTTTTTTTTTTACTTGCCACCATTTCTTTTTATTTAGTTTTATTCTGTAAATTTGCTTTGTGACAATGGCAGTTATTAAAACGTTATACAATTAATTATTTAATTTAATTTAATTTAATAAATTACTTCATGTGAAATGTGTATGAAACGTCTGAAATTGGTCAAAATGTTGCCAAAAGCCATTTTTTAAACGAGCCCCTGTCTTTTGAATGATCCAATAGAAATTAAAATCCAGTTACAGATTAGCAGAATAATTATGAGCAGAACACCAATATACAGCTCAATCAACCTTTTCACTCCTGAGAAACAGTAAAACAGCAAACTTTTCACACCTCCTCAAAATACTGACCACACAGTTTGGTCATATTTAAATAAAAATAAAGTTAAATTTTAAAAAAGTTATTATTTTTAGCTTTAGATCTGCTTCAATCCATGTAAAAGGCACATTATGGAAAAGGGAACACATAAAGTGATGTCTGCTGTACAAACAGGCCCGTAGCCAGGGGGGGTTCGGGTGATTCGAACGACCCACCCCCCACTGCCAAAGGTCCAGAATTTTTTGTTATTATTATTATTTAATTTTATTTTTTTTTTAGACAGATTAAAATTGTTGGGCATTATTTAAAATAACACTTAATTACAAAACAATTTACCAAAAAAAACCCGCGACGTGACAAACCTGCGCAGCAACTGACGTTTTTTTTTTATCTGTGCGGCGGCATCCGGCGGTGTATAATATGGGTCGAAAAGAGCAGGAGAGACGGAAGAGAAAGCAGGCAGCAGCATCATTTTCGGAGAATATTGAACATATGTTCAAAAAGACTGCCAAACAGAGTAAGTCTGTTACTACCTCAAGATCAAGTTGCTAACGCTAGTTAAATGGTAGCTAATCATCAACCCCACATCACACACAGAATAGTTCTCTCGTGCCTTTTCTTGAGCAGTCTGAATGGCTATGACAAGTCTGTAACATCTTAAATAAACTTTAACAGACAGTAGCCTATCTGATGGATCTGTGAATTTATTATATTAAATAATGTTAATCCATCAAAAAAAGAAAAGAAAAGAAAGAACGACGAGTTTAATGCGTAAACAAACCTGCTTGACCATGCTAGGATTTATTAACATTTTATTTTGAATTAATAAGTTATTCTATTAAATTAGTAAATTTATTAAATTATTCTATTAACCATAGGCGATGCTGTCTATACGCGGTGTAGACAGCATTCGAATGAAGTTTATCATGAATAATTGTTACATAAAACATAAAATAAAATAAGCCCACAAAAAATATTTTTTATCCATCTCAAAGTCTTGTAAGTACATTAACTGATCGTCTTTTCCCCGTAATATTTGTATATTATTATTAGATAATTATTGGTAATATTTTTATATTTGTTTATATTCGATTTTTCCCCTCATTTCGATCTCTTTACTTCACGTTCTGAATGTAAATGATAGCCTACTGTAAATGCTCGACATGCCAATAAATATTGAATTATTCTATATGACTGGGATTTTAAAGGTTGAATTTAACATATTTTATTATATTTCGCCTAATTAATAGACTATATAAATAACAATTCGTTGAATATTAAATATATTTTAAATAAGTTCAATAAAGTGAAGAGGCAAAGACAAAGAAATGAGAGAGCATGTTGATGAGAGAAGTTGAATTTGTAGTTTAATAATATTCCAGTAAAAATTCCTTAAATGTATTCTGTTGTTAGTGTGTTTTTTAAACTTTTGAACTCTGTGTGTGTGGGTGTGTGTGTGTGTGTGTGGGTGTGCTTTTGAAGTGAAAAAAGTCGCACGTGATCTTGATAAGCAATTTGACAACATTGTAGTAAATATTTTTGGTGCATCAAAAGCATGCACATTATGATACCAGCAGACAAGCTAATCCAGCACATGTCACTAAAATGCAGTATTTAATCCTCAAAATGATATACAAAATGAGTAAATACTCAAATACAAAATACTGAGAAAAAAGGTCCACTTTTTAAAAAAAAAAGAACCCCCCCTTGCACTAGGCTGGCTACGGGCCTGACAAAATTTCTGGAGACAGTGTTATGAGCTGGGGTTCTTTCAGTTGGTAAGATCTTAGGCTTAACAACATTATGTGGCAATAAAATAAAGTTAGATGACTATGTCATTATGTGCCATTCAAGTCAAATTTAACTGGAGTATGTTGTGTGCTGTTATTTCTGCTACATAGAAACGTACATTGGCAATGATGTTTGATTTAAAAACATTCAGCAAAAGCTTTTTACAGATGTTAAAAGATCCTAGATACCTCAGGAAAAACAGCTGGCTATGATCCTCCTTATACAGATGGGGCAATGGTGTCTCAGAGGGCAAAGGCACCAAGTTATTGATCGGAAGATCGGCGGTTTGATCCTCAGCTACAGCAGGTTGCCACTGTTGGGCCCTTGAGCAAGGCCCTCAACCTTGTCTGCACCAGGGGCACTGTATCATGGCTGACTCTGCACTCTGACCCTAGTTAACCTGTGATATGTGAAGAAGAAATTTCACAATGCTGTAATGTATATGTGACAAATAAAGGCTTAACTTAACCTTTAGATAGCTTTAAATACATCCCAATATGGCATTATTATCAGAGAACTTCAGAAATAATATGTACAATAAATATTTCATATATTTTATGTGTAATCTCTTTGGTTAAATGATTATAAACAAAATAAATGTCACTATTAAACTGTCCCAGAGGTATATTTACACCATAAACAACGCCCCCAGTGGCCAATTATGAGTTTGACCTGTATGTGCAAATTTCACCTCACTAGGCCTTTGCATTTCCTGATAAAGGGTAACTTGAGCACAGAGCTATCATATGTATTATCATGTCTAAAACTTGCAATAACTTTGACATTTTTGATGTCATGCCGCTGAATTTTCGGTAAAAAAAAAAAAACTGACAGGTTAAGCAGCTGATCTGTGTTCAGATTCTGCTTTGTGTATTATGGTTATATTTAACACACAGAATTGAAAAAGTTTGTCTTGGATCAGACCTTCAGAAGGTTTCTCCTTCGAAGCAACAACAGGAAGTGCCTGTCTGTAGGAATATTTTCAACCAATAATAAGGCGCAGACCCGCCTCTGAACTGCTGATGACAAGAGCGTCAACCTATGACCTAGCGCACGTGGCTGTTATTGGCAGATACGCGGCTAATGAGATCGCGAAGATTCTACTTCCGTGTATTTGACGTCAACGACGTTCACCGTCTGCTGTGCACAAGCACCAGTGCAGGAAGGGGGAGAAGTTGGCTGGTGGTGGTGAAGATGGCGGATGGAGACAGCGGGAGTGAGCGCGGTGGCGGAGGCAGTAGTGGTGGTGGAGGTGGAGGAGGAGGCGGCGGCGGCGGTGGTGGTGGTGGTTTCTCGCAGTTCCAGCGGGAACAAGAGACGCAGGAGTTGGCGTCGAAGCGCCTTGACATCCAAAACAAACGTTTCTACTTGGATGTCAAGCAAAACTCCAAGGGCCGCTTCATCAAGATCGCCGAGGTCGGCGCCGGTGGCTCGAAAAGTCGCTTGACCCTCTCCATGTCCGTGGCGGCAGAGTTCCGCGACTACCTCGGCGATTTCATCGAGCACTACGCACAGCTTGGGCCCAGCAGCCCCGAGCAGATCGCGCAGTCCTCAGGGGGAGGCCCGGGAGACGACGGTGGCCCTCGGCGGGCTCTGAAAAGCGAGTTCTTGGTGCGTGAAAACCGTAAATACTACCTTGATCTGAAGGAGAATCAGCGCGGCAGGTTCCTGCGCATTCGACAGACCGTGAATCGAGGGCCGGGCTTCGGTCTCGGAGGCCCTGGTGGTGGCGGAGCTCAAGCGGGCCAAACGATCGCACTGCCCGCGCAGGGCTTAATCGAGTTCCGCGACGCGCTCGCCAAACTCATCGACGATTACGGCGGAGATGACGAGGAGCTGATCGGCGGTGCCGGGGCCGGCGCGGCCTCCGGGGGTTACAGCGAGCTGCCCGAGGGCACCTCCATCATGGTGGACTCCAAGCGCTTCTTTTTCGACGTCGGCTCCAACAAGTACGGCGTGTTTCTGCGCGTGAGCGAGGTGAAGCCCAGCTACCGGAACTCCATCACGATTCCGTTCAAAGCCTGGAGTAAGTTCGGCGGCGCCTTCTGCCGCTACGCCGAGGAGATGAAGGAGATCCAGGAGAGACAGCGCGACAAAATGTACGAGCGGAGAGACGAGTCCGAGGGGGAGGACGTGGATGACGACTGATGCTACAAGAAAAGTTTTTTTTTTGTTTTTGTTTTCTTTTTTAATGTAGTGCTCATATAATGAGATCCGGTTTAAAAAAATGTGCAGAAACGAGCGAAGAAAGTGCATGACGAATCGGACTTAAAAAAATAGCCTACTCAAATATTCGTGGCGTGATATTCATTTGACAGAAAAGAAAAAATATTATATATATATAGCTCTGTGAAGTTTGTGTGATAAGGATACACCGTCTAGAGCCATTGGGCGAGTTATGTTTTATTTGGAAAGTTATGATTTATTATAGTCCTAAACCAGCAAGTTTTAAGTGTCTTCGGTGACAGTTACTCTTTTATAACACTAATGCTGTGGTTAAAAAAAAAAAAAGTAGTCAATTGACAGGAAACAAAGCATATTGATCAGTATATTTAATAGATATTTTGACATGTGCTCATTATAATAATGAGTGATCTAAAAGCAAAAGACCATAATTATCTGTCCATGTGGACCAGAAGAATAACACTGCTGTCACCTGTTCTTGATGGACAATTGGCATAAAAAATACTTGGGCAAGTCAGAGAATATATCGAGAGACTCAAGCTGAAAACACGTTCTATATTATACTATCGAGAAATAAACTTATTGGTGTTTGGGTATAACTTAAAGTCCCTGAGAGTATACCGGTAATATTGAAAGTGTAATATTCAAGAAGGTATATCACCTTCTAATGGAAGAGGCCAAGTAATTATTGGCTTAATACATTTTAAGAAAAAGCTACAAATCCTTAAAGAAATGATAATTAGTGTTAAGGGGAGAGAGCTGAGCAAAATGTTATGTAAAATAAGTGATTTAAGCACTGACTTTTCCAAGTCTGGTCCAGATCTGAATGTCTATATGTAACTTCTAAGTAGCTATAAGGACCAGTTATTGCAATGAAACCACACTCCTTTTTTTTTATTTAAAGGAGAAAAAAAACATAGACAAGTCTTTTTGGTTCCTGTACTTTTTTTTGTTTATTTAGAATAATATAAAGGCAGATTATACTTTATGACAGAATTAACTGAACAAACCAGCATATTTTTAATACCTTAAGTAGAAAATATATTAAAGCCTCTAAGGCAAATTTTCTAAGAAAAAAAAATATGGAATTTGAAAATATTTGTTTTGCAAAGGTTTGGAAAAAATATATATATAAATATATAACTAGAGAATGTTAACGTTATGTACATCTTGTTTCAGATTACACAAATATCAGGCTTTTTCTCCAGCACACCATCAGATTTTACATTGTATTGCTATTTTTGCTTAATTTGCCTGTCTAAGTGATTTCAGTTTAAGGGACAGCTCAAACAGAATGCTAAAATGGGGTCAGTGAAAAATTAGCACCATTGGATTGAACTTGCTCTATAAGTAAACATAGTGATAGCACTCAAGCTTATCAAGCTGTCCTGTATTAATTGTGGTGTTGTGCATGCTTTCCCCATGTTATTGTTTATTTAATTTATTATGTACTTTAAACATGGTGTATGTAGCTTTGTTGATGCTACAATGTTTTGTTACTGTTTGTCTTTTTTTTCCTCCAAAACATGCATTTTGAGGGCAAACCAACAAAGATGTCAATTTTTTTTCTTTACATCATCTGGGCAGGACACATGATTTTTTTACAAGGAATATGTGAACTACCCAATGGTAATGCCCACTGCTAGTAAAAGTGTTGCGTTGATTTGTTTGCCACATTTCATTGTTGCACTTTAAAAAGGATCAACAGTATCCAACCGATTCTGGTGCAGTTTACTGAGAGCAATGTAGGTCATGATGTTTTTTGCCTCCTGCTTACAGCAATGAAATTAAGAGATCCTTTTGCGAGGCACTAGTGTTCTGTATTCATATATAAAACCATCTTTTATTATACCTACTGACTTGTACTGTTTCATGTTAAATGGCAGCTGTTTCCATAACTGTATCCTACTGTAAACGCTCAAGATTTGATTAATAAACACAAAAGTTGTTTTATGCAGAAGATCCTATTGAGGAATAGAACACAGTTTTTAATACTGGATATGATCCTAGCAGAGTGACTTCATTGTTTTTGGCAAATCCCCCCAGTCAGTCAGTTAGTGTGCCACTGGCACAGCTGACATCTCTGCTCTCTTTCATTCATGTTCTCCTTCAACCTGCAATCGCAGCAGCTGTTGTTCTGCAGCAGGGAGCTGACTTAGCAGACTGCCTATTTTAACATGAGTGGCATGAGAGGCTAGCATTCCTGTTCAGGATTCAGCTGTGCTATTAGCAGTTGAGTGCTGAAAGACACAAGGGCTCGATTGTTGAACCCACTGTGCACAGACACTCTCCAAAAACGTAACTGCATCAACAACACTGCAGCAAACACTCGTTTATTACTTTTCTGACCATATCATCCATAGTGAGAGAAGTAGGGCAAGCCTCTCAACCTTTTTAAGGTTTGTGTCGCTGACATTTTCTGCTGCATTTGTTATTAAAATGAATGCCAGTCAGCCGTTTAAGCACTCAAGTACAATTGGTTAGAAGGGAAATGTTTGTAAAAGCATTGGCTTTGGTAAAAGCAAGCCACATGAAAGTGTGACAGAGCACCAGCAGCTGTTGGCAAGATAGTTTTCCCCCCTTCAGCTGTTTTTTTTTTTTCTCCCCTTCCAAACCACATTTACAGTTCATTTCAATTTTGACAACGGAAATCGTTCTCAATATTGCAATCATTTTGTGGACCTGTGACTTCTCTGTTGTTGTCATAATGTATGTAAACTGAACTAACAACTGTTTTTTTTTGGTCTGTGTGAATTTTACTGTGTGTGGCTAGAATAATCAGACTAATGAGTAAGGTTCAGAGGAGGGTCTTACTGTAGGTATAAACAGGCATTCCACTAATTACACTTTTATGCACATCATCACATTTCAGAAGCTCAGTACTATTTTGAATATTCTGCAAAAATCATCCTATTTTTTTGGTCATTAAAATATTTCACTACAAGTAATGCCAGGAAGCAATATAGACACAGGTGGAAGGGATTATGGCTATAAATTCTGCTATAGCAGGTTGATTTGTCTTCCTGTGTTACTTTATGGAATGTGCAAGTCTGTTTCTATACATTTCATAAATACTTTTTTTTCTTTTTTCTTTGTACTAACACCAGTGTCATGTATTGGTTTACCTTAACTATGTTGCTATTCCCATAATTTTTCCAGAGCTCAGCAAATATTTTATGTGCTGTTTTTGAACATGCAACCCGGGCTTTTAGTCTTAAGCCTAAAGAATCCTTCTTTTTCAATTATTGTTTCTGGCAGGTATACAATACTAAGGTAAACACCAAGCCCATATATGGTTTCTACTCAGGTTTTAGGTATCCTCAATTTATCTTTGCTCGCCCATCACGTACATACCTCCCGCTAAGACTTGTGCTGAAGTGGTTAAGAGGCAGACTAGACGAATTTTCCTTTAACAGGAATTTTATTGAGGTGAACACTCCAGTTCTGCTGGTGCTTGATTATCCTGTAACCTCAGGCTGCCTCCAACAGACCACACACTGGGTGGCCATCCATTTCTCTATGGGTGCTCACTTTTTCAAGTGGAGATTTACAAGTCTATATTTAGAAAATGCTATGTATGTTTGTACCAGAATAAAGAAACTTCTAATTGATGGTAAATGAGTTGCTGTCCTGGTGCTGGCATTTTTTTTTTTTCACAAGGTATATGTTTTAATGTTAAATGGGGATTATAGACTTTCTGATCAGCCTCGTTAAAAAAAAAAATTGTCCGAATTATTTTTAAAAAAGGTAAATTTGTCAAGACAATAGGATTATTATATTGATTATAGCCCTGCTATTTGAGGCATAATTTTAATTGGTAAAGTGAAAAAATAGAGCAGTAGCTGAGAGTCCTGTGTCCTAACTGAAACACCTGATATTTTAAGGAAATCATTGTTTAAAGGGACACTTTGCCTGCTGGTTTATTCATGCCAGTATTATTGAATATGTTAAATTGTATTGTGTTTATACAGTGAGCTCGATAGCCCAGAAGTGATGAATTAGCTATGAATCTATATAGACTAAAACTTTTTTCAATACACACTAAGTTAATACTCTTTTAGTGGACTTTTACCTTTGTCTCTACTTTTCCATAACCATATACTGTAATCGTGTATAATCCCACTTTTGGGTGTCACCTAGAAGAAGAGAGGTTTGTCTTGTCTTTCGACATTGCCCTAGTCAAGTCTTTATGCAGAGTTCTGTAAAGCTGCTTTATGGCAATGTCTGATTGATTTTAAATTAATTTTGAATTGAAATTGGGTTGAAGAAAATATTGGTATAAAAATATATATAAACTATAGGCTAAGATTTTGTGGAAACCTGACCATAATACTCATATGTACACTTTAATCATCCTATTCTGGTTTTAAGTATCCTCCCACCTTCTTTTTGTTACAATAATATCCACTATGTTGATGGAGCTCACTATGTGCACGAGTGCGTTGGAGGAGGTTTGTGCCCCTTTGTTGAAGTAAAGTGAAATTGTAATGCTAAAGCATTCAGGAATAGCAACAAATGTGGCATGGTCAGGTGTCCACCAATCTTTAGCCAAATTTATAGTACATAGTGCACCTGTAATATATGAGCCTGAATGTAAATAAGTAAACGAAAATGTTTTTGCAAGTGGGTGTCTATAAATTTTTGACTACATGATCATCATCTCAACAAAAGTTTTCCGGCGCTTAGTAGGTTATCTGGAGTCCTGAATTGGTAAACCTGCAATTAACACAAATAGCTGTACTATTTATAAGAAGCTCTTTAACCCAATAGTACTTACTGGGTTCCACTGTTTTTGTGAGTTCTTATGCTCATGCACACTCTAGCAATCAAAAAGCTTAAACACGCTATGGATACCTGGAAAGGATATTGATAATATGTATTAATATTGAAATGTGGGGTCTTGTGATGGGTCGAATTTAAAGTCACTAGTTTTTCCATCTCGGCTGCCTCACATACAGTATTGTTCATATACAGTACATCCAGTTTCCAATACGCCAGAGTGTTGTCTCCAGGTTTCATGCGAAGATGTGTGATGACATGGTAGCTTGAGATCATTTGTTCATTCAATATTTTTGACATGGCCAGGGTCATGACAGAAATGCAGTCTATCCTAGGAACGCTGAATGTGAATGGGGACACACCATGCACACACTTTAACAGATAGGGGCAATTTATCATAGTCAATCCACCTATCAGCATATGTTTGGAGAAGCTGGAGGCTCTGAAGAAAACCCACAAAGATATGGTGAGAGAAATCTCAAAGCATGGAGCTGTAACTCCAGTGGGTAAGGCACCCTTACCCACTGTGCCATTGGCCCTTTGGGGATATGAGTTCTCTGAGGTAAGATGTAATTGCATTATTCTCACACATGCATGAGCCTAAAGAGTGCTGCAATCAGTCTTGTTTGTTTACAGGCACTAAGCTTAGTGAAACATGCTGATTTTATTAAATCAGTGTGCAACTACTTGGTGTGTTGTCTAATATATAGTGTATATACAGTATATGTCTGATTAGACAACTGTCTGACTTAGAAAACAGGAGCATGTTTAGCGTGTTACTTAAAACACAGCAATGACATTTCTAGCTTTAATTTTGGATCAGTTGGACACATAATGTGTGGTTGCATGTTAAAGCAAAATATTTTCGCTGCCTATAGTAAGGATCTCAGAATTATATTACAAAAGTGAAATAGAGAAAATAAAGGAAACCTAATAAATATTTTACAGGAACAAAATTTCTACCCATTTCATTACCTGGGAATGTAGGTACTACCACAGCACGTTTACAAGTATATGTATATGCGTACGTTTGGTTTAGGGGGTTGTTTCATGATGGAGGGATCTTGCACTTACAAGAGGAAACCATGATCCCAGTGCACTGACGTGCTGCCAAGCTATATTTAGCCTGCGTTGCTGTGTGTGTGTTCAATGTGCATGGCAACATCGAGGCACGCGTCATCATTCTGCACATGCGAGCATGCAAGATAATCATGGAGGGCTGGAGGCTGTTTAGACATGTTAATGCTGCTGTTAATATTCTGATTTGGAAATAGACTCTATTTTCTGTTTCCAAATCAGTTTTGAATAAATCTCTAAAAAGATAATAGTTAATCACAATGTGTAATGACATAAAATAGTTAGCATGATCTGTTGTAATGTTACAACATTGACATGACATTGACATAATTATACCTATGAAGGTATAAATATCTGAAATTTTATTCTAAAACAAGATATTTTTAAAGATTCTCATGAGAATTTATTTCCACTGTTCACTTGTACACCTGCACATTCATGCAGTTATAGCTGTTAGTATAGTACAGCCACAAGAGTAAATTTAATTCAGTTAAATTTTATTTATATAGCGCTTTTAACAATGGTCATTGTCTTAAAGCAGTTTCACAAAATTAAAAGAAATTATGGAAATGTGTGTGAGCAAAAAAAAAATGTGTATAGATCTATAGATCATAATGATCAGATTGCCCTTGATGAGTAAGCCAAGGGCGATGGCAACGGTGGCAAGGAAAAACTTTCTGAGATGGCAATAGGAAGTAACCTTGAGAGGAACCAGACTCAACAAGGAACCATCCTCATTAGGGTCTTTGTCTTTCGGCTAATCTCTTTCATGGGTCCCCACAGTGAATCATCTGCCTTCTAACCCTATCCTCTGCTTCCTTTTCTCTCACCCCAACTAACTTCATGTTCTCTCTCACTGCATCCATAAATCTCCTCTTTGGTCATCCTTTTGATCTCCCGCCTGGCAGTTCCAACCTCAGCATCCTTCTACCGATATATTCACAATCTCTCCTCTGAACATGTCCAAACCACCTCAATCTGGCCTCTCTGACTTTATCTTTAAAACATTTAACAAGGGTTGTCCCTCTGATGAATCACTGGTCTCATCAATGCCTAAACACCTTTCATTTCACACTTGCTGATACTCCACTGATACACCACTTAGGTTCCTCTCATTCACACACATGTATTCTGTCTTGCTATGGCTAACCTTCATTCCTCTGCCCTTCAGAGCCCCCCTCCTTCTCTCTAGATTTCCCTCCACCTGTTCCCTGCTCTCGCTACAAACCACTATGTCATCTGCACACATCATTGTCCATGAAGACTCCTGTCTAACCTGATCTGTCATCCTGTCCATCACCATAGCAAGCAAGAAGGGGCTCAGCGCCGATCCTTGATGCAGACCCACCTCCATCTTGAACTCTTCTGTTACACCTACAGCACATCTCACCACTGTCTTACAGCACTCATACATGTCCTGCACCACTCTAACATACTTTTCTGCCACTCCAGACTTCCTTATACAATACCACAGGTCCTCTCTTGGCACACTGTCATACGCTTTCTTTAAATCTACAAAGACACAATGCAACTCCCTGTTACCTTCTCCGTACTTCTTCATCAGCATCCTTAAAGCAAATACTGCATCTGATGTACTCTTTCTAGGCATGAAACCATATTGCTGCTTATAAATGCTAACCACTGCCCTTAACCTAGCTTCCACTACTCTTTCCCAAAGATTTATTGTATGGCTTATTAACTTTATTCCTCTCTAGTTGCCACAGCTCTGCACATTTCCATTGTTCTTAAAAATTGGCACCAATACACTTCTCCTCTATTCCTTCAGAATCCTCTCACTCTCCAAAATCTTGTTAAACAGACTAGTCAGAAACTCTACTGCAACATCTCCTAAGCACTTCCATACCTCCATAGGTATGTCATCAGGACCGACTGCCTTTCCACTCTTCATCCTCTTTAACGCCCTCCTCACCTCACTCTTACAGATTTTTTTGTTACTAACTGTTCCACAACAGTCATGTCTTCTACTCTTTGTTCTCTTTCATTTTCCTCATTCATCAACTCTTTCAAGATTCAAGATTCAAGATTCAAATAACTTTATTAATCCCAGAGGGAAATTGCTTGTGCTCAGTTACAGGTGCTCACAGTTGTTAACCAAGAAAAGGTAATAAAGAATAAAGGTAATAAATAATAATAATAATAATCTTAAATTTTTAAAAAATCCTACCATCTACCTACCATCTTTCCTTCACCCACATGGCACCTGTCAGTACATTTCCATCCCTATTATTAATCACTCTAACATGCTGCACATCCTTCCCATCTCTATCTTTTTGCCTCGCCAACCTGTACTGATCCACCTCTCCCTCCTTACTGTCCAACCTAGCATACAAGACCTCATATGCTCTTTGTTTGGCCTTTGCCACCTCTACCTTCACCTTACGCTGTATCTTCCTGTACTCCTGTACTATCTTCAGTCCTCTCACTGTCCCACTTCTTCTTAACTAGCTTCCCTGTATACACTCCTGGACTTCCTTGTTCCATCACCAAGTCTCCTTGTCCACTTTTTCCTTTCCTGATGAGGTACCCTCCTACCTGTCTCTCTGATCACCTTAGCTGTAGTTGTCCAGTCAACTGGAACCCAGAGCCTGCCTTAACTCTGCCCTGAAAACTGCACAACATTCTTCCTTTTTCAACTTTCACCACTTTGTCCTCTTCACCTTCCCCATCACCAGGGTCATTTTACACACAACCATCCTGTGTTGTCTGGCTCCACTCTCCCCTACCAATACTTTGCAGTCACTGATCTCTTTCAGATTACAACGTCGACACAAGATGTAGTTTACCTGAGTGCTTTTGCCTCCACTCTTATATGTTACCCTATGTTCCTGCCTCTTTTGGAAAAAAGTATTTACTACTGCCATTTCTATCCTCTTTGCAAAGTCCAACACTATCTGTCCTTCTACGTTCCTCTCCTGAAAACCAAACCTACCCATTACATTTTCATCACTCTGTTCCCTTTCCCAACATCTCCATTGAAGTCTGCACCAATCACCACTCTCTCACCTCTGGGGATGCTCTGCATCACTACATCTAACTCACTCCTGAATTTCTCCTTCTCTTCTAACTCACATCCTACCTGTGGGGCATAACCACTAACATTGCACATCACACCATCAACTTCCAGCATCAGACTCATTAACCTGTCTAATACTCTTTTCACCTCTAACATTCCTTATAAATTCCTCTTTCAGGATAACTCCTATTCCATTTCTTTTCCTATCCACACCATGGTAAAACAACTTAAACCCTGCTCCTGTGCTCCTAGGTATACACACAGTATATCCACCTTCCTTCTCTGCATCATATCAACCAACTCCTTCCCTGTCATAGTCCCAGCATTCAAAGTCCCTACTGTCGCTCCTAAACTCCTGCCTTTCCTGTTCTCTTTCTGCCTACAAACAGGCCTTCCTTCTCTCTTACAGATGAAGGGATGCATAGCAGATAACAGGAAAGGAGTTATTGTTCTGTGTAAACTTTGGAGAATGGCCACTCTGCTACGGAAGCCAAAGCGGTCATATTTTTTTCTTCAATTTGATGTTTAATGTAAACATTAATTCACACTGATATTATGTTATATTACTGCATTTTTCTAATTTCTATCCATATTATTTATTTATGTGAAGCTGCTTTGCGACAATGCCAATTGACAAGGGTTAAAATAACCCTCATGAAATTATAAATAAATATAAATAAAATTGAATTGAATTAAAAGCAGTGCCTTACCCTTCTTAGACTGAGGAGATAATAATGCAGATTGATCTGAAGTGCCTGCCTGATGCAAACAGCTTAAACAGATGGTGTCGAGGGTGTGTAATTTATTTTATGATGTTCTTACCCTCCTTACGCAGAAGCGCTGTTTCAGATATTCCTAATAAAATGGATTCTGAGTGCATTTCACCATAAAATTCAATGTTTTTTTTAACCTCATCTTGAAAGCTGCTGTTCTGTTGGGCCCTTTGGCAAGGCCCTTAACAACCTCTGCTCTAGGGGTGCTGGGTAATCATCTCCCATGCTCCGTCTCAGTGCGCATATACTGTTTACTATAACACTGTGACCATGTGTGTGTGCTCATAAAGCATTTTGTGTGTGCACGTGATTGAGTAAGAGTCTCTTTCAGGAAAATGGTGTGTGTGTGTGTGTGTGTGTGTGTGTGTGTGTGTGTGTGTGTGTGTGTGTGTGAAAGTGATCTTGAGCATGTGTGTGCGCGCGAGTGTGCTTGTGTGTATGTGAAAGTCGTCCTACACAGTAGCCAGGTTTGGGATTAAACAGCGGTCTAGCCACTTATTAGCAAGGCTGATTGGAAAATTTTCAAATTTTATTAAAAAAAATTAAAAAAGAATGGACTGTGAGCATTGGAATAGTTCATGTGGTTTGATGTGTTACTATATTATAGAGTGAAGAATGCATCAGGATTAGAAGAGAGGTGAATGAAGTGATGCATCCCTCATGCATCAGTGCCTACTGTACAAGCCTGTGGGGGCAGTGTTATGATCTGGGGAGGTTTCTGTTGGTCAAGTCTAGGTTTAGCAATGTTACATGCCCAAAAATGTTTCTTCATCTTTGTTTTTTTTTTCTCTGATGGCATGATCATATTGCAGGATGATAATGCCAGGAGTGGTTCAGGAATCATGCAAAATTCCCATAAATTTTTTAACCAATTTAACTGTTGTCATATGTAGCACTGACAAATAGATACTATGCAGCACATTTCTTTTAAATCAATAACTCTAGCTTGTCCATGGTCTTGTTTTGTGCGACTGCATGTAATACAAGCCTTTGGATGCTCTACAGTACAGCTCTACATACAGTATGAGGATGTTTTAGCTCATAAATTATACACACACCACGCCATTATTTTATGCTACAATATGTTTGTATTAATATAGTTTCTGTGGCTGAGGGTGGCAGCAGGAGACAGATATCTGTTTATTACACATCTCCACAAGATGTTAGCTTTCCTGTAAAGCTGGCGAGCTTCCTGGAAAAATCTCAGCATGAACGTTGTTATTGCTTTCCCCACTGGGATTTGTGCTAGTGGCACTGATGTATAGCAACCTGGTCTCTGTTGACCAAAATTACTTACACTCTGAGTTCAGTTCAGGTACAAAAACTATTATTATCATGTAATATTGTAATTTTGCCCATAAATATTCATCCATAATCCATAATGTACACATAAATATTTAGAATAGTTGGTCCTGAATGTTTAAAAGCAAAAGATATTTTGCCAGAGTTGTAATAACCCCATGCACGCCTCCCTGATGGGCCATCGGAGCACACGCAGCAATAGACTCATTGCCTCTAAATGCAGAACTGACCGTCACAGGAAATCATTCCTACCTGTGGCAATAAGACTGTACAACTCTTCACTGCTCTGTAGGTGATTTCTCATGATTAATAATAATATTAATACTAATGTTACTTTGTCCTCAGTCAAATCGTGCAATATTACACATATGTATGTCATTGAATGTTTGTTTCATCCCACTATTACATACTTCTACTCTCTTTATTCATTTTGCGCTGTCACCTAATAGATTAAAAGTAATTATGCTATTAATATTGAGACCAAAGTTTCTTAGGTATTTTTTTCTTTTTCTTATACCTCTTCTCTTAACTGCTTTTCTTTTTGTATGTACATTTTTTAGACTTCACTCTTTCAATTATATCTTTAAGTCTTTAAAAAGAATTCTGTCTGTATGCCTGTTCAGCCAGATTGATGTGACAGCATCATGCAAAACTGACTGGACAGAATTTAATGAAACTTTGCCAGTACTTAAGAACTGTACTTGCATCATAATGTTAAGTAGCTTAGTTTTGACATCATACTGCACATGTGTCAAACTGTGTGTGTGTTTTAAATTGAGAGTTGAACAGAATTTTAGGAAACTATTGCAGTACTTAAGTATTTGCCTGAAGTTTAACTGTCACCATAAGTGAAATCAAAATATTGAGTAAAAGCAATGTTATGAACAGTTATGTGCTGGATTTAATAATGTACTTTAAAATAAGTTACTTGTTCAATGTGCACGAACACCTGCACCTATAAATATTAATTAGAAAAGCTAAACTAAATATTTTCCTGCCATTACGTAATATTTTCATTGCCGATATAACAGCACTGAAGTGGTAAAAGTGAATTTTAACATGCTGGAGTCGTTTTAAGACAAAATCTTCATCTGACCAACTTTTTCGATTTCATCTATGATTGACTCTCTGATTAGCGAACAGGGAGTGTATTTGGCTGACGCCGAAAGAAGTACAACTGAGCGTTAACAAGGCATAAGATACTCAACCTTACAAAAGTTTATTTCTTTGTATTAATAAGTTAGACAGAGAGTTCTGCCGTACAGAAAGACAGACAGACATGTACATGTTACATGGGCTTCAACTTGAAATAGTAGGCTAATATTAGCCTACTGATTAGATTAAAAGCTTATTTTTTTGCTTTAACATTTTAACTAATTCAAAAAACTCTTACAGTCTCTGCTTGGGTGGGTTAAAACATGAACCTGCATCTATGGAATGTTATTAGTCTATTAAATGATATAAAAGTCACGGCGGCTTCTTTCGGCACGAACTCAATTTCCCAGAATCCTCTGCCACCCGTAACCAGTCGCTTTTGATACACATTTCAGTTCCCACAATGCATGTCTACAGTCACATGACACATGAAGCTAGGGGTCGAAACACTGATAAACACAGAAAGTCTCTCTTCCAGCGAAAAATTAAAGCCTGTTGTTTGTTTAACAGCCTCCATGTTTCCTTCTTTTGCTTCTTGCTTTCCCTCCATTGTTAGGTTGACCTTTTTGGGTCGATTTTGGGGTCGTACTTAATAACTGCATACCATTTCCTGTGTACTATTCATTAATTATTCAAGCTATAACTGTTAATTAGTGACTGTGATTTAAGAGGAGTCATTTAATTATTAAGATGTTTACATGTTGGTTTGTTGTTGCTTTAGTCTGTTTGTGCAGTGTTTGAACAGCAGAGGGCGCTGTATTCTGTATTTGTGGTTTTATTTCTACTTCCTAGGATGACCTGGATGTCAGCACTGAGCTGTTCTTTTTTTATTTTTAACATATTATATATAACTTGATGTAAAGGTACGTTTATGTTTAAATAACATTTTTAACATAAGTTAATCTGTAGCAGTTCGTGTTCCTGGTGAAAATTATTTACTTTCGCTTTCGCTTTTAACGGCAGAGCTGTCTGGGGAGTCCGCAGTCAGGTGTGTGTGTGTGTGTGTGTGTGTGTGTGTGTTGTCTCTCATTTCATAAAACAAGCTTTATTCATAAACATTTCATTCAGGTTCGCTCATGTTTTAAGCGTTGGTGCGCATATAAACCCTGTTCTTGCCTTTTCCAGCAGATCTCCACATAAAGCTGGTGTTTTTGCGTTCTCCCGAGAAAAGCCATGCTGCTGCACTTCAGCTCTCTGCTCATTTTAACGTCCCTCGTCCTTCCACTTGATTCCAAGGACTTCGAGAAGAACTCGAGTCCATGGAAACTGAGATTACCAGACACAGTCAAGCCAGTTCACTACGATTTACTAATTCACCCAAACCTGACTTTCCTCAACTTCACTGGAAGTGTTCAGATTCAGCTAGAAGTTCTGCAGGACACCAAGCACATTCTCCTCCACAGCAAGAATCTTCACATTTCCAAAGCAGTTGTTTTGCACTCTGATGGTGCTGATACTCTTCATGTGCACGAGTCTGAGCCCTTGGAGCAGATTGCACTGTCTTCTCAGAACTTTGTGTTTATGAAAGGAGCGCATGTAATCCAACTAGATTTCTCAGCTAACCTGTCCAACAGTTTCCACGGCTTTTATAAAGGCTCATACGCCACACGGCATGGTGAAATCAGGTAGGAATGCATCCTAAATATATAATCGATGGGTTCTATATGTTGTGGTTTGGGATCAGATTGATCTAAGTGATGGTCACAGGGGCACTGGAGATTGCAGCTCTTGGTTTGATGTCCATGTTGCTGTTTTTGCGTGAAGCATCTACAGACCTTCTCATATCCACATGGTTTTCCTTCTAGCACCTACAATCTACAGTTTGCCAAAACTGCCAAAAGGTGGATTGGCTACTCTAAATTGCTGTAGGTGCAAATGAGTGTAAATATGTGTGCACATGATGTCATGTGATAGACTATTGTGGGTGTGTAAATGTGCACTTGTGTCGGTACCTTTATTGCCTGAATCATTTAATATGAATTTAACTTTTCAATATACAGCAATCAGTCGTAACAGTACAACACAAATAGTATGGCCTACTGTATATTGTGTAGTTACCTTTTCCCACCAGGGCATCTATGGCACTAGAACATTCACAGCAGATAATTTGTTCGCTGTAGACTGTGGATCGAGCCTCTATGGATTTCATTTGTCTGTGCAGTGCATCCAGTTGATTCTCAATTAGATTTAGATCTGAGAAAGTTGGCAGCCGAGAGCTCTTTGCTTGGCAGGCAGTGGTCACTGGGTGTTCTGGTGCCTTTCTTTCATGGCCATGATTGACTTATTTTTTTTGCAGGTTTTTAATGTGTTAAAGTTATAGCTGATTGGTGTATGACTTTGTACAAAAAATCCCTGTATATAAGGAGTGGACATAAAAGTAAATACCTTTCTTTGTTCTTTAAAAAAAACTACTATACCTATATTTCTAGGTATCTAGTTGGGAAGTTGTTTAAGAATAGTTATCGCACTTTCTATAGCAAATTCTTTTTTAAATTAGTGGTTTTAAATTATATTTTTAAACACTATGTGCAGTATTTCCTATGGGTGCTGGTGCTGTTACTATTTTTGCACAACTCAAAAGAGTGGGTGTGTGTCTATCATGACATAAAATACTACTGCAACAGGAGTGAACTCAGAGTGTTAGTCCCGGGCCTGAGTTTTGCCCGTTTATGAAATGACATCAAACATGCGTCTGCACAGCATCAGGAATAAACAAAATAAAGCTTTTTAGCTTTGAATTACTTGTACTGTATAAGTATGTATTAGCTTTAGATTAATCAACATACATACAGATGCATGCAGTTTACTGTTTGGAGAAAAGGAAAGAAAAAAAAGAAAGAAAAAAAAATATATATAATATACTAATACATATACATATAATACTTAAACTTATAAACTTGTTCATCTGATTTTTCACACCCCTACAAATTCCATATCGCTGAATTGATATTTTAATTTTTCACTGCAAGTCATGAGCAACATGGTGCCTGGTCCTTTAATTAAAAATAATTAAATTAGTCGAAAGAATCGTACAGCACTAATAAAAAACAAGACTGTGTTCAATCTTATCAGAAGGTGCACTGTATCAGATGTCCTGTACCGAAAGTAATTCAAATGCGTGGTCCATTGACTGGATGTTCAAAACCTTGTGCTAGGCCCCCGCAACCCTAACACAGGATAACTGTTGTAGACAGTGAATAGATAAGTAAAATTAAACTTGAGTTCATACAGTACTTTACCTTTAACTTTCAGAAATTTGGCATCCACTCAGTTTGAGCCTACACATGCTCGCGCTGCTTTTCCCTGCTTTGATGAACCAGCCTTCAAAGCCAACTTTTCTATTCGTATCCGGCGGGAGCCAAGGCATATTTCCATTTCTAACATGCCCAAGGTACAGAGTGCTTCTATTTGTTATTTAATACCAAATTGTCACTTTAATGGATTATATTAATTAACTCTTAAAATATAATTTCTTTCATGGCATACATTTTTCGATAGTATTTGTTACGTGTATGATGCATCAAAGCTGATTTCTTTCTTTTCAGCTCAAAACAGTGACACTTACAGCTGACTTGCTGGAGGATCACTATGATGTGAGTGTGAGGATGAGCACTTATCTAGTGGCCTTCATTGTTTGTGACTTTGTCTCCATCAGTAAGAGAAGTCAGCATGGTGTTCAGGTCTGTTGATAATATTTTTGTTTTTTTATCACTGTTGAGTGGGAATGTTTTGCTCCTTTCCACTAACAGCGACATGTTACTTTTGCAGATATCTGTGTACAGTGTTCCAGGGAAGATTAATCAGGCAGAATATGCTCTCAACACGGCAGTAACACTGCTTGACTTTTATGATGAGTATTTTGGTATCCCATACCCACTTCCCAAACAAGGTGCCTACTTTAAGTCAGTTGGTGATATCCACTGTGACACACTTACTAAGCATGCTTTTTAACAAACTGGTTAATTATGTCTGAAAAGGGAAATCATTACATTGTGCTGTATTCCACTTCCTCGCAGACCAAAATAAATTGTGTTGTTTTAAAAAAATAGACACTGGATGTTTGCACTATGAATCATTTGGGTTGGTGATCATCAGTGTTTTCGTGTGTTTTTACTCTTTTATAACACTTTTCTTCGAAGCAATTTCCCTCTGGGATTAGTAAAGTTTCTTGAATCTTGAATCTTGAATCATCATGTTATTTTTTGTTATTTCTTATAAACTATTGCACTATTTTCTCCAGATCTTGCAGCAATTCCAGATTTTCAGTCCGGTGCTATGGAGAACTGGGGCTTGACCACGTATAGAGAATCTGGGCTCCTTTTTGATCCTGAAAGATCTTCTACCTCTGACAAACTGGGCATCACAAAAGTTATTGCACATGAGCTTGCCCATCAGGTTGCGGGTTTTCGTTTTTCCACATTTTATTTTGAAATGCATCATTCTCTTAGATGTCTAATTATTACCAATTGTTTTCCTCAGTGGTTTGGTAACCTGGTGACGATGCAGTGGTGGAATGACCTGTGGTTAAACGAGGGCTTTGCCAAGTTCATGGAATTTGTATCCACTGACATCACTTATCCTGAGCTGCAAGTGGTAAGGCTATGTAGTTTTATCTCTATATTGTAAACGTTCAAGTAACAGAACATTGCAAGACTTGGCACCTGGACAGCTCTTATGATCATGAGACGGTCCACCTATCATGCATATGTTAGAATTTGTTAAGATTATAAGGCTGGTGATCCAGCCCAATCCTGACCAAGATAAAATGTTTACTGAAAACAAATGAATGAAAAGAATTGTGTTCCATTGGCTTACAATTACTAATGTTTCATTGTTTGTGTATCTGCTTTAGAATGACTACTTCTTTGAGAAGTGTTTCACTGCCATGAGTGTGGATTCTTTAAGCTCGTCGCACCCCATTTCTACCCCTGTGGAAAATCCTGCAGAGATCCGAGAAATGTTTGATGATGTATCCTATCAGAAGGTACAGAACCAGCTGATGTTTTTTATATAAATCTTTAACTTACCTTTCTAAATTACTTTAATCAGCATTTCATATGTTGTCAGGGGGCCTGTGTTTTGAACATGCTGAGAGACTTTCTGAGCCCGGAAGTGTTTAACCTTGGGATTATACGTTATCTGAAGAAACACAGCTACCAGAATACAGTGAGCGCTGATCTCTGGAACAGTCTGACGAATGTAAGTTCGATGGAATAATATTACATTTAGGCAAACTAACAGGGTTTTTTCTAATTTGTACAGTGTACACATTGCACTCCCGACTCTCCCGTGTTCCAGTTTGCAGATTTTGTCACCATAATCTGCCATGTAGCTTCTGCGTGCTAGAGGTTATTTCTGTGACTTAGGTATAGTAACGGTAAAGTAAAGCTGTTAAACTAATATAAATTAAGATGAACTTTGCAGAACTTTTGCAGCCACACAACATTCGAATGAGTTTAATAAAAATCCATTGCAGTAAAGTAGCCACAAAAAAGGGGGTTTGGTTAATTCTGTTTTATTGCTGTTTATATTTGAGTAAAAATCTTTGGCTCTTTAGGTCTGTGACTCAGATGATTTTGACTTTGGGACACGGAACACAGCTGGATTCTGCACTGACAGGAAGTTCAAACCTTCTGCGTCTGTATGTCAATGTGAAAATGCTTTTTTCAAACATATAACAACTTATATACTGTATGTTTTGGACAACCATTAAATTTACTGTATGAGTACAGGAGTTGTATTGTTCTAGCTGCCAGAGGCTTATATCTTTCATAAATTATGTAAGGGATTTCATGAATAATGCACCTCTGGTTCTTACCATGAAATTCTAACTATATGAATAGAAATGGTTTTTGGAAGATGATCTGAATGTGAAGGATATCATGGACACCTGGACACTCCAAGAGGGTTTTCCCATTATCACTGTGGAAGTCAAAGGTCGAGAAGTCAGTCTGAAACAGGAAAGGTACCTTAAAGGGGCAGATAAATCAAATAATTCAAGGTAAGATGTATTTCCTGATTGTTTTTACTGGTTTGTATTATGGTGTGGTGTCATAAATGAATTTATGTTTTACCTTTACAAGCTTCCTTTGGCAAGTACCTTTGACATACATGACCAGTAGCTCCAGCTCTGTCCAGCGTTTTTTGCTGAAAAGTAGAAATGGTATGTACCATATCATCATGCCAAACTGACAGAAAGAAAGAAAGAAATAAAGAAAGAAAGAAAGTGATTTTAATAATTATACCAATTTTTTTTTTTTTTTCTTTCTTCAAAGTTTAACCATGTCATCTTTTCCCCAGATGTATTGTACTTGCCAGCGGAAGTGGAGTGGATCAAATTCAACGTAGACATGAGAGGTTATTATATTGTCCATTATGAAGCTCAGGGCTGGGAGGCTTTGATCAGGCAGCTTCAGCACAATCACACTGTTTTTAGCGGGAATGACCGTGCAAGCCTCATTCATGACATCTTCCAGCTGGTCAAGTGAGAACTACTTTTAATTTCAGTTTTATCATTCCCTTCCAAGCAAGAAAACTATTAATTGAAATGTATTTCAACTGGGCACATATCACAATTTAATTTGTCTTAGAATTGGAAAGGTGCCTCTGGATAAGGCCCTGAGCCTGAGTCTGTACCTGAAGCATGAGACTGAGATCATGCCAGTGACGCAGGGCTTCAGTGAACTTGTTCCTTTTTACAAACTCATGGAAAAGAGAAACATGGCAGCTCTTGAGCACCAGCTGAAGGTGGGATATTTGATTACTACTACAGTACTACTTATCCCGAAACTTCAACCAGTACCCTGTACTAAACTATTACTACATCCACTACCACAACTAATAATTTATTTTTTTACCATGACTACTACTACCACTACTGCTACTATTAGTACTACAAGTACTATAATGCCACTACTACTACTAGCTTGGTAACCCTTATTGGTAAAGACTTTGTTAATGAGATTTTTTGCTAAAAACATTAAAGAAATTTTTGACCAGTCCAGGTGTTCTAGAAAGAGTAAAAAGAAATTAGAAAGAAATTATTTTTTAATCTTCATAGTAGTTTGTTTGACAAAATTAAAATAAAAAAAATTTACGTCAATTAGTAATTTTTTTTGAGACAGTGAACTTAGTTCTAAATTGAAAAAAATTGTGAACTATAAACATGAACTGGTTTATTTTAATGTGTGAGAACTGAAAATTAAGCTAGCTCCTGTGAAGTTTGAACTTGCACACATCGGACTACTACCACTACTACAACCACCAGGATTTATAGTATTACTATATCTGCCACACACCATTATATTATTATTATTATTATTATTATTATTATTAATTGTTATATTATCAAACCTAATACAATTTTCTTACCTGTAAAAATAAAATACCATATTAACATTTTAAAGTAAGGCATTATATTAAAAGGGAAAATATGGAATATTAAATACTGTTAAATAACTATTAAAGCTAGTGCTGTCCTTCTGTTTAAAGGCATTCTTAGTGAACATGTTCCAGGGACTCATTGACACGCAGACATGGAGTGATGAGGGCACAGCATCAGAAAGGATCTTGCGGAATTATTTGCTACTCTTTGCTTGTGTGCGCCGTTACCCGCCCTGTGTTAGCACTGCCCAGGATCTTTTCCTCAAGTGGAAGGAGTCAGGTGGCACCTTGAGGTCAGTGTTAGTTTCTTTACCAACAACATGCGCTGTTGATCCATGTGTATAGTCTCTTTAGCCTTATACTATGTAACTGCAGGTTGCCTGCTGACATCCGCTTGGTTGTGTACACTGAGGGTGCTCGCACAGAAAAAGGTTGGGACTTCCTTATGGAAAAGTACCGTTACACAATGTATCCTTCAGAGAAGAGTCAGATTAAAGCAGCCCTGTCCTACAGCCCACTGGCTCACAAGCTAGAGTGGTTGGTGCAACTCTGAATTCTCTCAAGTGCAAATCAAAACACTCATTGAAACAGATATCACATTTTAACAATGATTATAGCAGCACCCCAGTCAATAAAGTTGTCTTTTTCCTTTTTCTCTTTAACCCCAGGCTAATGGAGAAGGGTCTAGAAGGAGATATTCTGAAGACCCATGACCTGCCATCGCTTGTTATTAGTGTCAGTAAAAACCCAAATGCATATAAACTAGCCTGGAACTTTCTGAGAGCCAACTGGCAAGTACTGGTTAAGAAGTGAGTATAAACCTTTTTGAGTATGGACCACTCAAAAAATGACAATATAGGATGTTAGTTAAAATAGACTGAATTATTCATTCATTAATTTTAAGTCTACTTTATCCTGGTCTATGTGACTATGGATCCTGAGTATACCCCGGAAACAGTGGTTACAAAGTGGGAATACATCCTGGAATACATGCTTCATTTACACACTATAAGAACAATTTAGTATAGGCAGTGACATAATTTGGGGAGGTAGGAGGAAACCAGAGAACCCAGAGGAAACCCTTTTAGACAAAGTAATGTAAATCTCTTTGTTTATATTTGAAAACAGAACAGTCATAGGGTAGAATCTGTTTTATCTTCCCCGTAGTTCTTCAGCTATACAGAGTAAATGTTTTCTTTTTTTTTTTTTCTTTCAGATTTGATCTTGGTTCCTCTTCAATCTCACGTATGGTTGTTGGAGTAACCAATCAGTACTCAACCAAGGAGATGCACGAAGAGGTACATGTATTTCCTGCACTATTATTGCCAACACATTTAAAGTTGATGCAGCTGGCTGCTGGAAAATCATGAATCATGAATGTTTAAATAGTTGAAAATGTATGCAGTATTTTCAAATTGCAATAATGTTTGCAATATTTCCATTTTTTATTTTCCATTATTATAATTACTTATATAATTTTTTCAGGTACGATCTTTCTTCAGTTCACTGCATGTAGACATGGGTTCAGGACTGCGTAGCATCCAGCAGGCTCTGGAAAACATCGAGGAGAATATCCGCTGGATGGATAAAAATATTCCTCTTCTTAAAAACTGGCTAAACAGCCACAGTGTATGAGTGAAGCCATGGAGCTGCACTTAGCATTCTTGTTCTGGCTTATGATGTGTGTGTGTGTGTGTGTGTGTGTGTGTGTGTGTGTGTGTGTGTGTGTGTGTGTGTGTGTGTGTGTGTGTGTGTGTGTGTGTGTGAATAAGTAAAATGAAAGAACATTGAGCACTCCCATGCATTTAATCAAACAAATCTATGGATCTTGAAAAAAAAAAAGTGTTTTAACTTTATTGAAGTTAAATTTATGCAGCATGGTGGTGTAATGGTTAGCACTGTCGCCTTGTACCTCCAGGGTCCGGGTTCAATTCCCAGCCAGGTTCGATTCAGACATCCCTGTGTGCATGAAGTTTGCATGTTCTCCTCGTGCTTTGTGGGTTTCCTACAGGTAGTCCGGTTTCCTTCCACAGTCCAAAAACCTGCAGATTAGGCTAACTGGCATTCCAAAATTGCCTGTATTGTGTGAGTGTATGTGTGACCTGCGACGGATTGGCACCCTGTCCAGAGTATACCCCGTCTCGTGCCCTAAGCCTCCTGGGATAGGCTCCAGGCCCCCCGCGACCCTGAATACAGGATAAAGCGATATAGAAGATGAGAGTGAGTAAGCCAGGTATCACTCAAATGTTAGGTGGCATGTAAATATTAGATATTATGTCATTAAATGCCTTTTGATATGATCAGCTGTTTTTTATTAAATGCTGCAAAATTAAAATTATGCAGTTCTTTTAAAATAAAATGTGAAATAATCCATCTTCAGTAACATTTTCTTGGTCAGGCTCCTAGTCAATCCAGAGCATGTCTCAGAAGTATTGGGATTTCTTGGTCATACATTTATTAAAGTGTGTGAAAAAATTCAAATTCCTTCCACATTTACAAAAAGATTATTAGTATCTTTTTGTTGATAAATGCCAGTCACCTGTAATTTACCCAGGACATAGGTAGCACAGATAAATTGTATTTAACGACATCCACAAAAATCTATTGAAGAGTTGTTTTTTTTCAAACCGATGTCCAGAAACAGCCAGAGGTCTCTGATTAATACAAAGATGTTACAGCTCACCAGTTTCAGAAATACTTAGACCAACCCGTGTGGCACCAACAACAATGCCAC